>NC_092702.1:14597252-15197252 GCF_964275005.1 Diadema setosum
GTGTTATGTTAATATGACTTAATGACATTGACTGGATTCCTAAGTTTAACAAATCAAAGTCATATCAAATAGGAGCCATCGCATTTTAGAGTTTCAATCTTCCCATAAGATTCTTGCTTATATCGTTTTGCCTTCTGGCTTTTGAAATAAACGATGCGCAAACATTTTCCTGATTACTTTTCATTTTTTTTTTAAATCTTTTCTTGCTATGCATTTATGGCTCGTCATCTTTTCTATTCCACTACAAAAACAAATGAATAACGACTTTAAGCTATCCACATAGCATATTGGAGAAAAGTTAGGCTTCTGTCTTCAGAAAAATAAAGGCTAAATACATAATTATACAATCATGTATTTCTGATTTGTTCATCACTATGTTCCCGCATATCAATTTCTGTTATATATAATTGTACAATACTGTATAATTGTAATAATTCCTGCTGTATTGTTTATATACAAAGAAATGAGGAATCATTGATGTAAAGATATCATTGTCTCGGCTATACTAGTTCGCGTTACGTGGTTGTAATCAGTGCCACTGTTCCGTGTAAAAAAAAAATGTGACGTATTTTGAAAAAAAAAAAAACTTGAATAAAGGGTGTAATGTTTGTCCGACTTTGCTGATGCTTTCCTATTTTGTCTGTATGATTTAATTACATTATCATTTTTATCAAAGCCATGCAACTTTGGTAAAAAGCGAAATTTCTCCTAAATGACATAAAACCGGAAACAACAGGATATCCCCCTAGACCTATATAGAGAGATTACAAAACGGCATGAATCATCGAGGTGACTAAACCTTCTTCATTTTGTTTTGTTTTTGTTTTTGTTTTTGTTTTTTGTTTTGTTTTGTATTTTTTGAAACATGAACACAGCAGAACTGTCTCCGGATAACATTTTGAAAAGAAAGGAAACTGATAACCTCAAAACAAAATATGGCTATGAATGCTCCTCTGGGCATTATTGTAACAAGAATTCAATTCCGTCACCTTGATGTTATCATTTCATACACCATGCAGTATTTTAAACACACGGCCTTATGGGCAACTTTAAATCAATGTAAGAACTCTATAAATATAGATACTAAATACGTACGTATGCAAATTTTACTTGGAAACAAAGGCCACCGACTAATTTGTAAACCTGCCTGCTCATCACGAGGAAGTGTATGTTTACGTTCGAACTTGAGTTCCGCGAAACATCATCAAAATCATAGTAATGCGTTGATTGGTCACATGATCCTATGGAGCGACCAATCGCTGGACAGGGTTTCGTTATAATGAGAGATATACAAAGCTGCATGGCGCCCTTCCCGCATGTGCGTTGACTGAAGTCCAATCAGTGGGTTTTCACCCTATTCCCCCAGACGAAGTGCATGGGCAGCCCCTATATAAATACCAAAATGTTTCTATCTGTGTTTTTCTTCTTGCAATTCATTACAGAGGACACGGTATGATAAAACACACAAGACCTCCGTCTTGATTTGTCTCACTAATGCACACAAACAGCGCTCACTCACATGTTTTTCCTCCACGAAAACATACTATTGCAATAAAAAAAAAGTTACTTTTCGTGAGAGGCAAACCTGAGCTACATTCCAAATGAGGCCATCAGCCCAGTCAAGCCATGCTTCATGCCTACGGTCTCCTGCTTCCTTGTTCCATCAAATGTACTGCCTTTTCTGTATTTAATGTTTCACATTGATTTTGTTATGCATAAAGTATAACCTGCTCTTTTGTAATTTTGCTTTGACATTTGTTATGTTTTGTTTGAATTTGTCACGCTCATGTAATTTATTTTGCTTTGATTTGAGAAGCAGAATAGAACGAACGAAGGAACAAACGAACGAACTAATCGTATGGGCCTCGCGAGTCCGAGTCCACTGATTGCAAGACAGGCTCGCTTTCAGCTGCTTCACCTCGTTGCCCCATGCTGAGCTCTGCAAAGAGCTGACCATTTCACATACATGTACTGCCAACATTTAATGAGTTCAACCTTGTACGTCAGTATAGCATACGACCTGCTTCTTGGAAATATTACGTTCGATTATTTTCCCCAATGATGGTGCATGAGTGTATGTGTGGAGCGTGCGTATATGTGTATGTGTGCGTGTGTGTTTGCGTGTATGTGTGTGTGTGGGGGGGGGAGGGGGTCTGTGTATTTGCGTGCATTGACTAAACGAAGAACAGTCGGAGCCGCGAACTGTTTTGTAATGGTCAACGTCCATTCAGAGATATACCTATGTCCAGAGACAAATCACAATAGAATGATTAAGCCCATTAAGGGCTAATGTTGGAAAGCAGATACAGTAACTGTCTCTTCCCTCTTAGCATTTAGAAAATATGATCCAGCCAGAAATTTACAACGGTATGCTAGCTTTTGGTTCGATATGAGATGAATTAATGATATTCGGTATGCGATGGAATCAAAGTCCTTAGCCCATCAGAGAGCTATGTAGTACCGGTAGGTAATGTCGGTCAGTTATCAGCCGTAGATGTAACATCTTTACCAGTGATGCCTCCAGCGTGTCCCGAACAACGTAGGCCTACTTGTTAGTCCAAGTTTAACCCCTCGGAAATAAGCGTTGTACTAATATAAACGTAGTAATTTATAAGGGACCTGTGACGATGCTATCTTTGAACCCGATTTGTACGTAATCATATTTACGCTACCCCTTCATCTTTACCATACGTACTACCGCCAGTAAAGATAATAGTAATGACATTTACTGAATAACAATGAGAATAAAGTTGATGTTAAGAATATGAGTATATAATTATCAGTAATTGCAAAGATGGTAAAATGGTTTATTGAAGAGTTATAGTACGCCAACTCCTCTCAGTAAGACACGAGGAGCAGAAACTATTTATACTCAGCTAAAAAAAAAAAAAAATGAGTGGGCGAATGTGTGTATGTGTCACTGGTGTGTGTGTGTGTATGTGTGTGTGTGCGTGTGTGTGTGCGTGCGTGTGTGTATGAGGGAGAGGGGGAAAGAGAGTGAGAGTATGAATCAACACAAATACAGGCGCGGTGGAGCACCCCAATTATCTCGCAGAAATCCATCGGCAGCCGAGCCTCATTTGCATAAAGTAAACAACATGTACTCGCGTAGTTGAGAAAAAGTAAACAACTTCTCAAGCTAATAACAAATTAAGGAAACCTATTTTCGGATTAAAATTGAGTTAGTTTGAATTTGAAAACATGTCCGAATATGCACATATAACATATAAAAGTATTTGACAATGATAAAATGTGAAATTTAAGCGAAAACCTGGCGAGCAAAATTACCAAAAATATGCCTCGAAAATCATCCTAAAATTCACGAAGTGTGATTGCGGAACCAAAGCGCCATTCGAATAAAGTACATCGAAATGTATTTATCTGCTTGCATTTTAAATTTCATACCGTAATATTCCCGGCTATGGTTGTGTCGGAAAAAAAAACAGAAGGTGATGTCAAAAATGACACGAACGCAAAGCGTACAGGTCGGTCCCATGTATATATAATCGCGTCACTGTATATAGCGTTGCATGTCACAGCACACACAACGCATTGCTGCATGCAGCGTGCGCGGCAGCAGCTCAGCAGTCACCGCCGTGCGACACTCAGCAAAATTGACTGCGTCACATGCAAACCAACAATGAGCACGAAATCCTGAATCTGGTCACGTACCACACATGCCCAATATTTAATACGGGAAAAGAAATGACGTCATTTTCAATTGTTTCCCTGACTACAATTTTCTATTCCAAACCCTGTAGAAACAAGTTGATTTCTCAAAAAGTACAGGTGGAACCAAGCGAAAACTTTCACCATATATGGATTGAGGCCTGATGAACTTATGTTGCCAATTTCGGACACATTGGAGCCCGGCCATAGTCCAGTCGGAAAAAAACAGAGAGCATGTTTTGCGAGAGGTGATTTTCAAAACGCTTTAATATCTCAAGTTCTAGTGCAGCAAATTTCATAATTTTTTCATCAAAAGGAAGGTTTTTAAAAACTTAGATAGTGTGGGAAGTTTGAGTTTACTAGCGGCACGCATAGCGGCACAAAGAGAAGGTAAAGATTTGACTTTTTCATGCACACAGTTTCGGGCAGCTGTGGATGCCCGTTGGAAATTCAAATAGAACGGGGCGATAATGAGATGCAAATTGGGGTGCTCCACCGCGCCTGAATAGACCAAAGACGGTTTGTTTGTGTCGGATATGAATCATGATTATTATACAACTTGCAGTGACGATAGACTAGAACAATGGGCACTGCATGTATAAATCGTAATTATTTACATTGTGCCTCAAAACGAGTCAAGCTTAGCAGTAATGATACACCCACAGGTCGGAGGAATATTTAAACCAAGAGCACTGAGTTATGACTGTATTACAATGTATCTCATCTAGACAGAGCCACTTTTATCACTTGTGTAACTCTTGTCTTTATTCATTTGACACATCGTGACAACGTCTTTGTCGTTTATCATGTTTATCGAGTCTTTGTCAGGACTCCTTAAGGCTGCTTTCACATAGAAGTATACTATTCGGGTATTCGGGCTCGTTTTTCGAGGGCACGCGAATAGCTTGAATCGAACGATAGGATTTCCTCACACCGGTTCACATAAGAGGGCACTATTCGAAAGTACCGAATACCTGCGAAAAGTATAGCAAAGTGGAAATCGAGCTTGTTCGATTTTCTTGCAGCGTATACCGTCTCTCGTTTATGAAATAATGACACTTTTGGTCTGGATTTGCCCGTTAGCAAATATAAGCATGTAGACCGACATTCTGATGCAGTTTAGAAATTGTTAATAAGATTTGCTGCGATGTAGGAGAAAGAAATCCTCACTACATGGGATGGTGAGTTGACGGTGCGGGTGATGGTGTATTCGGTGCTCGAATAGCGAATAGCGAATAGCGAATAGCGAATAGCGAATACCGAATACTTCTATGTGAAAGCAGCCTAAGAGTGGTCCTTGCGTGAGCAATTAAAATGATGTCTCGATTCGAAACGATCGCTGCTCCTATGATTTTAACCTCATGTATATCATCTGGGTGAATGCGCGGCTATCGAAATAGACAAAGGTTGAATGGCCTCTGACCAAGTCGTCGGTTTCTTAAATTCCATGCTATCCTAATGGAAACTTGGAGGACTGAATAGTGCCACGGTGCATTTTACGAGGAATTTTTTTTGACATTGTCCATAGAGTTTATGAACGGCTCTCCTCCTAATTTCGTTCGGCAGATTAAATGCGCGCAAATGCGAACAAACAATATTCTTGTAATTGCTCGACGTTTGATATTGTCCTACCTCATGTAAGTCTTTGTTTCTGTTCGTTTATTTTGTTGAAGGATTATTGTGTTTGACGCAACACTGCACTGGTCATTGCTGTCTGCTCAGGATCTACATCAGTATATGGTGAATGACATGAGATAACAGGGTTAAAGCACGCCTGGATCCTATAATAGATAATTTGCATCGAGTATTTGGATTCATAATTTGATCAAACAAGACAGTCTGAGTATTATAATTATCAGTGCTCACAGTGATTCTTCAGTGTTTTTGTTTCTCCTCCATTCTCTGAAATGAAAACCAACAAATCACGGCCCCAAATGCTGTGTCATAAAGATTTTCTCTGAGTCAGCGCAGGATTCAGCAGATAGATTGACAGACATCGAGAACAAGAAGTTGCCTCAGCTAGAGAAAGACAGAAAGAAAACGGAAAAGGATCTGTTTGATGCAATGACAGCAATGGAAATATACGACAGGAAACAAAATTTGCTGTTTTATGGGATTAAGGCCGAAACTCAGAATCCCACATCCAACCAGGCACTGCTGGATATTCGTGACGCCATCAAGCAGCTTGGCTTCTCTGACCAAGAAACCTCCGCGATGCTTTTCGCCAACGTACATCGCCTGCCTCGCAAACCCCGACCCAACCACACAGGAACCAATGGAGATACTCCAAAGACCCCCGACCCGATTATCGCGCGATTCATCTCGATGTTTGATAGGAATGCCTTTCTTCACGCTTTTTAGACCAGACATCGTTCGCCCGAGACCCGGCCATGCTTCACTGTGAAAACAGACCTCCCCCCAAAGCTCAAAGCCCGCCGCTACGAACTTGAATCCGCCGCGTACAAACTCAGAAAGGATCACGGAAAGTCTACACGAATCCGCTTGGTAGGAACCCAACTTATCCTGGAGTCACGCGATAAGGGCCAGAAAACAGCGCCATGGGACCCATTACATTGAATAAGTGGTGAGAGATTTTCATTTCTGATTAGTTGTCAAATTCACATCTAGCCATGATCACAGCTATTGTTTACAGCACTCTACTTGTTACATCAATCCGACGCCATCTTTTTTTTTTTTTTTGCTTTTGTGTGTAATTCAGACTAGACTTCAGATTTAAATTATACCAGCTATAAACGCCATACTTCAAGTGAATTGAACAATTGACAACTGCATCCGTTTGATAGGTAATTTACATTGAAAGTTGTTGATGTTCATGTAAAGTAGGCACAGCTATTTCATTCTCCTAAAATAGCAGCATATAATACATGATATTTCCTGTAGTTGTTGTTTATGAATAAGTGTAACAGCATAATATCCCGATGTAGGTGGATTGAACCTCCGTTGTTTTTGTTTTAAAGCTCAGTCAGTACCTGTTAAGGCCATGGTTTTGTGCTTTCATATCGTGTCGGTAGCATTTCTTATTTCATTTTGTGAATCCCTGTGCCGTACAAATTTCGAGTTTGTACCTGGAGTTTTACCTTGTACCCAGGGTGACGATATGACAATGTTCCACTCCTTTTATTCTTTAGTGATAGCAATTTACTTTATAATGTTTGAATTCTTCTCAATGGAAAATGACCGGCCGGCCCGGGTATCATTACTAGCGCCTGCAGTACTACTGATACGATATGTAATTGTCATGCGCCGTAATCAAAATTATTCATGTATTCATGTCAAGCCCGAGTCACCCGAGCAACCTACTTTCCTTTTCATCATTATTCGATTACGTAACTCTGATTGTAAACAAGCATTTATATTACTCATGCATACTGAATACTTGATGGTAGTGTACTTTGCTATTTGTGCATTGCGTGGTAGTCATGGAGATGAAATTCTCTACACTTTTTCAATCCGTTGTGTTGATGCCCCAATAACTCATCATAATGGATAGTCTTCCAATGCAGTCATTGTCAAACGATGATTTTCTTGCCAGTAATTATACTACCTCTCCCAAAACAAATACGGTGTATTTTGAGTCTGATGTTATTCATCGTTTACATGAGCAAATGCCCGACTTACATTTAATACATGACGAAAATGATGCAGCTGTACCTCATATAACCACTGAATAATTAAAATTATGTTTTACCACAACAACTGGTACACCGCGAAACCTTTACTTCACGAAATAATTTTTCTGTTATGCATCATAATGTGAGAAGTTTAAGTAAAAAGTTTGATCAATCAAAATTACTTTTAAATTTTTCATCAGTCACTTTTTCAGTCATAGGTCTTTGCGAAACTTGGTTGCATGATCCGCTTCATTCGCTTGTCTGTATTGAAGGTTACACTCTAGTTTCAAAGGATAGAGCACGTAAGCATGGTGGCGGTGTGGCCTTGTTTGTTAAAGATGATGTCAAGTTTAATGTTATGGAAAATTTTTGCCAAGTCTCTGATATGATCGAATGTGTCTTCATAGAAATTGTTATACCAGATGCGAAAAACCTTATAGTTGGCGAGGTTTACAGGCCACCAAATAGTAATTTCAACGATTTTGTTGATGTATTGCAAACTATACTTGACTCTCCCTCTCTTATGAACAAGCATTGTATATTGATGGGAGACTTTAATATTAATCTATTTCATAATAATGAAAAGCCCCAGTGTCAGCAATTTTTAGATACAATGATGTACAATTCATTTATACCTTGTATCACGAAACCAACAAGGGTTTCTGATACAACTTCGTCACTAATTGACAACACATTTACAAATTTATCTCACGTTGCCGATCAAGGAATCATTGTTTCTGATATATCGGATCACTTCCCTATATTCGTGACGTTACATAATATTTTTGAAAAAAGTAAAATGAATTATAATAAAACGGGATTTCGAGTAATATCACAACAACGTATAGAAAGTTTTAAATTGAGTCTTGATCATACCGACTGGTCTGTCGTTTATGATACGAAAGACGCTGATATATTCAATGAAATTGTTTTGCGTTTATATGATGCTCATTTCCCAGTTTCTTTGGTCAAATCGAATTACAAAAAAAAAATCCCAAGAAGTCCTTGGATCACCAAATCAATTTTGAGATCTATTAATCGTAAAAATAATTTATTTTATAGATACAAGTCCAGTGGCACAGAAGAAGCAAAACGCAAATACTCAGCTTACCGAAATACTTTGACTTCTGTGCTACGTAAAGCTAAAAATGATTATCTTTCAGCACAATTTCAAATCCACAAAAGTGATATCAAGTCTACTTGGAAAGTCATAAATGATGTATTAAGAAATAATGACGGAAAGAAACTGGGAATTGATAAAATAATACAAAATGGAATGATAATTGATGACTCCCATGGTATTGCTGAAGCATTCAACACGTATTTTGTAAATATTGGGTCAAATTTGGCCAGAAATATTCCACTAACGGAAAAAACATTTCATTCATATTTAGTGAATCCCAATCCTAGTTCTATGTTCTTCATGCCCGTAGATGAATTGGATATTATTGATATTGTAAATAATTTTAAAGCCTAAAAAAAGCTCAGGTCATGGCGGTATTTCAATGTTTCTTCTTAAACAAATTATTCATGAAGTAGCCGCACCTTTGACACATGTATTTAATTTGTCTTTAATGACTGGTGTTTTTCCAAGTATAATGAAAGTTGCCAAGATTATTCCTGTTTTTAAAAAGGGCAGTCAGGACGACCTGGGCAATTACAGACCTATATCTCTTTTATCATCATTCTCCAAAGTACTTGAAAAAGTTGTCTACTCCCGAACTATCAAGTTTTTAAATGATCATAATATCTTATTAGACACTCAATTTGGTTTTCGGAAAAAAACATTGACTACTCACGCCGTTTTGTTGCTGATAGATAAAGTTTTTCAAGCTATCGAAGCTAAATCTCACACTGTTGGAGTTTTTCTGGACCACTCCAAGGCGTTTGACGCAATTGATCATGAAATATTACTGTACAAGCTGTCTCATTACGGGATTCGTGGCAGCGCCTTGGAGTGGTTCAGAGATTACCTTACAAATCGATCACAATGTTTATTTGTACACGTTAATTATTCTGATTCAAGCACAGCAAATATAATATGTGGTGTTTCACAAGGCTCCCTTTTGGGACGACTTCTTTTTATTGTGTACATAAATGATTTACCCAGGTCGTCAGCACTCCTTTCTTTCCTCTTCTTTGCGGACGATTCAAGCCTTTTTTTGACGCACAAAAATCCTACTGAGTTATTTGATATGCTTAACTTTGAGTTGAATCACGTTAATGATTGGATTCAAAGTAACAATTTATCCCTAAATCTAAACAAAACTAATTTTACGGTGCGTACTGTGTACATAAATGATTTACCCAGGTCGTCAGCACTCCTTTCTTTCCTCTTCTTTGCGGACGATTCAAGTCTTTTTTTGACGCACAAAAATCCTACTGAGTTACTTGATATGCTTAACTTTGAGTTGAATCACGTTAATGATTGGATTCAAAGTAACAAATTATCCCTAAATCTAAACAAAACTAATTTTATGATGTTCAGTATTACTTGTTTACCTGGCTTAATTTCAATCAAAGGGGTAAATTTACAACAGACAAATTCAGTTAAATTTCTTGGCCTTTTAATTGATTGTAAATTAGCTTGGCAGGAACAAACAAATCATTTATGTAAGTTACTATCAAGAAATTTGGGTGTTATACAGAATCTTAAGCATGTTTTCCCCATATATATATTACGTACCTTATATTCGACTTTGTTACTTCCGTGTCTTCATTATAGCATACTGGCCTGGGGGAATTGTTCCAAAATACGCCTGGAGTCTATCTTCAGAATACAAAAGCGAGCTATAAGGGTTATCAATTGTACAAATTATTTAGCACCGACAAGCCCACTTTTCAAAAGTAATAACCTCTTAAAGATTTTTGATATATATTCTTACTCCCTTGGGATATTTATGTACCAGTTAACTAAAGACGAATTACCTTATGCTTTCACTCCCATATTTGTGAAAAATAAGTTATACATTCCTACCCTACAAGACAGGAAAATTCATTTCACTTTTCTCCCGTAAGAACTGCATTTGCTCTTAAAACAATAGTACATACAGGTCCGACATTCTGGAATAGCCTTGACTCTAACATCACTGAATCGTTGTCACTGAAAAAAAAAAAAAATCCCTCGTGCAGGCTTATGTCTGATCATACAACATGCAGTTTTATTCGAACTCCCTCTTCTTTATCAGATTCGTCGTTTATTAGGTTTCCAGGTTTGCTTTTCGTTCTTTGTATTGAGTCTTTTATGTCAAGGCTACTCCTGAATTAATGAATCACTATGTATCATGTGCATTTTGGCGCTTTTTCACAGTTACGTAACTATGTTGCTCGGGTGACAAGGAATCTTGTAAGCGCAATGCAGGTGGCTACTTGTATTTCGCTATGCTGTCGTATATTTTGTTTCTTTCTCTTGCTCTTTTTGCTCTCTTTTCTTTTATACGTCCCTTTCCTTCCTTTCATAGTTTTCGTTACTAGGTTGTTTAAGAAGACCAACATTTTCATCTAGACAGGGACCTATACATTACAAGCTTTGCTTCTTAGGATGTCCCCACATTTCATGTTTGTAAAATTGTCTTCTCTTGTATTCTTTGTGATTACGACGCTATGTTCAGTCTCATGTCAAATCGATTGTGTCATGTGTTTTGAGATGTGGAACAATAAATCAAATCAAATCAAATCAAATCAAATCATGACTTTCATGAAAATATGGTTTGGAAACATCCTCTCTCTTGTATGGATTATTTGCCTTATGCCCTTGTGCAGTGTTAGTTAAACTTATTTTCAATCTATTTTTCCATTTTTGTATATATCTGTCTATTTATCTCTATCTATCTATCTATCTATCTATCTATCTATCTATCTATCCTCTATCTATCTATAGATCTATTATCGCTAAATATATCCATCCATGCACGGATGTATTCATTCATGAACCTAGCTTATTCATTTATTTGTTTATTTATTTATTTATTTATTTATTTATTTATCTATCTGTTTGCCTATCATTCATCTATAAATCTATCTATGTATCTCTATCTTTTTCACTTTCTTTTACCATTGTATGCAATAATAATCGGTGTGTTCGTCTATCTCGCTAATCAGTGATCATTTACCCTTCTTTTATACCGATAACGTATAACAAGTGGTAACTGTTGGTTGTCGAGAACAGAGCGAATCATCTCCAACACGGGGTCATGCCGTCTTGAGACGTGATAGATACATGTGTAAGGTTTCCGACTGTTGGCTTCTGTGCATCTCATATGCGTATCACTGTTCACGCCACAAGGTCATCTGTCCAATTTCGATTTTATTATGCAATGGTCACTAGCGTATTTCAGGCTCAAATGACGCCCTATGACGTTCTCTGTCATTATTTCCATGCACTTCCACAATACAATGCATTTTTGTTTTGGTAATCCCACTATACTCACACAGACTTACACTATTCTTGATAACTACCTAGGCAAGAATTGACCGATGTACCTTGTATGGGAACAGAAGCAGCACAACGGTTACTTTTTTTTTTGTATGGAAAATAAAAGTGAATGTATTGATATTGACATATCACTACACATGTACAGTTCATATAACACTATATTTTGGCAGTCATATACAACTGGGTTGAATCTTTCGTAATCCAGTACATAGGCATTAAAAACCAACGAAAAAAAAAAAAAACCCACACAAACAAATCCAAACGGTCTCGTTTGTTTCTTTGTTTGTATGCGTGTTAGCACTAGTCAACAACAGCACACATTACATAATGTCGAATAACTTTAACGTTGTGCAATCAAACAAATCAGACCGCTTTGCAAGGTTTCTCCAAGTACTGTTGAAACAACAGCAAATGATATAAATATAGTTATAGATAGACATGGAAATTGTAGATATAACAAATTAGCGATGACATTTATTAGTTTTGTTTTGTTTTGTTTTTTCCGGAGTGCCATTTCTAAGAACACATTGTGTACCGTTGGAACGATCCTTCATGATATAGCCTCATGGCATTGCTGACGTGCCCGGCAGCAAACGACCATCGGTAATTACACCATGTCCATGACAATTCATCATATTCGTCCTATCCTCATTTCTGATAACCTGGTTTCGAAATACACCACCAGATTTATCCCAGTGACATGTGGAAAAAGAGCATCGAAGGTCAGGAAATGAATTTGTTTTTAAATATATATCAATTCGATCAAGTACGATATATCGGTCAATACTAGATGATCAGGTACAAAATACAATTAGGCAATAGATGAATCTTGTTTGATATGATATGATAAAATTGTCTGTGATGTTTTTCTTTTGAGTCTAAAAAGGAACCCATTTTATAAATTTTCATATGGCGTAAGACTAATGAGATGTGCTGTATAGGTATAATTTGGATCGATTCATACGAGACAGATCAGATTCAAAATATTTAGATTCTTGTCGAACAATGACCTCATATTCAGTATTAGACAGTTCAAGGGTACTATCATGTTTTGATGAAATAATATCTTTTGATGATGGTAACTTTTTATCTTTGTTCTCATTTAGTAGTATATCATATCAGAGTTGAGAGAAGGATTTGATGTCGAAATAAAAGCCGACATGTACTGATTGCTTTCATACGATGGAAACGCCATAACCTTCCCATGCGTGTGGTGTCCAACATTATGCATCAACATGCCTTTGTTCATCACTGGGGTTTTTCCTCTTATGATTAGCACGAAGGCAGTCTGTCTTTCGCGGAACTGGTCCGTAAAGTGCTTCAGTATTGAAGCTGTTTACAAAATAATGTGATATTTCTCTGAACTAGTCGGTTAGATTTCTTTGCTATATATCGTGCAGGATTTCCCTACTTCCGCTTAGTGATATGAGGGGGATATAGCCGTTAGTTCTGGATAGAAACTGAACATACCGTAGAGGGGTTCTTGCGTTCACCTTAGACAAAAAAGTGTTTCATTGAGAATTACCCCCCCCCCCCCCCCCCACACACACACACACACACACATCTATATAATTTATTGAATATCAAAGAAGGAGGGCGATGTGGTATAGTGGATAAGACTCCAACTCTCAGTCGGAGGACCCGAGTTCGATTCCCGCCCAGTGCTTACCTCCTTGGAGAAGTAGATTTTTTAGTCACCAATTCCCTCTCGACCCAGGTGTATAAATGGGTAGGGTAATGATAATGGCAGGGCCCTCTGGTAGAGCAGTGGCAACAATGAAGAGGCTACCCTGGATAAAGAAGACCTTATTATTATCATTATTTAAATGTATTCCAATGACAAGTTTCAACGAACCATCTGAATGTCGAAGTTCATATGTTTTTCGTAAAACAGTGATACTGGTCAAAGTCACACTGTACATTTCATGACGTGATGTGGCATTGTCCAATCCTAACGAATTTTCATGTCGCTTGCACGCAACATTCTTTTTTTTGTATTTCATTTTAAACATGTAGATTAAAGTTTAAGAAATGATATAATTCTAAATCGTATTGTTACAAAGTTCTTACGGTTCAGCGTGATGACTTCGTCTACAGAATCGGTTTGCCGAACTCTAAACGAACAAAACGATTTTATACTTTGTGCACAAACGTCGTGTGGTAATGATAAAGTCGCATTGTCTAATTACATTTACACATTAGATCGTGATCAACGTTTGCATTTGTGCGAAATATGGAATTGAATTACATTACGATCTTATACTGTTTGTCCATTTCTAATGAAATAAAAGATGTTCTGTCTCTTTGTCCTCACTCTTCTTATCCAAGTAAACTTGAACGCAGAGTACAGATAAGTTTCCGTTTAAACTTCAAGCTGCTAAAGTCGCCCAAATAGATCTTACAAATCATAAAATAAAACACGTCAAGAGATGCTGCCAAAAGATGGGCGTCATAAAATCTGTAAATACCAGTACAGCTGTACGCAAATAAGCATCACGTCGTTCTCTCACCACATGCTCCTGAGATATCAAAGATGATCAAGGTAGGCCTACTCATGATTGATTTAGTCTCTCGATGGATCAAGTGGAGGTTTTCCTTGGGTTAGGGCCATAATGACTGGACGCATTTATCGCAAGGTTGTTCAGTTTAAATCCGGTAAAAGTCCTTAATACTACTGTGAGGTCTCTTAAAATAAATATCATTACCACTAACATAGCCCGCATCCAAATACATCGAATGACACTGTATGAGGACCAAACTTAAAGTTCTCTGTTTGTACTGTAGCCTGACGGCATTCTTAATTTCAAAGTTATTTTGTGTTTGCAAAGTTTGTCTGTGTCAAGTAGCTCTTTTCACCGAACTTTTTGGTTGCTGTTACTGGTGACCGGTCAACTACAACTTCACTTTCATGCAAAAAGGTATTTGGTACCATTGGTAAATCAAACTTTTTTCAATATAGGCTTGGCACGTGTATAGAACCTGCATAATAGGAAAATAATCTAAATGAAAGGAGACATCAAAATGTTTGAAAAGAATCTAATTTCCTCCAACACGGACAGAAAATAGGATAATAGCTATCGCCCACATCTGTGTTGATCATACATATTATGTACAATTTGTATATACTTTTTTTGCCTTAAAAGTACAAGCTTTGTAGTTCAAGCTATACCATGACTGTATATACCTTTTACTAACCGTAACTAAAAATTTACTCCCAGTACCTTGTGGATTTAGTAAATGCACCAATATCAGTACGACACATCAGTGAAGTGTGAGGAAAACCCGATCAAAGGTTATGAAATTTGAAAAGTTTAGTTAGAATCATGGCTGGATAGGAAGGCTGCTCCAGTTCGTGATGTCGCAGTAAAGATACTGTAAGGAAAAAATGAATTCAATATAGATTTTATTTTTTGAAAGGTAATGAAAAAAAGCACTTGCGTTACTTCGTTCAAAGATGAGAGAGAATGATTTCACTATTAGCATTAAGTCAGTAACAAGTGGAGAGAATGCCTACTTTTTGAGAAAGTGGTTATTTAGAAATGTTTTTTTTTTAAATTATGTTTTCTTCATCCCTTTTCTCACTTAACTCTTCATATTTTCTTTCTTCCTCTCTCTCTCTCTCTGTGCTATCTCATGAGCATCTATTCATGATGGACGCATTACAAGTGTTCCCATTAATTTTATCATTACTAAATTCATAGATAATAAATTTCTGGAATTCGCTTAACATTGTCTTCATGTTGTTTCATTACTGTGACATCATGATTGTTGGTCTCTTATCTAGCAGCGATAACGGCACATGGATTTAAAAAAAAAAACTTGACAAATTCTTTCATTTGAACAGATTGTCCGATTTTTCTCATTTTCGGAATGTATTCTGTTCATAATTATTTCTGCATCTACTCAATTCGGAGTAAATCTAGCTCTGGTGGCGTTGTTTAATTAGAAAGTATCTATAGATATCTGCTGATTTTACACAGACACATGGGGGGGGGGTTGGGAAAGAGAGAAGGAGGGAGAGATGGAGAGGAAGAGACATTAAACAGACAGACCGACAGACAAATAAGCAGAGAAAAATTGATGGCTTCATAGAAATAAGAAATGTGCATTATGATACAATGGACAACACATTCTCTTATCCAGGCATTATCCCTTTTGGAATGGAGGAATTGTCGCCATTCGATAATGACTGCGAGAATCACTGAGACCAAGGGCAACGGCCGAACGCCAGTCTGTGGTGAATGGCAGCAGGTCAGCAGGGCTCGATCCTCTGTCATTGCTTGTCCACTGAGCTTGTTCAAAACAACCGATCGATTAGGAAGCGTCGACGACAAACCTTGGGGTGCAAATATGCAGGAATCGGGATTTGTGGTTTTATCGCCATCTCTGTCCTTTTGTCTCTAGGTAGGTTTTGATGTATCGCTACTGTCTTCTCTGTCTGGCGTGAGATGTTTGATGGAGCTTTCCCTGGCTCATACATTGTAACAACACAAAACGTTGTCTACTACACCAATCATAATAGCCAGACCGGATCGGCTCTCGATCGCGAAGACAAGGGTCATTTGGAAGTCATGTTGCAAGCAACTTCGCCGTAGAGGATGTGGTTCTGATTGCAACTTATTGAAAAATTGCCCTACGTCGACGTAAATAACTTTTGTTCTTCTCCTCATCCAAAGCGGTTACATCACGTGTGCATTCTCCGAATCAACAACAACAACAACAACAAAAGGATTGATAAAAGCTGCTGATAGATTAAAAGATATATTATCATCTTGGCACTATAGGTAATTGAATTACTGAAATTAAGACTAGTGTGAAAAGTTAAAAAAAAAATCAGTATACTGAGTACACAATTTCTTGTTGTTGCTCTGAATCTTTTGTTCGATCTTCTTGTCTTCAATGTTTTTGCTTTTGCTGGCCTAGCAACGTTTTCATATATTGACTCTATCTTCTTGCATTTGAAACTTAATAGTGTCACATTTCAAAAGATACTCGATCTGTAATGATGATTTTTTTTTTTTGGGGGGGGGGGGGGTTGTTGGCGTTCAGCATGATATTTTAACTACAATACTGGAAATCAAATAA
Source organism: Diadema setosum (assembly GCF_964275005.1). Classification (NCBI taxonomy): domain Eukaryota; kingdom Metazoa; phylum Echinodermata; class Echinoidea; order Diadematoida; family Diadematidae; genus Diadema; species Diadema setosum. Next base: position 14,614,074 of record NC_092702.1, read on the forward strand.
TTGTATAACAAACGTCATGATCAGATGATTTTTGAGAGAAGGTGTTTGCATGGCGTGGTATTAGATACACTTGGTTTGCGGTTCACCATGTATGTATAGTCCTGAGAAGGACTGTTGGAGTGACAGGAGAAGGATAGAAAGAAAAGTTGGTTGAGAGGTGAGAATGGGTAAGAGTATTCTTTCTGGAATGAGTGTAGTCCTGAAAAGGACTGTGAACCAAGGAAGTACTCTCCTATACTTCCTTGGTTCACAGTCCTTTTCAGGACTACACTCATTCCAGAAAGAATACTCTTACCCATTCTCACCTCTCAACCAACTTTTCTTTCTATCCTTCTCCTGTCACTCCAACAGTCCTTCTCAGGACTATACATACATGGTGAACCGCAAACCAAGTGTATCAAACGTCATGATGTTGATGATGATGATGCTGATGATGATGGTAATGACATTAATAATAATAATATTATTATTATTATCATCAGCATCATCAGCATCATCATCATTATCAATCATCAAAATTAGTAGTATAGTAGTAAAAGTACATGTAGTATAGTAGTAGTATTAGTAGTGGCATCATCATACTCTGTACCAGCAACAATTTTAAAAGGGGGCAAGAAAAAGGACAAAACGGTGCTAAACTAAACGGATATGATTAGTGTCGATTAGTACTAGGTGTTTCAAAAAACATTTCCCACTTTTGATTCTTAATAATTCAAAAACTGTATATCAAATAACACTGTCATTGATATGAGTGATAGCTAAATAGTGTACAATTTGGTTGGAGGTGATGTAGATATGAAAGCATAAATCAGTTTCATGAAATCCATGATTAATTTCACAGTTAGGTTCCAGATTTTGCTCTATTTTCAACCCTCTGTACAAAATTTCACTTTGCACAGGGGTCAATGGGTGTGTATGGGAGTGTGTGGTTAACACCCTGAATGGTCCTAAACAATGGCCAGTGTTTGAATGCTTCATTATCTATTCATGAGAAATTCCAACATCACAACTAGTCTTTATTCAGTCTCTGGCAGTATCTGTGTAAAGTCAAACGCCTGCCGATACTGTCGTTGAGTCGTCACAGTGCTCTCCCTACTTCTGAAAAACGTAATTACAACGATTACCTTCTATTCTATCGTAAACACGGTGACAGGAAGCAAAGAAAATCAATTAGAGTATACACTTGTGTATATGGAGCCTTAAATTAATCTACTGTGAAACAAATCGCCCCAATGATAAATGCTGCTGAACTCTTTACCAAAAATGATCTCTTTTTATCGAAAAAGCGAAAAATTTGTCAGACTATTTAATTAGAAGACAGTTGTACAAAATGAAGAACTTTAGATAATTTATGCCTATTTATCTCCCAAATTTAGTGATATGTGAAGCAAAATTTCGAAATGATTGCCAGCTGGAATGAAATGAGGTGTTTGCAAGCACATGGAAATCGCGATATGTGCTTTATACCTTTTCCATGTGCATACATTTTACCCTTTACCGTGCATGAATTCAGACTAGCAGTGCCCAGGGCAATCCACATGAATTATTGATTAAGCATTCATGTGCCTGGGAGCGCGAGACTGACGCCTAGTCAACAGGTGGTTCAGGCATGTCCATTGTTAAGGGCCATTGTCAGCACACACTCACATACACATCATTGGTTCCTGTGCAAAGTTAAATGTTTGTACAGAGGGTTAAAATTTGACCAAAATCTGAAACCTTACTTCAAAATCACAGTGGCTAGTTTTTTTCGTCAAATTTTCTACGTGCTTGTAAATATCTGTAATCAAATTGTATTATAATGTAAATAGCACCAGTCTGCAAGAATCTTCAGTCTATTGAAGGAGGCAGACTTAATCAGAAGAAGAAGAAGAAGAAAATCAATCTTAGATTTAATGAAACTGATTTAAGCTTTCACATTCAAATCACCATCAACAAACTTGTACACTATTCAGCTATTACTCATATGAATGACAGTTTTATCGGATGAATAGTTGTTGAACTATTAATGATCAAAAGTGGGAAGTGTTTTTTGAAACACTTAAGCAGTGTAAAAAATCCTTATTCTACCTGTCAAATTGTCCAAACTTATTTTGTACTCAAGGCTACCCTAATTTACAAACGGCACTGCAACGAATGCACGAATGCATGCTGCAGTTGCAGTGCAATGGTGCAGTAGGAGGGTGGCGTGCATGCAGCACTGCATCGCGCGCGCCTGTGTATGTTGTGCATGCTGCAGCTGCTGTGTGCATGTGTGGCGCTGGCCACTGGGCGCTTGATGATGCATTGATTGTCGCCATTTTCACTGAGCGAAACTATAGTATGCGATGCTTATGAGATCGAGAGAGCTTTCTCAGTCAATCGCGTGCTGATTTACAGGGTCTGTACACGTTTCGAAGATGTACGAACAGGAAGAAGGTACGTGTATTTCTGAAACAAAGCAAGAACATATTTAGTCGTATTAGAACTGACGTTAACGCTCGCAGATAACAATTAATGCAACTGTGTCGTTGCAACAAAAGTACCACGTTAAATGTACTAAATGTACTAAAGGGCTACACTGCACTGTAGTCCCACATGCCTACTCATGTGTAAGGGTTTGTCATTTCAAAAGGTCTACCTAGGCCTAAATGCTAAAACGTTGTTAAATTTTACATGTAACATTCAACAATAGATTTTACATGTAACGTATAGTAAACTTATACGTTTTAGGTATCATATAAACGTTTAATATTACTTAGGTGTCTAGTAAACTACTTGTGAGGCGTAATGTTGTGCAAGCCACTTTAAATTTGCCAAGTATCTAGACAAGGTGGAAAAACCCTTAACCGTGTTAACAATGCTTAAACTGCCGCAAACGGGATATTTTACTCGTCTCTAGTTCGAACCGAACTTCAACTTGGTCGATTCTAGTACTAGTACTACTAGTAGTAGGGGCCTACTTACTGTAACTAACACTGTTAGGTCTAGAATCTAGATTCTATACATAGGCCTACTTGTAGTTGTAGATACGTGTCTGTGTAACGTACCGGTATGTCGTTAGATCTAATTTTAGATTAGATTCTATTAACACTCTTACTAGTAGAAAAGTGACACAGTTTAATTTTACTAGAGTAGAACATTCTTCTACTGACACTAGAATCTACTTGTAGTAGTCGGTAGTCAAGTAGAGTAATATTAATAAAACCCCCAATTTTCGGACACTTAAGGCTTTTATAAACTCTCTTGCAATATTTGTTCAACTCAAATAATAATTTACTCTACAAAATTATATCTATAATTATTACCTAAACGAGGTAGTTTTGCGAGGCAATTACAGTTTGTATTTTACAGGGTCAGGAGTTCAGCGGGCGACAGAGCATATCACGATCATCCAGGTTTTACATACTGTATACAGTGGACTCCCGTTAAAACGAAATCCTTGCGACCGGCAGTTTTCTTTCGTTATATCGGAATGTTGTTTTAACCGAGCAAATAAACAATAGAAATACATAGAGTGGATGACATTGCAGCCCAAATTTTTACTTTGTTATAACCAGAATTTTGTTATAACCGTGTTCGTTATAATGGGAGTGCACTGTAAAACAGGGAGGTGGGAAGAGAAGGAGTGGAATCTAACCTCCCTGCTTTACATGTAAACACTCCGATCGACCACGAAGAGAAAACATTCAAGGAGGTCACTGCGTGTCGATTACACGCACCGCAGAAGAACGCCGATAAATCAACTCGTACAAGGTCGACCACTTCCAGCAGCACTACGCGTCAAACAATGACTGTGTAGTCCATTTGTGCTTAATAACTGCACAGTGACCATCAGTTATTACAACTCTCCAAATTGAAACAGAAGCAAAAATAAAGTGTAAAAGCGTTCGGATGTTTGAAGTTCGCCTGTTAAACTACATATGTATCTTTGAAGTTGGAGTTGAATGATATACATTGATGAACAATTTGTCAATTATTTGACATGTTGGTGATGATCTACAGGTAGTCAAATGTGGCTTGATCTATATCATAGTGTATAGCCGTATTCACATATTTTCCTAATTTACCTTGGGGATAGGTAATAAGTATGATATTGACTGGCCTCGAGGGAGATACCTGATAAATATTGCCCGCACTGAAAGAATATTGCCCACGTCTTCGACGCAGGCAATATTCTTTCAGTTTGGGCAATATTTTCTGGTATCTCCCTCGAAGCCAGTCAATATTATATAATAATGTATGTTAAATGTATCGACCTACTTTTTCCCAATATTATTGATTTTGTTATGGGGACACGTACATCATAACATTTCACAGAATCCCCAAATATTATCACCTTGTCAATTCCCCAAAATTCGGACAGCCTCTCCAAAATCCGGACACGCGCAATGTCAATATGCATATTATAAGGCTGCTGAAAAATGAGCACGCACCATATCTTGTTGGCGCAAGGTTGCATCAGGGACGTTGCGGCGCCCGTTCCTGTCCGAATTTTGAGGACTCTGCACTTGCATTCAGCCCCTGTACATTTATTCACTGCATCGGCACGTATGGAGATTTTGTTTTTTCTTTTGTGTTTTTGAGGATACCATCACATTCTGAGCTTGCGATGAGCGAAAAATCTCGCAACAAACCGGCTTAATTTTTCAATATTTAGCACTTTTTCGGCGACCCCGATTCTTTACGCGGGACCTATTGCGCACGCTTTCAAAAAGTTGTGGTGATTCTGCATTTTTGACGGTAAAATTTGGGATTTTAGATGGATTTTTGGAGGTGACTCAGGCACTTTCCTGTGGTGAACGAGTGTACCAGTATGTGAAACGATGTAATACACATGTGTTGTGACAGTAGAAAAGTTGTGGTGATTCTGCGTTTTTGACGGTAAAATTAGGGATTTTAGATGGGTTTTTGGAGGTGACTCAGGCACTTTCCTGTGGTGAACGAGTGTGCCAGTATGTGAAACGATGTACTGTAATACACGTGTGTTGTGACAGTAGAATTTGCTGGCTTGTGATTAGTGATAAGTGTCCGGATTTTGGAGGCCGGCTGAAAATTGGGGGTTTTACTCTTTATCTGCAAGTTTACTGTCAGTAGAAACTAGAGACCAATAGAGTTAAGGCATTAACATGATTATAAAAAGCCCCCAGTTTTTGGCCGGCCTCCAGAACCCGGACACTTCTCAATTACTGTATACGCTATTATTTTTGCAAGTGTTTAATTTTCACAAATTTCGCGAATCAGGGCTAGGGCTGGCTGAACTGCGAATTTACTGTAACAACATGCTAGGGTTAATACTACAATAGACACTCTGCTACTGGACCTACATGTTTGTACTGTACATGTAGTAATAGTGCACTTACGATAACCTTGGTATCACATCATGAAAACAGCATCTTGCGAAAATGTCCATCACCTCCTCATTCGCGAAAAATATCTGTAGGTGAAAATAACAGCTTATACAGTATTGGATTAGAAGTGCCTTATTTTAGTCACCTCCAAAAATCCATCTAAAATCCTGAATTTCGCTATCATACAACTGTAAGTGCAGAATCAGCGCAACTTTTCCAAGTGTGCTCAAATTGTTAAAGGGACTGTACAGTACTGGTTGAGATGGGGATTCATGTTTTGACCATTTCTAAGTGAGATAATGAGAAACCTCTTCTGAAATATCAAAGAGCATGTAATTTTAAGAAGGATTCAATGTTTTTTTGATGAAAATCGGTTTTCAAGTGGCTGAGATATCCAAAAAAGTGATAATAACAAAAGGCGACAGGCCACACCTTTTATTAGGATCTCTTTGTTTCACCTTGTTTTTGGATATCTCAGCCATTTCAAAACCGATTTTCATCAAATAAACTTTTGATACCCCTTAGAATTGCACGCTCTTTGACATCATAGAGTGGTTTCTGAATATCTTGCAAAATGTTAAAAGCTAAATCCTCACCTCGACCGGAACTGTACACACCCTTTAAAGTCCCTCGTTAAGAATAGGGGTCGCCGAAAAAGCGCAAATAATTGAGATTTTTCGCTTATGGCAAGCTCAGAGTGTGATGGCGTGGTGTCCTAAAAAACACAAAAGGAAAACAAAATCTCCGTACGTGCCGATGCAGTGACTAAATGTACAGGGGTTGAATGCAAATGCCGATTCACCGGAATTTGGACACCAATGGGCGCCACAACATCCTGGATGCAACCTTTCGCCAAAAAGATATACATGTAGCAGAGCGCATTTTTCAGTGGCCATGTGGGCACAATGACATTGAAGGTGCATAGCACGTGTGTGGATTCTGGAGAGCCCGGACAAATTCTGGTGGATTATCAAGGTCATAATATTGGGGAAATTTTGTCAAAATGTATGATGTATTTAACCAAATCAACATTGAGATCAAATATATTTAACATGAAACATTGCTGAGTGTAGGTATAATTTTGTACATGTACAATGTGTATGTATTACAGTTCGACCTCGGTTATCCGACCTCCTTTTATCCGGAAATCTCTATTATCCGGACGCGCTCACGCAGTGAAGGACTTTTTTTTCATCCATAAATTGAGAAAAAACAGTGACTTTAACATCTTTCCATGGATCTACAAGTGTATTTCACTAATTTCATAAGATGTGCATGATAGGTTTCTCAATATCTCCTGAGGTAAAACATGTATGATTTTCACATAAAGATATACTTTATTTTTGTGAGGAAGGGACTACAATTTTGCGCAGGCTAGCATAGATTACACCACCGTTGCGGGGTACGCTACCTGCCTTGTAGCTGCCAGTGCACTGGGATGGCAGCTTGGACAGCAGCTACAGTTTATATACATTAACATTGTGTCTCCCATATCCAGCCAATTCGCTTATCCGGATGACCGCCGGTCCCAACATGGCCGGATAATCGAGGTCGAACTGTATTTGAGTTGAACAAATATTGCAGAAAAGCTTAAGTGTCCCATAACTGGTGGTTTTACTCTAATATAGTCTAGAATGTACTGTTAGAGCCCAATTTTTATTGGCAAAACTAAAAAATCTGCCCCAAACCTTAATTGTACCAAGCCTCCAAGGGAGGTCAGGACACCCAAAAAGTTTGATTGGGAAATATTTTTTTGGGCCCCCCCCTGTATGGAATTCCAGGATCTGCCCCTGATTTAATATATACATTGTATGCCAACACATTTGTATGATTTTAAGCCTGCCTCACCATGCTTACACTGTGCGATTTCTTGCAATGCAGTGACAATGTCGCATTGCAGGAGAGTGCCAGATCGCGCAAAGTGTGAGGAAGTCTGCAATGCAACGGCCTCCAAATTTTTAACATCCTAGCTAGCCACAACTACCACGTAAATATTTTCATGCCTCCTCCATCCATCATCCACTGCCAAAATTTGCGAAAATCACCCGTGCAGGTGAGGCGTACACATACAGTATGTGGTTTGTACACAGTGTATGCTTGTGCATTAGGTGGATGCCCGTACACTGTAAATCAGTAACTGCGTAAGACGGTAACAGACGGGTCAGGATAAAATTTTTACTGATTTTTTTGTCATTATTTTACAGAATATTTCGCTGAGTACAGTGGACGTAATTACATGTACACTCTATGCCCTACTGTATGCATGCTGCAGTTCACTGTAGGTTAATTTGTGATCCCCTCCATGAGATACATGTATAATACAGTATTTTTTCATTTTAAATCATATGAAGGCTGAAGGTTAAGCCCGGTTGAGTTGAGTTGAGTGCTATGTACAGCACCCTGCCCCTGCTCACGCGGCGTGTGGAAGAGCATTAGCAAGCTTTACATTGTACATGTAGATCTGCAACGCGAATGCTAAGACAACCGGCCTCCTGGGTTGGACAATAGAAACTACAGCTGTCTCGCGCATGTGCAGAACACCATTTTTTTTGCCTAATTCAGTGTTGTCTTTTAGTGTTCACATGGCAGATTTGAAGCTCGCTAGTTAGAGCAAAAAAGCACAACACAATGCCTGATACGGACAGGTACTCCAATTTGCAAGCACTTGTACTTGTACCATTGGGCCCTAAAGTGCATGATCACCCAATTTAGACCCTGTACACTGTAAACTTTGATACTCCACAATGTACTTACAAACTGTACACTACATTTCATTGTCCGAATAAAAAGAAAAGCTGATTTGAGCGTCTTGAGAACCGAATGTAGTCTATACATTTTCAATTTAAATTGACCATACCTGTATGTATATGTGTACGTATATATTGTTTGTTGGTTTATTGTCTTATCATTTTCTGTGATACTGTTGTAACGTGACACAATATGTACTCTGTTCTATGTATAGCGCCTTGAGTATCTTTTTAAGGTAGAAATGAGCACTTTATGAGAGTCTCACTATTATTTATTTTATAAAATACAATGAATGTAGACTAGAGGCGTACACTTTTACATGTGTAGACTCTAGTTCTAGACTAGAACATTCGCTCCTCTGCAGATGTAATTTATCGAAATACATACTGTATATTCACATATGTTTGTCTGTATACTTTGTACAACCATTGCCTGGTGCAAGATCACCAGTACAGTGGCTGATCTACATTTTGTACGTTGTACATGTGTATGATTGGCATACATGTACATGTGAAACTGCTTTTCCCTTCAACCAACAGAAATCTATGGAGATGATGAGACAGATGAAATTACCCCAGATCGCTGGCAGGAGGCGTGCTGGATTGTCATCAGTTCGTACTTTGATGAGAAGGGTCTAGTCCGACAGCAGTTGGACTCCTTTGATGAGTTCATTCAAATGTCTGTGCAGCGCATTGTGGAGGACTCGCCAGCCGTAGATCTTCAGGCAGAAGCCCAGCACATGACCACAGAACAAGAAATTCCAGTAAGCCAACAATCACAAGCAGTGGGGACTTTCCCCTCACATCAGCTGTGACAGAATTTTGGACACAATTTTTCAGCCAATATTGATATCACATATCATCTAACTCCAGAAGACAAAGTACAACGGTGTCTTATAGATAAGTAGCCAAATTTGTGGAGCTTTGGATCAGTTCACTTTATCATCACAAACATGTCAGGTTGTCATCCAAACAGAATACTGTAAAAATGGTTATTTTTGTGCAAGTCATTTTTTTGAATTTTTTATTTTTTTTTTGCGCTGGGCATGGGGAGATGAATTTTGCATGTTTATCATTCTGTGAAATCAAGACATTATATTAGTGGAACATACATCATGTACAACGGGCAAAAATATTTACATGTTTTTATTTTCGTGCTGGTAGCTTGTCGCATTAAATGTGCAAAAGTTTAAACACTGAAAAAATTTCCTTTTTTACAGTAGAGAAGAGCTGAATAAATAGATTTTGTGAAGCTTTACATGCAATTCAATAAAGTTACTGACATCATTTTGCATGTTTATGTTTGTTTCTTGTTTTACCTTTGTTTCAGTGGTTTGTTTGATTATCACTTGAAAACTGTGAGGTGCATGCATACAGCCCTACCAACTGACATGTACAGTAAACTGGCACTATTTTCTTCTTCTCTGCAGACAAGATATCTGCTCAAGTTTGAACAGATCTACCTGTCCAAACCAACGCATTGGGAGAAAGATGGTTCACCAAGCCCAATGATGCCAAATGAGGCTCGTCTTCGAAATCTCACGTTAGTGAAAGCTGTATCAATCTTCATTTTTTTCTTTGTATGTGATCATTTCCATAATAAATGTATCTTATGGTTCATGTTACCCAACAGTACATGTATGTGGTATGGGAATGAAAAATTCACAAGCTTACGATTGTGACTCATCGTATAATTTTTCTTTTTAGCTTCATATGGTATTTCATATTGTCATGAAAACCAGAGATCACAGACAAACATTATTGTTTAAGATGATAATGATTATGGTTGTGATTTTCGTATCGATAGTGACCATCAGAACACATGAAATTGTACAAATCATTCCATTTCGGCACAATTTCTTTGACTTTTTGTAATATTGGCAATTTTATGCATGTAAGTCTGTTTTTATTAGTGCAAATATGATTATGTAAAATGACTCATGTTTAGTTGCTTACTGACAAGATCTATTTGAATTCATATTTATAATAATACTTTTCATCTATTTACAAATGTTATCAATCAGAAAATTGTAAATTGATAAAATCTCCTTATCTGTAATTGAGAAAAAATTTTAGATATAAAAAAGATTAAAGATGAAAGATTCTATTGATACTATTTGATAATTTACGTATATTATATTCTATATTATTCTATTCTTCACCCAATAGGTACTCTGCCCCACTCTATGTCGACATCACCAAGACTGTGCTGAAGGATGGGGAAGATCCCCAGGAGACGATTCACCAGAAGACCTTCATCGGCAAGATCCCCATCATGCTTCGCTCCACCTACTGCCTGCTCAACGGCCTCACAGATCGTGATCTGACAGGTATGTGGTATGACTGCCATGTGATGTGTTTTTTTGTGCTCCCAGAAACCAGTGGAAATGTAGAGAAGACCATGAAGCAACAGACGAGCACTGATTGGTGATGAGGTGATGATTGGTAATAATGAAATTTGCAACTACTCTAAAGCCAGCAGTGGTATATGACTTGTGAGTAGATGATCATGAATTGATCATGGATCTACAAATTGTTTTTCCATCAATTCATGATGCCTTTTGTAGGGCAATGTTCATGCCTTCTTCATGTCATTACCTCTTTCTCTTCTGGTAAGAAGTTTACTTAGGTGTGCCAAATTTGAATGTTAGGTCATTCGTCAATTAATGTATCAGTGAAAATCAGGAATGCTTCCTCTCTGCTCAAAGATTATAATAAAGATTCATTCTCCTATTGCACTGACAAGTAGGTTGTCTGTCCGTCCTGTCAAGCCATCTTACTCTTTTCTTCTTTCAGTATTTTTTTTTTTCTTGCGAGATACAGGAAGATATCAGCATTGACAGCTTTCAGAGTTTGAATTGACGTGACATATCAGCCTCACTGATGTGTCGTTACTCCATGCAGATTTAATGTCACTTTATTTTGTGTGTTCAATCCCTGTCCAGAGTTGAACGAATGCCCTCTGGACCCTGGCGGCTACTTCATCATCAATGGCTCGGAGAAGGTGCTCATTGCCCAGGAGAAGATGTCAACGAACTCAGTCTACGTCTTCGCCAAGAAGGACTCCAAGTACGCCTTCACGGCCGAGTGCCGCTCCTGCCTGGAGCACTCGTCCCGCCCCACCAGTACTCTGTGGGTTCACATGATGGCCAAGGGGGGTCAGGTGAGGACAAGCATGGAATGGAGCTTTCATAGTTCATGTGTTGTTGTTGTTGTTGTGTTTGTTTGTTAGTAAGTTTTACACATAAGAGTCTCTTGCACCAATACTGATGTTATCATACTTCCGAGATATCCAGAGTTCAATATTGAGTTGTTGGACACAAGATGCCACCAGTATGTAAATCTGTTTTTGTGTGTGTGTTTATCATCCAACTATTTGCTGCAGCCAGACAGTGCTTTTGGAGACATAGCAGGCAGTTTATTCATGAAATTTTATTAATATTGTATATTGTGTATATATACAACATACACATACTGAAGCTTTTCGACATGCACTCATCAGAGTAAAATCGCATGAATGAACAGAAAGCCAGAAACACTACCTTCGCGCGCATGTAGACAGCCTAGTGTGGGTACTGCGGTGGATGGTGGCAATTAGGCCATTGCTCACCACTTGATGAACAACCAAGAGTGCGCGGAACAATACTGTTCATCTTGGTTTAAGGTTCTCAGCCGGGCGAGAAGTTTCACACATCTGCGCATGCTCGAAGCAGTATGCATTCAGCTCACGGACCCCATTCTGTGTCGTCAGAAAGAGTTCGTAAGAACGCTTGCATTATTTTAGCATTAATCAACCAAACGGCTGGCAGCAAGGCTAATTTTGTTTACCTTGACAGCCAATCACAGCTCGCCATTTCGCCCGTATGGTTTCCTTCGCTTCCTTTATATTGTTTTGTTTCTGGCTTTCTGTTCATTCATGCGATTTTACTCTGATAAGTGCATGTCGAAAAGCTTCAGTATGTGTGTGTTGAATGCTATTTTCCGATTTTGCAGTACCAAGCACTTATTCATATACAACATATCATGACAATTTTTAAATGTGTCATTTTAAAAATAGTTAAACACATACTACTTTATAGGTTTGTGAGGTTTATGAAATTAAAAGTTATTAACCTTAAAAGCTAGTTTGAAAAAAAAAAATCCATCGATTTTTGACCGAGATTGACGTAAATGCAGAAAAAAAAAAGAAAAGACTAAAATATTTACGAAGCACTTTTCTGCTTCAAGATATAATCAAAAGTTCTACAATGTATTTTTTGTAAAGTGAGTAGTCTTACAAAGGCCCTTCTTGTCAGTACTCTTTTTGCTGCTATGGATGAAGGGAAATGTTGATTTAAAAATGTCTTAAAGCCCTCTATGAATGAATCTGCTGTGTCTGTTTGTGGACAGGGAGCAAGGAAGAGTGCCATTGGTCAGCGGATGATTGCTGTGCTGCCCTACATCAGACAGGAGGTCCCTATCATGGTGGTCTTCAGGGCTCTGGGCTTTGTGGCCGACAGAGACATCCTGGAACACATCATCTACGACTTTGATGACCCAGAAATGATGGAAATGGTAACAGATATTGCTTCCTCATACTTTTCGTTTTCATGATGTGCAGCACCCCGTGTTCTTTATCTAGGCTGTTGAGAAGATTGTGACTGTGCAACGCGAAATAAACAAAGAGTCGCACCCTTTGATTTTTACGTGAGGACTCAAGAAAGGTGAAACGCGTCAACCAAGTCAATTTTTAGTTTTCTGTGTTTACAGAAAGAGCTATTCTTCTACAGTATTGAGTTTGGTATCATTGGAAAAAGTGGTTTTCAGCATTTTTTCTACAACCCCCCCCCCCCTTTTTTTTTGGTAGAGTAGTGTGATCAGGTTTGTCTTAGAGGCCCCTTTTCATTTCTTGAAAATCCTTTGCATACTCTTCAGTTTCAACTCTTAATAACTTTAGAAAGGATGATGCTACTGCTTTGAATGTTGACATTTATAATGAACAGAATGTGTTAATAGAACATGCTCAATTTCACTTTAATCTGATAATCCCTTCATTGTTGTTGCTACAGTGGTTTACATCATGTTTTTTTGTCCCATTCATGGCACAGGTAGCACGGCTTAGTAAAGATTAAGCGCTTGAATAGACCCTGTACCTCAGAGCCTCTTTTCTCAGTTCAAACTTTTCCAGAGTGTCGGCTTTCTTTCCAACATTTATATAAGTTAGGAGAATTCATTTGAATTGAGTTATACATCATTTCAAAGCCTAGAGTCAGTTCTTTTAGAATCTGCCCTTGACTAAAAATCCATGTCTGGCGACTTTTCGTTGGTTATGTGGTGCAGGGTCAAACTGGTGGATGAGAAAAACCAGCTGTTCCTGAAGTTCTTTTATTTGGTTTTGCTGGATCAATAAATTTTAGATTGTGTTATTTTATCAATTTCCCTATTACCATTCGATCTGAATTTATTTGAATTAAGAAAATGTGGTATGTCGAATGCCTAAAAGTGTAGGGTTGATATGTTTTCCCCTCATATGATTATATTTGGTTATTCAATTTGCCATAGTTCAAAAGAGACATGAAAATGATCTGATCTTTGTCAGAGTCACTTGTCTTCTGCATGTTCCATTTTGTTTTTTCTTACCTGTTTTCTGTTCATTGATAGCCACATATAGGTTGTTTATAGAGTGATTTCCTTACATTCAAATAATTATCTTTTCTAGTTAACATTCTTCATCATATCAAAGAGCAATATAACACAATTCATCTATATTGTCTCCTGAATTACTCATGTTACACAAAGCATAGACAAAATGCAAACTTAATGCAGATGACAATACCCGGTGAGATGATGACTTCAATCAACTAATATGTAATTTTGTAGTGGGTCTTCATACATTTATCAATAATAAAGACAGCTATAGGTATATCACTGCAGTGAAATTAAATTGTTTAAATATGTACATATACATAAAATTTGCTCTTATTTACAAATCGTTCATTCATGCATCCTCTTCACCCCCAGAAGCAAATGAAAGATATAAAAACAAAAACAGAAACACCTAAACTCAATTAATGTGACTACACTACAAAATGAGCTGTCTAGCATTTCATCTTGAGAGCACCATACTACAGGTACATCAAGGGCACTTTTGTGTTAAACTTACATATAATTTCTGCTGCGATCTCTTTCCAGGTCAAACCATCCCTCGATGAGGCCTTTGTCATTCAGGAGCAGAGTGTGGCACTTAACTTCATTGGGGCCCGTGGGGCGCGGCCTGGTGTCACCAAAGATAAGCGAATCAAATACGCCCGGGAGATTCTACAAAAGGAGATGTTGCCTCACGTTGGAGTCAGTGACTTTTGCGAGACCAAGAAGGCATACTTCCTCGGGTAATGATGCAGGAGCTATTAAGTTATGAGATTATTTTCTTGGTAAATGGAAGAAGTCTATTTTTGCAAACTATATGGACATCTGTTGTAATATAGCTTTAATCTCAAACTGGTATTAAACCTATGAATGAATGAGATTTGTCAAGTGATAGGATTTGGTGATTCCCAGTAAAAAAAAACCCAAAAAAAACCCCACTTTATAGAGATGGTACGGTATTGGTAGAGATGAAAATTGGGCTTTTGCGAGATACCATGAAAACACTTATGAAAGGGTACAGAGCATACCATTTTAAGAGGAATTCAAAGTTTATTTGATAAAAACCAGGTTTGGAATAACTGAAACATCCAAGAACAAAGTAAAACAAAACGATCGTAATGAAATGCAGGTCCCACACTTTATTAGGATTGCTCTGTTTTGGATATCTCGGCCATTTCAAAACCAATTTTCATCAAATAAACATTGAATCCCTCTTGGAATTACGTGGTCTTTCATATTTCATAAGAGGTTTCTCGCTATCTCACCAAAAAATGATAAAAACCTGAAGGAAAGTCTCAACCAAAACTATACGATCCCTTTAAAAGCATTTTTGTATCCATGCTTGTTTTGATTTCTTTGTTAGAGATAGCTAATGGTTCTCCTTTTTTAGACTGGTGGTTATGGGGCAGAAAGTGATTGAAATGAGCAAAGGGTTAATCATGATAATCTACTTCAGTCACAGTGACCTGTTTATATATGTGTCAGAGTTGCCAGAGAGTTAAGACAGAAGTAGAGCATTTTAGGGTGTGGAATTAGGTAAGGACTTAGGGTGTGGCAAAAAACCAAAAAACAAAAGCCCAACAACAACAAGATATGCAAGGAGTATTATGCAGATTTGATATGTGTGGTCAGCATCACAAACAGCATGCATTTCTGTGTTTCTGCTCTTCCCCCCGACAGTTACTGTGTGCACAGACTGCTCCTCGCCACGATCGGTCGCCGAGAGGTCGACGACCGTGATCACTATGGCAACAAGCGACTGGACCTTGCGGGACCACTCCTGGCTTTCCTCTTCAGGGGCCTCTTCAAGAACCTCCTTAAGGAAGTCCGCATCTATGCCCAGAAGTTCATCGACAAGGGCAAGGTGAGGTAGTGGGAGGGACACAATTATGAAACTACAATATGTGATGCATTGTCAGGGAAGCCATGTAATGTTTGAAAAATATTTTTTTTACTTTTGGGTAGATGTGAATTTGCCAGATGCTAAGCTTTAGATATATGTATAATTGGCCTACCTCATTGCAAAGAAAATATTTACAAAAAAAAAAAAAAATCAGAAATTAGAGAAACTGTAAAAGTTATATTCCCAAAGTTGACTTTACACACACTTTTGATCCTTTTATGATCTCTGATTTTATGCAGGTAATGTGATGTCGCACCACATTATGACCGTGGTGAAAGGTCAAATGTCAAAGTCAGTGATGACTGTGTAACTTTTGCCCAAAAATGTCACCGTAAGGAGTGCCAAAACTTTTTGAACTCATTCCATTGAAAATAAGATGTGTTCGTCATTTTTTGGAATACCATGATGTACATAATGACCTTTTACTTCATTACTCTTGTCCCATCGTAATTTCTGTAAAAGGTGTTGAAAGTGTACGCTAAGGTGTTGGAGGTCAAAAGGAAAAAAGACTGAAGTTACAAGTTGTGGGAAATTTCAACTCTAATAATCACTAAGTAATTGCTGTAACAAAGTTATAGCTATGATCACTAAAGCAAGAATTTTTACTGCCCTCATATGGTATAGGGATGACTTTGCTCAGCATACATAGCTGTTAATCTCCTCTTGTGATTTAAGACATTTATGTTCATTTTTGTGTGCTTTTCTACAAACTATATACAGTGCACTCCCTTTATAACGAACATGGTTATAACAAAATTCAGGTTACAGGAAGTAAAAATTAAGGCCGTAACATTTTCCATTCTTTGTATTTTTATTGTTTATTTGTTCGATTATTACGAAATTTTGATATAACGAAAGAAAACAGCCAGTTTCAAGGACTTCATTATAATGGGAGTCCACTGTGTTCATTGTAGCCCATTCCAGGCCATTGCTACTCAGTTGTTTGCATTCTCTTTGTGAAGATTTTTGCGGATTTGAAGTTTAGCATGTATTAAATCATTATCCAGACCCTATCTAATTTCTTCTTGGCCATGTTAAGCAAAGATTTTTTTTTTTTTTAAGTTAAAAAAAAAACATATTTCATTTCTTTGTTGGTTCCATGAGTATATTCTTTTTTCTATTTCATCATCCAATATTGTATTCAGGACTTTAATATGGAGTTGGCAATCAAAACACGAATCATCACAGACGGGTTGAAGTACTCCCTGGCTACGGGCAACTGGGGTGACCAGAAGAAGGCACATCAAGCCAGGGCTGGTGTATCGCAGGTGAGTCAAAACACCACCGTGTTCGCCCCTATTATACAGGAGACAAGGGCTTGACGTGTTTATTACAGTTGACCAAAGTAAAACCATGTTGGGCCCCTTTACAGTAGGAAAAGTGATTTCCATAGTTTTTCACAGTTGGGTTGAAGTAAAATCCTATTCAGCCCCCTTTATTTTTGACAGATGGTGGATTGCCACATATAGGCAAGATTCAAACCTCTATAGCCTCTTTACAGTAATGCAATGGGATGATGTACCAGATTACAGTAATGCAATGGGATGATGTATCATAGCTGGTCATACTCAGACCCTCTCTGGCTGTAGGGCTGGTGTATTCTTATGTGTGGCCCCTTTACACTAGACTTAAAGGTATTAGCCCACATTTGTAAACCTGCAGCAATTGGTCTCATAGTTAGCATGGAGTTTGGGTATGATTGCAGTAACACCTGTGCAAAATTTCGTTCCAATTAGTCCATTACTTAAAATAAATGAAAATGCACCGTAATCCGTATGCATGCGTATAACGCTCGCTGGCTCCGGTCCACGTACGTGTTACATGTACAATGTACGTAGCTATAGCCCGCGCTCGTAATTCGATTTTGGGTCAGTTGACCCGGTTTGAAAATTGATTTTAAAACGATGATTTTCTCTCTTTTATCGAATGGTATAGACAAAGAGCGACAGGTGAGGTATGTTACTGTTATAACTTGTACTTGAAGTCATATTGGACCTGTTTTATGCAGTTTTGATTTTCGTGGGTTTGCAAATGTGGGCTAGTACCTTTAAGGTACTGACATTTTGCTCAGAGCTGCCAAGTTTATTTCTGCATGAGGCTCCCCCAAAATGTACAAATGTTTTTAACCCTTTGGCAACTGAAGATTCTGTACATAATGGCTTATCGTTTCCTAGAAGGTATGACTGTATTACTACCCTTTTTGACAACGTTCTAAATGATGTGAAATAGCTCACAGCATATTTATTTTTGTGTATTATAAGGTATGTTTATTTGAAAGCCTATTAAGACTGTACCAAGAAAATGGTGTGTCACAGAAGTAATTCTGACATGCTTTTATTGACCTTAGTCCTCTTTCAAACAACATTATTATATATTCTGTGGGAAAAAAAAAAGGTAAATAAAGCCTTTAAAAAAACCCACACAAAATGGATAGGCCGTTTTGGGCATTTCAGTGACTAATGGGTTAATCTGCTAGGAGAGCGTAAAAGTCCCTAATTTGGAATTTATATATGGCTATTGAGATGCATGTAATGCACAAGTATCACCTTGAATGCTCTATGGATCATTCTTTGGTTTTGATAACAGAATGTTGTCAGCCTTGTAATGCCATTGAGGGGATTGGCATGATATGATGGTCTCAATGATAATCACACTTTCATTGCTCAAACACACTTCTTTTACTTCTATGTCAATCCACTGGTTGTAACACTCATTTTGTTTGATCTCGCATTGGCAAACAGGTGCTGAACAGATTGACGTTTGTGTCTACGCTCTCTCACCTGCGTCGTCTGAATTCGCCTGTGGGACGAGACGGCAAGCTAGCCCGCCCTCGTCAGCTGCACAACACCCAGTGGGGTATGGTGTGTCCTGCCGAGACCCCAGAGGTAGGGTATGGCCTGTGCAGAGAGAGATATCGTCTGGCCTTTATTTTGTGCCATTTATGTCCCGAGTTTTCCATCATGACAAATATGACTGACATGCTTTTAAACAAATGAAGCATCATTTTGGTTGACAGTCTGCCACAATATTTTGTTTTCCAGCAGCAAATATTATTGCATGAATTTCTGTTTTTGGTATTTGAATTGATATTTTACTTTGCAACCTATGTGGATACAGCACATTAGTTTAATTTATGGTGTGGACCTCCATGAATAATGAGAAGTGTAACACTTGTCAAAGTTTGTTAAATCATGATTTCATATCATCATGAAATGACCTAGTTTTCACATAACCCAGCATGAAATTTAAAATCCAATGCAGCCCTCTTGAATTGAGAGATCAGTAGTACCCATGTTGTTAACATGCACCATTAGAAGTCAGTCATATTCACTTCTGTGGGGGTCTGACACTCTGCATTCCTACAGGGCCATGCTGTCGGCCTGGTAAAGAACCTGGCCCTAATGGCGTACATCTCTGTAGGGTCTCAGCCAAGTCCAATCCTGGAATTCTTGGAGGAGTGGAGTATGGAGAACTTGGAGGAGATAGCACCCTCTGCCATCAATGAGTGAGCTTATTGACTTTATTTGTTCTGTTTCTCGATGGGTCAAGAAGATTTTCATTTTCTTGCTAAAAATGTGATATCGTGTGGAAAAGACCCACCAGAAGTGGTCATCCCATAAAAAGACAGCGATGTCAAAAACCTTTGCCCCTGAAGTCAGTGCTGATGCATTATGCTTGCAGATTGGCAGTGCACCTGTTATCCTTGCATTGTGGTTCCAATCAGCATATTTAACCACTTAATAAAGAAAGGGATATCTATATTGGAATTAGTATGACCATACACATATGAACTAATTACAGGATGTGAAGACAATTGTTAAATGTAATGGGATACACTTTGAAATCGAGATTATCACATTTAAATGCACAAATGGTTTGTGTAATGAATTTTTATAAGTACATGGAGGACAGTTATTTTGTCGAGGTCCAAGAGCAATATTACATTGTGAGATACGTGTTTCCGACTTGATGTACCGTAAGTGGCAAAATGTGTTGAAATCAATCATGTCTTTTAATACAAATTAAATTGCAATGTAGAAGCAAATTGCCTAGAATATGTTTGGGATGGAATTGTTGAATGGCAGAATGAATTCTGATTTGTTGCAATTACTGGAAAAAGTATTTAGCACATTTAATCCAGCATAATACAAATTATGAGTGTCAAGAAAGCTACCTGCGTTGAGATCATTTTGGTCCTGGTGGATATGAGGTCGGGATTCAAAGGTCAAGGTCAAATTCTAATTAGCCTTTGTTGAATGTTGCGTGTGCACCAGGGCCACCAAGATCTTTGTGAACGGCTGCTGGGTAGGAATCCACCGTGACCCCGAACAGCTCATGAACACTCTCAAGAAGCTTCGTAGGCAGATGGACATCATCGTGTCGGAGGTGAGAGGTCACGCTTGGGTTTTCAAGGCTGATGCTTAGAGAAAGGGAGGGTTTCGCATCCCAAGTTCTTTGATACCTGTGGCTTGTGGCAGTGCTGTATATCCACAAAGCAGAAATACGAGACACAGCTGTTGGTAATGATGTTGAAAGATGTTCATCGACTTCAGTATGCCTGCCTAATACACTGCCCCCCTCTTAACATGGGATGGTCAGGAGACGAGCTGTTCTCTTGTTAAAATAGGGCTACTACATAGTGCTGGCTGGTATTGGCCTGTGCAAATCACTCCACATGAACTCCAGTATGTGGGCACTACACAAATCAGTGCACAGTTATTTCAACTAGTGTTTCTGCATTCACTCAATCCACATACATTTCATTCTCCTCAGAGCGATGAATATAACACATGAATGTTGAATTTTGTTGCACTAGAGCAGTTTTCCCGTTAAAGCTGTTCTTGATTGTCCGATGAGCACTGTATCACTCATGTGTTATTGATGCATGCGGATGACGTTTCCTACAGAAAATATGTTTGTCAACTGCTAGCTCAATTTACATGTGATTGAAGAGCTAGGAGAGCAGGAGCAGAAGTAGTACATGTTCAGTTTTTCCCCTTAGTTTGCAACCATTGCTGACTGTTAAAGGTAGGGAATCCCATTTGCCTACCTCAAATGAAGAGTTGTATAAATACAGTGGTATGTTGAAGAGAGTATCATTTTAGAAACTCCCATAAAGTATTGAAAGTGGAAGGTAACATTTAGTACATTTTTATTGACCGTTTGATTTTGAATTGAATTTTTTTTCGGGGCTCATCCTAAATTCCTGTACATTACTAGGCTACCTTTGCAGACCCATGCACTGCATGTGTGTCCATCATGTATATTTTGTGAAGAAAGTTCATCAAAACTTACAAACATTTCTATATGTACATTCTTGCCACACACTCTATATGTTATTACATCAGCTCAGATTATACTTTTAGATTTGTGTTTATAGATAAAAAAAATACAGAAGACTGCAACAAAAAGGCTTAAGTGTGGCTGACACACAGAACTACTGAGTAGTTGAGTTTTGTGCATTATTCAAATTGTAGATAACTTTTGCCTTCCAAATTTCTCAGCAGTGGCCTAAACAAGTCCCCTGAGGTTCATATTTAATGTTTTGCTGCATTTTGGGAGGTCTGTAAAAGGTATCCCCTACCTTTAAAGGCAAGGAGGGTATCTTTCATGCGGTGGTTTTTATTACTTCAACCATGAAACTAATGTCGTCAACTACATGGGCAACCATTAGTAAGTTGCAAAGATCTGAATGCATCTTGCAAGTGTTTGGTACACCCTCTTAGAAAGGATGAAATAGATATTTCATGGCACTTGTATTTTGTTTTTTTGTATTTGTGTTTCGCATATCAGCAATATTATTGTGTTTGTGTATCCGTGATTGTCAGGCAAATTGGTGTATAATTCATGCTCCAAGCAGAAAGTGCTGACTTTCTGGTGATAAATACATTGTAAAGGACTGGTACCAGTGAGATATAAACTACACTGCAAGTGAATGGTAATTGTGAGATGAAACACTGTCTTGTTCATTTGAAGGTATTACAGTATCCTCTGTAATCAAATGAGGAACGAGCTTCAAGAAATATGACGTACTGGCATTTGTGGCAGATGTATCATTTCAGTCAAGTCAAAAGTTACAGATGAACTTCAGCGGTTTGGGCATTCTATAAGCAACAAGAAGATGCTGCAAGCATTCGGAATGTATTACTTCTGAAATAAATTGTTGCCATCTGAAAATTGAAAATTTTGTAAGCATTGGAACTGGCCCAGAAAAAAAAAAAAAAAAAAAAAAAAATTATAGAAAATAGATAAAGCTGTTTATCAGTAAGAGAGGCCTTTAACCCGTTGAGGACGAGCTGATTTGCTTCAACATGCATTTCCCATTGACACCTGCCAGAGTATACTCGGGACACGTCTTCAACGGGTTAATGCCGTCATCTCTCCCTCATCCAGGTTTCCATGGTGAGGGACATCAGGGAGAGGGAGATCCGCATCTTCACAGACGCAGGTCGAATCTGTCGGCCGCTGCTCATTGTTGAGAACCAGAAGCTCCTCCTGAAGAAGAGACACATCAACATGCTGAAGGAGCGAGAGTACACCAACTACAGGTCAGTATCACTAATTTGCAATCTTTCTTCCTCATCTTGAAAGCAAATGGCTATATTTTGACCAGCCAGGCAGGGGATCAGCTTGTACAAATGGTGATGGTGCCAGTCGGATGGTCCCTGAGATTAGACCCAATACCCCGAATCAGCTACTTTTCATAACTTTAAGCATTTATATCTTATTGAAAACAGATGACTAGATTTTGACAGAACTTGGCAGAAATCATATCTGTAGGGAGGGGATCAAAGTTTGTGCAAATGGTGATGGTGCCCTACTGGGGGCCCCCTGAGGCAGGTGCAATTATATAGTTACCACCTACCTCTGTGTGTGTGTGTGTGTGTGTGTGAGTCTATGTGATTGCATGTGTATGTATGTGAGTGTATGTTGTTCATTGAGTGACAAGGAATGTATAATTTTATAATTGTAAATGCCTCGTCCTCTTAATCCATCCTCAACCTATTTACCAAATTTCATTTCGACACCAGCTGGCAGGACCTGGTAGCCAGTGGTGTGGTGGAGTACATTGACACCATGGAGGAAGAAACGGTCATGCTGGCAATGACCCCCGATGACCTCCAGGAGAAAGGGACTGGCTACTGCTCAACCTACACCCACTGCGAGATCCACCCGTCAATGATTCTGGGCGTGTGCGCCTCCATCATCCCCTTTCCTGATCACAACCAGGTGGGTTGCGGACATGGTGCACGTTATCTGCTAGATCAAGTCAGTGTTGGCTAGTGTCACTCTGCCTTGCTTGGTCTTCTACCAATTCAATTTTGCAGACAAAAATATTCAGCAAAATTCCTTCTTCTGGACAAGCACAGTGTGCTGAACCAGTGAGAGATATGATCTTTTCATACAACTGCATGTGATGCTTGCCATACACATATTTATTTAATTAATGTATAACAGTTTTGAGAGATGCATCAGCATAACCACTAGTTTGTGCCCTTTGCTGCTAATTGTGTATCTTGTGCTCTTTTGAAACCTCTGTGCTGCAGTCGCCACGTAACACCTACCAGTCTGCCATGGGCAAGCAAGCCATGGGTGTGTACATCACCAACTACCACGTCCGGATGGACACCTTGGCCCACGTCCTGTACTACCCACAGAAGCCGCTGACCACCACTCGATCCATGGAGTACCTCCGTTTCAGGGAGCTACCGGCAGGCATCAACTCCATCGTGGCCATCGCTTCCTACACTGGCTACAACCAGGAGGACTCTGTCATCCTTAATGCTAGTGCCATCGACAGAGGTTTCTTTAGGTCAGACTTTGCAGTTAGTTAAAGGCAATTTCTGTGTAGTAATGTGTTGTGCTCATTTGAATTGCCACGAATCTGCCTTTAAACCTGTGTGAATTGAGAATCATTGCTCCAAAGGTACATTTGCCTCTGAAATTCTCAAAGTTGCACAAAGTTGAAATATCCTTGTGATTATAGGTTGTTAATTCACATGTGTTGCTGAGGGAATGTGGAATAATCTGTGTCTTTCTGTCAGGCATTCATCCACATTTCGTCGGTTGAGAATGATAAGGGCGTTAAGTTGTCACTAAACCCGTAGTGTTCAAGACAACTTAACGCCCTTCTCATTCTCAACAGACGATTTCATTTCTGACCAAGGTCAAGTCTCATTTGTCTGTTATAACTCATACAGCTTTTCTAAATCTCATTTGTCTATTATAACTCATACAGCTTTTCTATGTTGAAAAAAGAAAAACATACAAGTGTGCTGTCATACTTATTGTTATGATGATCATCATTACCATCATTGTTATTAATGATTAATTATCGTTATGATTATTAGTAGCAGTAAAACAGTTCTTGCGTGTTCGTAGTATGATCTACTGTTGGCTCTTTTCATTGTCTTTTATGTTTTTGTTTCCTCAATCGTGTTCCCCTGATAATGGCGTATTTTATCGGTCATTGTGCTGTAGGTCTGTGTTCTACCGGTCCTACAAGGATGCAGAGTCAAAGACAACAGACAAGGATGAGATGTTTGAGAAGCCTTCAAGGGAGACGTGTCAAGGTAAGGCAGGCACCTCCTCTTATGACTTTCAGGACCCCCACTTCTCAGCAAGTGGGCCGTGATGTTGGCCAAAAAATAAATACAGAAACATTTGTGTTCTATCAAACTGGGCCAGGAAAAACCAGGAAAAAAGTGGGCCTCTGGTGGAAAAAAACGTTGAGAAGCATTGTTCTAGACTACTGTGCAATAAACAAGCAGCAACTTTTGATTTGCTTTGTGATCTTGTTCACTTGTGTCAAAAGTAGTTTGAGTGCTCTTCATTTTTGTCTGAATTCAGTCAATTTTTTTTTCGCCGCACTTTTGAATTCGTTTTATTGCATATTTGTTCAAAGAAATTTATTTCACTGTAGTGCATTCTTCTTCAAAACCAATTGCAAAAAATAGCATAGCATAGTTTACATGCACTGTGCAAGGCAAATTACCAGAGACTCCAACTCTCCCGTTTTCGACGGGAGATCTCCCGCCGAAAACCCATTTTTGCAAAATCTCCTGTTCTCCCGCTTCAGACTTAATTTCTCCCGCCCTGGCTCTGTGTCTCCCGTTGGAAAGGATTTCTTACTTATTGCTATTGTATGTTGAAAAAAATACGCCTGAGATAGCACCAGAGAGCATCTAGAACCCTAGGAACTTCGCGCTTTGCACACATCAAAATGGAGTCTCCCGTTTGCTAGGGGTTTCAGGCGGGAGAATCTCCAGATCAGAAGGTGCTTTGGGTTGGAGTCTCTGAATTACTCTGCAACCAGGGCACACCTGGTAGCCAACCAATGACACCTAACTGGTTACTAGCTTGACTTTTGAATTTCGCAGATGAAAGAATGGTTCATTTCATCCATTACAAATTTGAGTATGTGAGTACCAGCTTTGGCAGATAGGTGTCTGCCATTTGGAGTTTCCAGATAACTGCATACATATCAATCCTAACAACACAGCTATGCTTTGGAATTTGCCCCTGTGTGTAGACCAACGTTCTCATGTGCTTGCCCTTGATTGACAAGTGCAGCATTTAATCATGCAAAAGTAAATCACAGTTAGAATTTAGGCCTGTGTGTATTTTGGAATTTAAGGCAGGGAGAAAAAGCTGCTGAAAACTGCTCATTCAATAAGAGTGAGCCAGTGGAGTAAAAGTGAGTCAAAAGGGGCCTGAACTTTCAATCCTAGTGGAATCTTTGTTAGAGGCAAAATGACAAACAAAGGAAGCAAACATATACCTATATGGACTTCCTTGTGTGGAATTTCTCAGTCTCAGAATTTTCCTGTTTTTCTCAGACATTGTAAGCGAGATGTCAAGTGATCGATTGCAATTTTTTTTTTTTTGTCCCCCTGGCAGGGATGCGAAACGCAGTGTACGACAAACTGGAAGAAGATGGTATCATTCCTCCTGGCTCCAGGGTGTCCGGTGATGATGTGATCATCGGCAAGACTGTCACTCTGCCAGAGAATGACGACGAGGTGAGAGAAATTGACTGATTTAGGCTTCCTGTGGTTAGAGAGCTGAAATAAATTGTGAGACTAACCCAACATGACTTGAGCTGCTAGACACATAACGATCCAACTGCAATTCCTCACGATAAACACGTAGCTTTTCAATGCACCATACATAGTGCATGTGTGTTGATCTGCCATCGTTTATAAGCCCTTAATGTGCTCAGGCACTTTGTATCACTTGCCAAGCTGTTTTGTTTTATCAGCATTCAGTAATCAATTCAAACCTGACCTAGTTGTACATTAGCCAGCCCTCTCTGGTGTAGCAATGTGCATCAGTCCACAAGGTGGGCCATGATGACAAGCAATATCATGTGCCATGGTGGAAACCCCCTGTGTGCCACATTATTCTGGGACACTAACGTAGTCATGCTTTCAGAAAACATCCTGTTTTTCAAGTCTATGTAACTTCTTTAGATTTATGTTGAGCTGGACAAATAGTAAAGTTTTCGAAAAAGTCCCAAGCTGTGCTTTGATGTATTATTGTATTACAAATCTATGATTGTTTTTCTTTCACATGACTAGTAGCTACATAACTGCTAAGGCATGACTTTTGCACACAAAACAGTCACAGGAACTTACAATTTACACGCAAATCCTGTAGGGAACATCTCTTGATAGTCAATCACCACATATAATGCAAGCTATATGTGAGAGGAGCAGAAATGCGAGAAAACCTTTCATTGTACAGCAGCATTTGGCGAATTATTGATCGGATTGGGCGGGTTTGTGTGTTTGAGCAGAATATGCGAAGTTGGCACGCCGTCGACCGAGTCGGACGTGCGAACGTGGCACATAAAGAGTTAAGGGGATTGGGAAATCCTTATTCATTAGCAATTACTGTATACACCATGTATAGCCAGTCTTATTTTTTGTTAATCAGGACTTGTTGACAATTTCGTCGCTGATTAAATGAGCAATCTTGAAGTAGAGTAATGAACAGAGAAGTGACGTATTTGTGCACATCACATTCATGTCAGGTTCAGAAATAATATTTTTGCATGTTGTTCAATTTGAAAATATTGCCCAACCTTGCAAAATTTGCAAAAATAAAAATCCTAAGAAATATATGGCATGTAGTACGGTAGTTTTAAGACATCAGTGCAAATAGATGAACAAAGGACAGTAAAGGTCAAGGCGGGCACATTATCCAAATCTGTCCTCTGTATTGAGATATCTTGATGTGACACATGATTCTCACACTTCTTCTACTTTGTGGTTTGAGATAAGATTGTCCCTTGTACATTTTGGTGGTCTGCTTGATGACATGCAAAAAGTGACTTATTGCCTGACAGAGAAAATGGGTGGCAAGAAAGACCAGCACATGATTGATTTGTGTGCCACAATCTTTTTTCTTTGCATGGAACAATGTCGTTTAGTTTGAAGGCACCAGTCGTCGTTTTACCAAGCGTGACTGCAGCACCTTCATGAGGTCGACGGAGACCGGCATCATTGACCAGGTCATGGTCAGCATCAACCAGGAGGGATACAAGTTCTGCAAGATAAAGGTGAGAGATGTGACCCCAGACCCAGAGCCATAGGACTGCTAGTATGGGATCAGGGAGTTAGTTGTTGTGTTTTATGTAGGTGTGATCATTCACAGCTACAGTACGCGCAATAAGAAACGCCTCCGTCAATTTCGTTTTCCAACGAAAGTTCGTTATCGATCGAGTAGCAACGAAATCTGGACGAAATTTGGACGAAATTTCGTTATCGATCCATTAGCAACGATTCTGACGCTTTGTGGACGCTTTGTGGACGCATTTCACGCACGACCGCCCGCTCAATTCCGTTCGGCAAATGCGTTGCTCGTTCGGAAAATGCGTGTTCGGAGCTCGGCAGTTTCGTCCAAATTTCGTTAGAAGCGTCCGTGATCCAAGGCGCACGTGGAATACAGTACACACGTGAATCACTGCAAGATTAGACTCAACAAGTAGCACAGCGGTCGGGAATGAGAACAGTAGACAGGCGTGGAATTCACCTGATACACATAATAATATTAAAAATGGTAACATGTATACATATATCGATGCCGTTTTCATTGAAGCAATTTGTAAAAGTTTTAGTCTCCCTTACCCTAGCTGTAAGTACGGCACCGTTAGCAGATTATTCACTGCATTTAGTGAAAGTGACCTGATACATCACAATTGTCATGGTGGTATGCGCGGGCTGCATGTAACCAGGGAATGTGCACGTATGGGAAAGGCGAGTGCGCCGTATGTGCGTCGCCATTGCTATGGCATGGCTCGCTCGGCTGAACGAAACAGAGATGTTATACGATGTAGTAGTTCACGTGTTTTGTTTTGTTTTTTACAAGCAGAAAATAAACAACTGTTGATCATGAAATAGACTAAATTACCAATCAGAGATCATTCGGGTTCATAGTATTTAAGAGAAATCACGCAATTTTGGCGAGGGTGAACCGACAGGAACCCACAGGAACCTTATCGTAGAATGCCGACCAAAAAGAAAATGGTTTCACTAAAATTGCGTGTACGTAAAATCCATTTGAGTATAGAAAGAAAATTAACCCCCAAAAAGAGGAAAAAAGAAAGTAGAAGGATTTGTTCGCCGTTATTTGGTCATTAAATATTTTGTCTTTCTTCAGCAATTGCGCGTTATATTGCCCGTTTTTTTTATTGAATCAGGGCCCTGTTGCATAAAACCCTTACCGCTGGACTTACCGCTCCTTTCTAGCGGTAAGTCTTCAAATCAGCGGTAAATTTTATAATCCTTGATGCTGATTGGCTGTGATGCCTAATTTTGACGGTAGTTACCATTGAAATTCAATGGTAAGTTTTATGCAACGGGCCCCAGAAAAGCAAAAAAAAAAAAAAAAAAAAAAAATATTCAAAACAAGACAATACGTTTAATTCTTAGTTTGATATCGTTTATTTCTGTATTGGACAGAGAGATAATTCAGACGGTACGTGGAATTTTCAAAGCGACTAATTCAGACTGATTCTTAGTTTGACTTGGCTCTTTCTTTCTTTCTTTCTTTTTTTTTGGGGGGGGGGGTGGGGGGTTGAGGGTCATGATCGTTGTACCCATGCACCCATAAGGTTCGTTAGTACGAAAATGAAACATTCAGATATACACGCGACTTCCCTACACGAAAAATAGATGTTCGTAAATGTGATAGTCAAATTATGATTCATAATCCGAAAATGCACGAATGTTTGTGATTGGATAGGTGCGTTTATTGTCGGATTAGCAAACCTTCGGAGTACTGTAGTATCGAGCCTGTTGTATTCACGGATAAACGAACTTTTGGAATAATGAATTTTATATTCAGAGCAAGACAATAAGTTTAATTCTTATTATAGTTTGACATCGTTTATTTCCTAGTTGTGAAGCGGGAAGCGAGAGATAATTCTGAAAAGAAGTATACAGACGGAACATGAAATATTCAAAGCAGCTATGAGATTAAATCTTAAGTTGTTTATTTGTTTGTTTGCTTGCTTGTTTGTTGTTATGCTCAAGTGTTGGTGTAATTATATATACATTTTTTTTTTTTTTTTTTTTTTTTTTTTTTTAGGGGGAGGCATTTTTGAAGTACCCACTGCACGTAAAGTTCGCTGATGCGAAAGTGATAAAATGTTCCGTAACACGCAAATTCCCTACACCATAGATGTTCGTACCTAGTGTGAAAATAAAATGTATTACTATTATTATTTTTTTCCCCATTGTTCGATTAGCAAACCTTCGGAATGTCAATCCTTTCGTTTTCGGATAAACGAACTTCCTTAACTCACAACACCACTTTCAGAGTAACAAACTAGTCATTATTTTATTCGGGCATTGAGAATACACGTAGTTCAGGGATATCTTTAAGGCAAGAATTACGATGGATTCTTATTTTGAAATCATTTTATTGATTTCCGTGGTGTTCATTATTCCGAAAAAGAAAACGGGTGCGCTATTCCGATGGTTACGGCGTTATTTCGAATCCGAAACACGCATATTCCTTGTGCCTATCCATGTTTGTTGATTCGAAAATGTAATCATGCTGCGGGTAATTGCTATAGGGCCATATATTGTTTATTTCTGTCTATTGTTACATTATTATTATTATAATTCTTATTCTTATTATTCTTATTCTTATTATTCTTATTCTTATTATTATTATTATTATTATTATTATTATTATTATTATTATCGTCTTTAACATTATTAACCAATATTTTGATTAACGAGCATTTTGTTGGCTGTTTTTTGTTTTGTTTTTTTTTTTTTTGGGGGGGGGGGCATTGCCCGATTAGCAAACCTTCGGAGTGTCAATCCTTTTGTTTTCGGATGAACGAACTTCCTTTCCTCAGACGAAGAAATCAGAGTAACAAACTAGTCATTATTTTATTCGGGCATTGGGAATAGTTCAGGAAAGAAATAGAAGGGAGGAATCCGAAACACGCATATTCCGTGTGCTTATTTATACATCATGTTTATTGATATGCTGCGGCTAAGGGCCTATTGGAGGTCGTTATACCTCTCGTTTGGTGTACGATTTCTTTCGTTTCATATCACTTTATTTGTTCCCTTCATATTCTTAATCTAAAGGTAATTCTTTCAATTGCCTCGCACTGTGTACATGCATTTTCGTAACGGCGATTTCACGCTTTGCTGCAGTATTTCGAAGGGTGTTTGATGCCAGCCGCTTCGGTGTGCTCTGTGGTAATGTTTATGTAGTTGTCGGGGAGGTTGTTGATACTTTGTCTGTTGACATTTATTTTCGTACAGGCAGGGGCGGATCCAGGAATTCTGTACAGGAGGGGGGAGGGGCGCAACTAATATTTCTGGTGCCACTTCCGGGTTTCACTTCTAGTTTTTTTTTTTTTTACGATAAATAAAGGGGGCGTGCGCCTCATGCGCCCCCTCTGGATCTGCCACTGCTACGTGTTTATCTCGAGTGATGGTGATCGTGTTTCTAAATGTTTATAAAAAAAGGACATTATCTGAGTGATGCCTGATGATAGTGCAGGTGATGATAATCAACGATGCTGATGTAAAAGACGGCTTGCTGTGGATGCTGAGCGTTTATACGTGCCCTTCGTTTATTTAAATAAGTTTTCCCTCTTTTACTCTTCTTTCCCCTCCCAAGAATGATAAAAAAAGAAAATACTGTACCTACACCTCACAACAAAAGGAACCACGTGTGAACAACCATCGTTAAGTTCAATCGAAACGTTCATTATTAGCAAAGAATAAGGGGAAAACACGAGTGACGGAAAATAATAGAAGCGACGAGATTGTCTTCTTGTGTATAATGCGGTCTCTTGGGATTGGAAAAACCCCACCCTCGGATCCCTTTGTGGAAATTTCCACAAAACCAGGTGCGTGCCAGACCCCAGGTGCCAGACGAAAGAATGCGCGCACTGGTGTAGTATATCGATCGAAGAACTCGCTGGTGAGTTGAGTTAAAGCAATCATTGCAAAGATGTTCTGATTCTTTCGCCTTTCTTTAGGCGCATACATCGAACAGTCGATTATTGCGTACTTGATCTAAGTACAATGTATTTATATGTTCCCGAGCTGTAAAAAGGAATTGATTAATCACTCAAAAATGCAATCACAGATTATGAAAGGTCTCATATGCCTAGACAAATTCACTGAGATGTCCTATGTGAGATGCAGCCACCACCCGATTAAACAGCAAAATCATGACAGTAAAATTTCACGCTCACCAAAACTGCCTATTACTTTTCATATGAATTTTGGTTATCAACACTCGTTCGTGGATTTGTTTGTTTGCATGTTTTGTGTGTATTATTCCTCGATCCTGAAAGACGTAATAATTATTCGCATCGAACGTAAACTGTTTACCGTAACTAAGCCTATGGCGCATTCGATCCGTTCAACTAGCAGTAACCTCTAAGGCAGTAAGTTAGTAGCACATGGTGCATTCCTTTGAACCACGTGTTTCGCATATCGGCACATCCAAACACATTAGCGATCGTCGTTATGGCAAACTTTCCGATTACAGTCAAGGGAGAAGAAATCGTAATACTGTACATGTACTTACGAAAGTGATTATGCTTAAGATCAAATAAAATGAAGAAGTTTGAAAACAACTTGGCAACACTCAATCAAGTTTTTCATTCTCTCACACAAAAGCTCTCTTGAGAAAATGAAAGCATTCCCCCTCCCCTGCTAGATAATGGAAGTTTTCATTACTAGCCCAGCAAGTTTTGGGAGTGTACATGAATGTTTTTAGGATAGAGTCAAAAGAGACCTAAGCTTTCGATTATAGCAGAACCTTCGTCAGAAGCAAAATGGCAAATAGGCAGAAAAAGCAACCACACACATGTAAAGCGACTTCACACAACAAGAACAGTCAGGGCAAAGGGACACGGAACAAAGAAAACAAAAGGAGAGGGTAGGAAGTCATGGGCAAGGAGCCCAACAGGTAAAGGGAGGGGGATTAGAGCAGGAGGATGGACAGACAAAAGGCAGGGGAAGGTTAGTAATGGTCGCCGTGAGGGCCAGGGGGCAACCATTGAAGGAAAAGGATGAATATGGAGGCAACATCAAACAAGATAAGGAACAACAGAGAGATAAAGAAAGGTAAAGCGTGAAATAGCAACAGCAAAGGGGGGGGGGGGGGGGGATGAGCAAACAGCAAGCCCTAGAAAGGATCTGTACAAGTACCAAGAGGATGCAACAAAATGAAAGTGAGAGTCAATCAACAAATGCAATTAACCATATCAAAGTATGGTAATATTAATACAGTAATAACGATGATATTGACAAAACAAATTAGAATAATAATCATTAAAGCACATAAAAAAGGGGGACACAAAGTCCATGGGAGAGAAAATGTATACTTGCAAAGCAAGTATCAATAGGCAAAATAAATACATTTCAAAGAGCTGGTTCATATGAAATCACCTTTGATTTATGATTTTACAAACAAGAATTTTCATCGCTTACCTATTTCTTTTATTACTTTCGTAATGTCATGATATTTCATGATGGCATGTGTTCTGTCTTTACATGGCAAGATAAGGTTTTTTTTTTTTTTTTTCCATCCAGGGTCAAAAGAAGAAAGTGATAGAAAGATAATTGAAAGGATAGAATGAAACACCTACTCAGCAGGCTCTTGATATAACGCAAAAGCAATTCATCAGAAATGCAGTACAGTTCTAAATAATTTATCAGTGGAAAAAAGAGCAAAGAAAATGGGATTTCGAGTTCAATAGGAGTAGGAACATCGCAATTTACAGACTTGGACCTGATGCAAACATATTGTCTAGCTTCTGGTTGAGTTTCTTCAGAGACATAAATTTTGGTAGCAGTAAACCAGAGTGAACAAGCAAAAGGATACAATTAAGTGAAAAAATAAAATGCAGGTCTCTAGACCACTCCAGTGCACGATCGAGCGAACAACACTAAAACAGCCCCCAGGGCCAGGCCATGTCGTCAGTGTCACTCTCGTCTTAGATCATACAGGCCTACATTGTACATACATCGTTTCGTACTCGTCATCGCCAACGTCATGATGGTCGGTCACACGAAATAAATTGCATCATCATAAGAGCTCTTATATCAACACCACTAGATAGTAGAATCATTATCATTATCACTATCATTCCAGTCAATCTCATCCAAAGCGAAACCCTCAAAATCCTCAAAATCATCGTGGTTAATACTCTCACAAAACACATCTGTAAACGATTCAGACATCGCAGACCTAGCTACACATCTTGCACACAAAAATGAAATGGAGGTGGAAAACTACGATGAATACACAAAAAATATCGACGATGGCATTTTACCGTAGCAGAAAATACACAGAGTATCTTGCACCGGAAAAAAATGGATGTGGAAAACTACGATGAGGAAAACTAGGGTGAAAACCCGATGCGTGAAGACGAACGATGAAGACACTTTTACGGTACAAATACTTACACGGAAACAAACGAGTGGGTACGATATTCTCGCACACACGAAGATAATCGACACATCGTTCAATCGAAAAACTCAACAAACACTCGAACAAAAACTCACCCCAAATTGTGGCAAACAGGGTAATCACTTAATAAAAATGAGAAAAAAACACTCTCAGAAGTATGATTGTACTCTGAAGAGAAAGGGATACAATGATATGGAAGCAAAAGAGAGAAAATGAGAGAAATGGACGGGAAACCTAGAGAACTTCGACGAAAGAAGAGCTAGCGATTCGCGATTAGAGCTAACTTTGTATACACTGTAGCTAGCTTTGTGTGTGATCGCGCGTACAAAGGGTTGAAAGCGTTGAAAGCGTTGAAAGCATTGAAAGCGTTGAAAGCGTCCACAGCTTCGGAAAAGCGTTCGGGGATTTCGTTGAATTCGTTGAATTCGTCCAAAATCCGTCCATGAAGTCTGGACGCAAAAAGCGTTGAAAACGTCCCAGGCGAAATCAATAACGCTAAAAGCGTTGGGACGAAATTTGGACGCACTTTCGTCGGGCGTTTTCTATTGCGCGTACTGTAGTGTATTTGATAGATGCTTAGATTCTTACAGTACATTGCAAAAGTCTGTTAAAGTTGCCCACAGCTCAATGTCCAGAAGGTCTGAAATATGCAGTAGGGGTCAGTGATGCAGACCGGGAAGGGGGGGGGGGGGGGTCTGAAAGAGTAAACCTTTTCTACTTTTAAAGCATTTCAAATGATATTTGGCCCATGGTAACAGCATCATCATCATCATGACAAAACTAAATCGTGTTAAAACCTTCTGCAGCAAGCAGTTTTGTGAGGGTTTAAGTACTTAAAAAAATGAATTGTATCTCTTTTTTATTTCATTTGTGTGTGATTATTCTGTGAATGAAAACATATGAGAACGATCATATCCACTTTTATGCTAATTACCATGTTTATATCATATCTGTTGGCATGGTATAGAGCTGTATTATAAAACCTCATGGTCCTAATTACTTTTCACAAGGCCAGACTGGAGGGCATGAGGTGTTGGCCACTTTTATTAATATCTGTATGCTTGTTTGCAGTCTACTTTAATGCTGAACCCCATTAATGGCACATTTTGTAGGTGAGGTCAGTACGCGTCCCGCAGATTGGAGACAAGTTTGCCAGTCGACACGGACAGAAGGGAACATGTGGAATCAAGTACAGAGTGGAGGTAAATTGTTGCACGATGGCAGACACTGCTTGGGCAATATTTGTGTATATAAGCCCGGTGTGATGACAACAGACTCTGGGAAACCTGTCTTCATCTAACTCTTAGCAGAAGTTTCCCCCCTCACTTCCCCTTGCCTACTAAGTGACAAGATGGAGGAATTACTGTATTAGAGCATCCATCCATCTTGAAACAGGTGTAGATGATGAAAGGATCACACTACCGTATGTACTCAAAAAATTACAACGGTACCCTCTGCAATGATAACTTTAAAAATAGTGAATCAATCCAAGCACAATTTCAGGGTATGAATCTATAACTCATTACCCACATCTTACAGAAAACCCCATTCGATTTGCTTCAGTGGTCAAAGAGAAATGAGGATTTTTGTAGAGCATGTCACGAATCCCTTCCCTCCAAGTTCTGTCTATTGTGTTAACACATTAATATGCAGTTCCAAGAGCATCCAAGTGCTAAACTTGGAAGAATCAGACTCATGACATGCTTTACAATAATCCACATTTCTCTGTAACCGCTTAACCAAATTGAATGGGGTTTCCTGCAAAATAGAACCAAGATGTTATATTTCAAGACCCTGAAGTAGCATTTAGACAGGTTAATCATGTTGGGTGTTGTCAATGCAAAAATCTGATTGTAATTTTTTTTTGTTTTTGACATAGTGTACTGTAGATCCCAGCAGTCTTCTTCATCCTTGTACCTTACGTTTGATGTTTACTTTTTATCTTGTTTTTTTGTCAGGTCAATGGTTGGCTGTTGAATGTTGGCTACAAAATGACGAGCAAAATGTACTTTTGAGTCGAAACTAACTAGTTGAAGAGTATGAAAAGTAGGCAAGAATCTCCATGACACAGATTATTCCAATACTAGTATCTCAGAGAGTGTTATATGATTAAATTTGCCCATGTAAAACATTTGTAAAGCAAATGTTTGTGTTCATTCATATCAGACAGATCTGTTGCATCAGACAGATCAGACAGATGTGTTGCATCATGTAATATGTCTATTTGTATATAGGCAACTCCCGTTATAATGAGGTCCTTAGGACCAGCAGTTTCTTTCATGATGTCAAAATGTTGCCATAGCCAAACAGTATAGTATGTAAAGAGATATAGTTGATAATTTTTGGACCTGTATTTTTATGTTGTTATCATAATAATCTTGTTATAATCATAAAATAAAGAATAAGGGAACTTGTTATCATATTGATTCTACAAGCCAGAATCTGTGAGACACTGATGTGATCACTAGGGCAGACTAATTATTTTCTGTTTCTCTTTTTCTTTTTTTAAAAGTTAGGGCTGAATTTGAAATCATTTGAGATATTTCTGAGTAATTGTGATCAAATGGTTCAGCAAGAGAACAGTACCTATAGGTAATACCACCACTAACCGTCTGTCACTGTTGTGGTCATCCCACCTCAGGACATGCCCTTCACCTGCGAGGGCATCTCGCCGGACATCATCATCAACCCCCACGCCATTCCCTCCCGGATGACCATCGGTCACTTGATCGAGTGCCTGCAGGGCAAGGTGTCCTCCAACAAGGGAGAGATAGGTGATGCCACGCCCTTCAATGATTCAGTCAACGTGCAGAAGGTTTCAAACCTCCTCCATGAGTACGGCTACCACCAGAGAGGCAATGAGGTGAGAATCTTCCCCCACAGGTGAACAGAGGGTGTGTTCGAGCGCTCTCCAAAAGCAAATGTATCGTACCGCACCCGTGCCAGAGGAGTGCTCGAACGCTCCTAAAGTGTACCTCACCGTACTGAACTGAGCCAAAAGTGGA
Organism: Diadema setosum; assembly: GCF_964275005.1. Classification (NCBI taxonomy): domain Eukaryota; kingdom Metazoa; phylum Echinodermata; class Echinoidea; order Diadematoida; family Diadematidae; genus Diadema; species Diadema setosum. Next base: position 14,650,648 of record NC_092702.1, read on the forward strand.
CCACTTCACGAAGTGCTCCAAAAGGGTACCAAAAGCAAACCAAAAATTTGCATGTTAAGAATGGGCGTATCATGCACATATGTCACAATTCAAAGAGTTTATTTTCATTCTTGGGACATCTGTAAGTAGTTTAAGTGCGCCGGGCGAATGACCCTGTTGCTGCAAAATGTGTGACTCGCTCTAAAGATAATTAATGATGTACGCTTTCTCAACAGAGCACTCAAATGCTCCAAATCTGGCACAGTTCAGTACGGTACGCTCTGGTTCAGTTCGCTTTGGTTCGCTTTAGAGCACTCGAATGCACCCAGAGAGAATAAGTGTGTGCTGATGAAGGTTTCCCTGGTACAGGATGGCCCCAGATTAAAGGGAACCGATCGGCAGATATTAAGGTTCTTAGATTGAATTAAACTTCATTCACTGCCAGCTGCAGTACATTAGAAAACCGTGAGCATTGGACTGCTAGAATAGAATTGCCCATTAGCAAATATGCACACCAAAGGATTTCCTCAACTACTTGACATGGCTAATAAAATCATCGATATCTCCACAACCGAGTACTTTTATGAGTTGTGCTATATATGAAATTAAAGTAGAAGAGTAAGGGAATAACGTCATGCCATTTTCAGAAAATTGTCTTTCCCCGACTTTCGGATCCTTTTGTTGTAGCGGGTCACATATACTCACTTTCTGGTCTTTCTGCCCTCTTCCCTGCCTTCAGGTCCTGTTCTGCGGTTTCACAGGCAGAAAGATCAGCACCCAGATTTTCCTTGGTCCCACCTACTACCAACGGCTGAAGCACATGGTGGACGACAAGATCCACTCTAGGGCCAGGGGCCCTGTGCAGATTCTCAACCGACAACCTATGGAGGGCAGATCAAGGTGAGGAGAACAACACTCTTAAAACAAATCCACTGAAATAATGATAGTAGAGATTGTTTCTGAGTGGAGAAATATTTCCTCTGGGAAAGATAACTCTGCAATCATTTCTGTGCAATATAATTTAGTAGGCACATTGTGTACAATTGTATATCTTCGTAAGAATCTTTTATTGGTCAGTAGTGTTGTGATGTTGATGCGTAAGTTTGTGATTAGTACTGATGTGTAGTGAGAGCGAGAAATCAACAGGACTGAGTACAATGCACTTATTTTGTGTGAGGGTGGTGGTGTGTATGCAAGAGTGGTGTGAAAGAGTGAGGGAAAGTGACAGAGAGTAAAGGGTGTGTATGAGAGATAGTGAAAGACAGGGAATGAATCCCGAACCCTTGTTACCTGACTTTGTGTTTTTGTTATGAAGTTATCTAAGGAACAGTTCAATTCTTGCCCCTTCGGTACATCCGGTGTGATGATATATCATTTCATTCATTTGTGTGCACTTTACTCTTTGTTTGATGTGAATACTTGTTGTGTAGTCATTGTTGTGTCTTTTACCATGTAATTCTTTGTGCAGTTCAGTCTTATAAGTCTGCGAGATATGAATATCTCAAAAAAATACCACTTATCTATGAAAGCCGCACATATATATGACCGTGCATATCAAAACCAATTAAAAGTTGATTGACTTGATTTTACGTGAGGACTCAAAAGAGGTGAAACAGTTCAACCACGTCAATTTTTAGTTTTCCATTTTTTGTGAAAGAGTTTTTCTTCTTCTACCTTATTCATGAGTTTGGAATCATAAAATGAATGGGAAAGTGGGTTTTCAACAGTTTTTCTACAACTCCTTTTTTAGTAAAGAGTCATGTGATCATGTACGTGTGTCTTCGAGGTCCCTTTTATGTCATGAAAATCCTTTGCACACTTTCCACTTTCAACTCCGATAACTTTTGAAAGGATAATGCTTCTGCTTTGATAGTTGACATTAATCATGGAAAAAATGTGATAGTAGATCATGCCTAATTTTAGCTTACTCTGATAATCTCATCATTGTTGTTGCTACGGTGGTTTAAATCCTTTTTTTTTGGTCCCATTCATCGCACAGGTAGCACTGCTTACTGAAGATTAAAGGGATGGTATAGTATTGGTAGAGATGAGAACTGGGCTTTTAACTTTTTACGAGATAACAGAGCATACCATTCTGAGAGGAATTTGAAGTTTATTTGATGAAAATCGGTTTTTGAATGGCCGCGACATCCATGAAAAAACATGAAAAACAAAGCGTTCGTAATAAAAGGTGGGTTCCACCTTTTAGGATTGCTCTTTTTTTTTGGATATTTCAGCCATTTCAAAAACAATTTTCATCAAATAAACGTTTAATTCCTCTTGGAACTACAAATTGTACATGTTTTTTCATATTTTGCAAGAAGTTTCTCATTATCTCACCAAAAAATTAGTTTGGTCTCAACCAAAACTATACAATCCCTTTAAGCACTTGAATAGAACCTGTACTTCGGAACCTGTTTTCTCAGTTCACACTTTTCCAGAGTGTGTGCTTTCTTTCCAATATTTAGATAGGTTAGGAGAGTCTATTTGAATTGAGTTATACATCATTTTAAAGCTTAGAGTCCGCTCTTTCAGAATCGCCCATAACTAAAAATCCATGTCTGGCGACTTTTGGTTGGTTTTGTTGTGCAGGGTTACATGTGTGTGTGTGTGTGTGTATGAGAGTGTGTGATTGTTTGTGTGGGTGCAACCCAAGTAGTGTGTCCAGAATTAATACAGATGATTTCCATTATAATGTAGTCATCAGGACCAGCACTACTTTTTTTTTTTAGTTATATGGAAATTTTGTTATAGCAAAAAAATAAAGATATATAAATGATTTTGGGACCTGAACTCTTACTGTGTCATAACAAGAATTTGGTTTTAACCATGTTTTTCAAAACGGAGTCACTGTACAAATATTTTCTGTCTATGTCTATATTGTCAACATGTAGTTAATATCAGTCCTCTGCAATATGTTTGGTAAGATCACAGCAAACTCTGCACTGTACACATACACCCTCGCATAATGCTACTTTAGTGCTTTATTCTGGTCAAAGTGTAATTGATTGTGAATCATTTAAATATCAGCTCAGTTTGAATCTCATCTGTTTTTTGTGAGAAGATGCTTAAGTGTACAAGGTTGGAGTATTTAGGGAAAAATTAAAATGCAGATAAAGGAAAAATTAGAATGCAGAATATTTTCTTTTCTTAGCACTTAATGTATTTGTGTCAGTTGAAATATGGCATTATGCTACTAAGTCTTCTCACCAGCTGCATTAGAAAGTAGCTTAAACAATTTTGAAAAGTAAAGATAGTGTTGATGTCCTAACCTTTGAAGCGGAGCATCCTCAGGTTTCAAAAAAAACTTCTGCTTTTCCTTTAAGGCATTGTATTAACTTATTTTGTCACCCCAATGTCAAAGGAAACTGCACTAGGCTTTAGCAAAATAGTTTGTTATATGAATACCAGAATTATTGGCAATGTAGAAACAGGAATAAGCTTGACCTCTTCTCTCACTCTTTTGGATAAAAGGGATGGTGGTCTCCGTTTTGGTGAGATGGAGCGTGACTGCCAAATCTCCCATGGTGCTGCCCAGTTCCTGCGGGAGCGTCTCTTTGAGGTGTCAGACCCATATAGGGTCCATGTCTGCAACTTCTGCGGACTCATTGCCATTGCCAATTTGAGGAACAACACCTTTGAGTGCAGAGGATGCAAGAACAAGACACAGGTATTGAGAGATTTCTTTGCGCATTTTGTAGAGTTTTCAGAAAAAACAAGCAAATATATCAAAACTGAAATGGCATACTGTGATTCACACCGCAGATGTGTGATGAGTCAGCTGTCTTTAACATGTTTTTGAATACACTAATTGAACAATTTTCCTCATTCCTTTTCATGCAGAATTGCAGAGCATAAAGCATGTTTTAGCTCTTCGTTCCTTATCAGCCATGTCTACACGATAACCATGAACGATAAATTATCGACTGTGCCAATATCGTATATAAGCTTTTGGCAGCATGGTAGACTCTGTGACCTATATTTTCTGTTTACTCAAGATATAGTTTGTCTGCTGTGCCAATGGAAAACCTCTTCCTAGAATGGTATGATACAAGTGATACATCATAATTTTTGAAGATTTGTTTTTATTCCATGACTGAGTTTGTGGTTTGTTCAAAATATGACTCATATATACTTTCTAGACAGAGCAGGGTAAATTTGCTTTTGCTGCAACCATTAATCATCACATGTCTGACTTCACAGCAAAGTGAAAAGTTGTGAATTGCACTCTTTTTACATTCCTACAGGTGTCTCAGGTCAGAATGCCATACGCCTGCAAGCTGCTGTTCCAGGAACTGATGTCAATGTGCATCGCCCCACGAATGATGGTCCTTCCAGCTTAAATCCTCTCAGATGCAGCAAATTGAAAAGGAAAATAAGCAAATTTGATATGAATCCAAGTATTTTTCACCTTCGCCAACATTTCTTTAGATATTTCACATGTGGATTTGTCCTGTGACCGATCCCAAGGTGCCTCACTTTCCAGGGAAAAGTGGGTAGTGCTTACGTGAGATTGGCAATAGTGGGTAAAGTTTTGGTTCTTTTTCCCTCCAGAACCAATCCTCTTTGCAGAACCAATCTTCTGTGCAGGGTCAAGAAGACAGAGCTGCCGAGTCTTTCTGACTCTGTGGTTGGCTTTCTCAAAATGCAGACATCTTTTCATGTCCCCGTCAAGAGAATATGAATCCCTCCCATGACTTGGGCTCTATTGTTTTTGCCTATTGAGCTGCTTGTAACATGCAAGCATCTCCCTGATTGCTCTGTGGAATGTTCCAGAGTGTCATGAGTGAATTTTGGCAGCCCTTAATCAAGATTTTGGAGCCATAGTTGGACTTGTTAAATCTTGAAAGTGTTGCCATAAAGACAGGTACATTCAAAGACTTTGGGTTGCAGTACTAATTTGACAGGAGAGTTCCTGAATGCACTTTGCCATGCCGTGTTGCAATTGAATGGCTCCCTTTATGTGGCATGGAAATAAATTGAAAGGGAAGTTGATAATAGATTATAGAAAATAAAAAAGAATGAAACAACCTGTGTTAATTTAGATTTGTGGTACACTGAATGGGAGAGCCCCACCCCCCTCCCCACCCAGCAGTAGTAGGGACTTGAAATTACCGACGGTAGTTGTGGAAATTTGCTGCATTGAATATTTCTGTTGTTCTGACTCTGAATTCATGACAATATCCTTGATGAGATTACTTGTGTATTGTACACATCATTAAACCCAGGATCAAAAGATTGATTTATTAATGATTATCAGAGAAATGGAACATTTTTAAGGTATCAAGAAGGAAAAAAACAAAACAAAATAAAACAAAACAAATGGAAGTGAAGAGAAGGGAATGATTGAGGTTTGGATTTATGAGGGTGCTTTCATAGTTCGAGATTTATCAAACAAATGAGAAAGACAAACTGCATAATGGGATACAACAGGAGTGTGGGCAAACTTTGTAACACAGACTCATCAAACGTTTCCCTCCAACATGAAATGAGTTCTATGTCTGTGGTTATTATCATTATTCAGTACAGCCATTGATGACCTAGAATATGTAGAGTTTTGACTTGCAGCAGGCGGCAATTAAGTGCAAAGAGAAAATGCTGAAACACAGTGAGCATGACTGCGTTTAGACATTTTTGAGGCGCTATAGCGTTTAGTGCGTTTTGTATTTCACTCGGTCCGTAAGTGATTTGCCTGAAGTTGCAGAAAAAATGGTAAAGATACAACAGATATGTGATGTCACCTTGTCAGTCCCTACTTCATCAATAATGTCATGGGACTATTGTCATTTTGAGACATTTTTGTCTATAAATTCATCTGTATAGAACAACATGCAAAATTGCAGGTTGCACATGATTTCAGTGCTGCAAGCAATCCATATGAGTATGTACAAGTCAAGGAAATTACCCCCCCCCCCAAAAAAAAAAAAAAAAAAAAAATCAGCAACAACAGTCTGAGGAAGAAGAGGAAGTAGAAGGTGAGAAAGAATGCCAACCTACTGAAACTCAAAGCAAACACACGAATATGATGAGCTCTCGATGAAACAAATCACAATTGTGTGTGCACGCTAAAATCTGAATTGTGAGAAAAGTGTTCATCTTCTGTGAGATTTCATTTAAGCCGCCTAACTTTGAGGTACTCAAATATTTATGCTATCATGAGATTTTACTGTAATCTCTGCAGGTTTCGAAAACATTTTGAGACTCGTGCTGAGCTGAGCAACAGTCAATCATAAAAGTACACTGTACTTTGACATGTAGGTGTTACCTGTCATTGTATGTAGGGGGAATGATGAATTCTGTGATTTCTTTTTGTCTGGAAGCTCACATGTAAATACATACATCAATTTTGTCAGCAACAATGAATCACTTGCCTGGCTATTTGTTGTTTGAGTTTGAGCGTCCCTTGTCGCTGTTGACTTTGGTTGTATGGTTGTACTGCGTATTCCTTGTGCCGTGCTGCGTTTCATTGTGTGCATCACACAACAATGGTTCACTCTGACTGAAAATATGTGGATTATTGAGCGTGTGTTTGGAGAATGCTGTGGAGTGGGAACTAGAGAATGGATTTATTCTCAGAAAATTGCAGTCAATGACATTTTTTTTTTCTGTGTCTGCGTTTCTTTGTCTGTCTTGAAGCGACCACAGGTTAGTGTGATAAAAAGTGGAGATGTTCACTCTTGCAACTTCACACGCATGGAAAATTTCACAGCCAGACTAACACACATATCTGCGTAACATGTTATGATCTGCATACATATCGACAATGCATGCATAATTGTATACATACTGTACGTATCTATCCACCTACCTACCTACCGTACTATATACTTACACTTGCATGCATACATGCTTATTACATACATACTTGCATACATACACACACACACACACACATACAGATAAACAAGGTACATACGTACGTATATGCCCTTGTGCTATGGTCACATGCACCCCTTTGGTAGTTCAAGGCCGTGTATGAATTGCAATTGAGGAAACCCATGCAGCCAGCCCCACTCAAGGTTTGATGAGCTTTCAGGATTTCCATGGCCGCCGCAGACCACATGTCTGAAATTTCAAGCTTGCGCAAAATTGTGATTATGAAGTTGAAGCATTCCATGTTTCCATTTTTTTTTTCAGCTGTAGCTCTAATGAACTCGAACATCAGTGCTTGGAAACAAACTGATGGCTAAGAGTGCTAATTTCTCTACCAAACTGCTCAGTTATCATGGAATCTATCATATTCAAACTTATAGAATCTCTGCAGAAGTAACTTACTGGTCCTCATCTGGCCTACAGAGAAAACTCTAGCTGTCGCCTGATGAGGATCAGGCGCAGGGGTCGTGGAACGTTTTTCAGTAGGAGGAGGTGGAGAGGATGCAGGGGTTGTCAAGGTCAAGACAAAATTTTACTCTGAGTTTACAAGATTTCATAGTGCTCTATAAGTTCATAGTGATGTATTTTAAGTACAAATTACAATAAAGGGCACATTGATATACACTACAAATGCGTGCACAATTTATTTTCTTTTTTTTTTTTTTTTTTTGGTAAGATGTTAATGTGCGTTACAAAGTACTAGTATTTGACATTATTCTGAGTGGAACCATTACCTGACCTTTTTCAACCCTCACCCTAACCTTTCCATCAGGCGACAACATGTAGAATCTTTGCTATCAAACTGAAAGGTTTTTATCATAAACTAGCCTCTATTCACGCTTCATAGCAAACGGCAGAATGAACTCACCCAGGTCTCTCTGGCCTGGGGTCAGTGCAAATACAGTTTGCCAGTTATCATTTTTCTAGAGATATGACAATATATCTAGAGCTATTTGCCAGAGGCGTCCTTTTTTTTTTCTCTACCTTCCTTTCCAAGTTGATGATACTGCAAATAGGCTAAAGGTGTATCATCAACATCAATAGCGTGTAATCGGTATAATGCATTCTGTTATTGTTGGCGTTCACTATGCGACACTTTACAATCATTTACAAGAGTCAACTATTTACCCTCCCCCATTGGTCCGCAGCTCCCCACCCCCCCCCCAAAAAAAATCGTTTTGCGGCCCTGATTTAAAGTACATTCCACTCCATGTTCAAGTTGACTTTTATGGAGGGATTAAAATGTGACGACAGTGCAGTCAAAATCGAAGGTAGAACAAGACAATCGGGCTAAAGTTTTACAGGTTTAGCAAAAACAGTCGATCACAACACCAAGCAAATAAATTGAGGTGATAATTTTGTAGCCTCAGAATTATCCCAGTGACTGTCAAAATGTTTCATTTTCTATCCAAATAAGAATCAACTGAAAGATGCAAGAGGAATAATTTGTATCTTTCCTATTAAATTACTGGTGCATCTGCGCTCAAATAATTCCATGAGGAACGACGGCTTTTAGTGATTCAAAGACACCTTAATGTATAGCATGTCAGCTGTCAGATGAAGCAGAGTTCCTTCACAACTACCACCCCTTTGGAAATGGATATATTGCCCTTTTACGATTTTCTGGGATAGGCCTAAGTATGTATGCGGAACATGGTATTATTGTTACCATAAGTTCATTTACAGAACATACTAATCTATTCACAGCAAATGATGAAAGGCGATGGTTAAGGCTTCACATTAATAGCAAAAAGATGAAAGACACAAAGAGATAAATGAAATGCAAGTTCAAAAGAACATCGATTTTGAAACGAAATCATTACACACTGGCAATGATTGCAGTAATTCCAGTTATAATCGCCTTTTTTTTTTTTCCACCCAACGACCGCGCTCGCATGCGTGCGAGCGCACACACATATATATAGGCTACACACACAATTATTTCACACAATGAATCGACGCTCTTGCTGATCTAATGCCGACTGTTGCGACAAGGATTGTCGCCCCCGGCTCGGGGCGACAATCCTTGTAAGTAAGAAGGTGTTACATGATCCAAACCAATATATTCAAGGGATATAGGTTTGGTAGAACCCTACATGTCAAAACTTTCTCGTGAAGAAATTGTTAGTAGGGTTGGTCTTAGTCTGGTTTCCAGACCCTTTGCCAACTGGACTCCGCGGCGACGAAGTCGCCGCCCCGCGACGAAGTCGCCGCCTTTGCCGAAGGCAAAGGGTCTGGGCACATTCGCTTCAAGTGGGAGGAGCCTAAATTTACCCCCAGTGAGCGAGGGCGATCATTCTGTCATTACGTAATAAGGAAGAGGTCACGTTAGTGACCCCTGCATCCTCACCCAGAGGTCCCAAGGACACTCTCCATATACATTACATGCATGCATCCACTGTCCGTGGAGTATTTCCATGCACTGTTTACTGCATGGAAAGGTTTTCTGGTGCGATAATCCTGTTTCTGATAGGGCCTATTTAGTCACTATATCCACACTATGCACGGAGCTATACACCATGCCCAAGACACATGGCATCCAAAGAGCGAAAATTGAAGTCGAAAAAAGAAAGTGCAGCGGAGTATTGTGCAAAATTTTTTGTAAAAACTTTGTATGTGGAGATGAGTTGTGGGTGGGCGACCCATGTGATATATAATGCATTATTCTATGTACATGTATTTTTTATGTTCGTGTTTGCTGATGAATACGTTCAGTTGAGACCCTTCTTTCTATAACTTAATAGCAGCTAGTGAATAAAAAAGAAACAGATGATTAGCAACGTGCTCTTCCGATCAGTTCTTGTCTTCATAATATCGTGTCCCTCGATCTCGTGGAAACATTGCGGCAACTGACTAAACTTAAACACACATATGATAATCACCAAGATAATAACATCGGAATATGTATGAACCCACACAATAAAAATGAAGTACACTTGCATGTATACTCTCTAAAAAAATTCGAGTGAAAATTTTCACTCTAAAAAGAGTGAATACAAAAAAGAGTGAATTTCGAGTGAAATTGGAGTGAATTTTGAGGGAAAATGCTCATTTTCACTCATTTTGGAGTGACGTCAGGGATCACTCGAAGTGAATTTTGAGTGAAAATGCTCATTTTCACTCATTTTGAAGTGACGTCAGGGATCACTCGAAGATTCCAGACGTCACTCCAAAATGAGTGAAAATGAACATTTTCACTCAAAATTCACTCCAATTTCACTCGAAATTCACTCTTTTTTGTATTCACTCTTTTAAGAGTGAATATTTTCACTCGATTTTTTTTTAGAGAGTAGGTGAGGTGGGGTATTGTGGCCCCTCAACATAAGATGTCTTCATACACCATCTTCTATCCCTTGAAATAGCCCGCTTGATAGCAGTACAAGGTCACTTCTTACCACTATATGCTCCAACATCCATTCATTTAGCAATTATAGCATCTATAGGGGGACCAGTTTTTAAAAGAACGCGCGATAAGAGCCGCATCTATTCATTTCCAATTTATTTTTCATAAAGTCACGTGATGATAAAAACCTTGTCTGAAGTGGTTATGTATAATGAAACAAATAATTAAAAAAAAATATTTCTTTGACAGAAGGCCATTGTTTGAAGCATGATGCGCTTCGGGGCAATTATGCCCCCCCCCCCCCTTAAAAAGCTTTGTTTTGCTAAGAACATCCATGGGTATAATAATATGCAAGAAAGAATACTAATTATTTAGTTTAAGTCGCAATTAACATGGTTCATCGCTGGCATATCAAGTGGACGTATACAGTGCAATCATAATGAATTATCATTGCAGCTTGGTTTTGGATATTTTCAGCTGAAAGACTTCATTTCCCAAGGTCATCATGCAACAAAATTAACGGCCAAACGTTACAAACAATAATAGACTCTGACTTACAGTTTTTGTATTCACATAATTAAGATATGACAAGCTCTAGCATTTGATATAGATTTGTCCATGTAACTCATATATTTTTTCGGCTTATTGCAGATTTATCACTTGTATATAGGAAAGTATCGGTTTTGTGGAATATTTTGCCTCAATTCAAATTCTCAAAAGATGCTCATGTACTTTTTTTTCATTGTTTTTCATATGCTCAGAGACCCGTCCATATTAGTTAATCATAATAAACTTTCTATAAAAGAAACAGGTGCCAAGTTTATGGCAAATGATATGTTTAGAGACAATTATCACCACATCGTAAGACTATTAATTGTTTTTTTTTATTTCTATATACAAGAAGCAACGCAAGTTGGCTGCTTTTATTACCTCATTCAATGCAAAATGAAAATTGAGTGTAGATAAGTAGAGAACAGAAATAAGTTCGGTACTATATGGCACACCACAACCAATTATTAATTTTGGTCTCCATCCTGTAATTTTTGCTTTTTAATCCCTCGACGACAAACTTCTCCATTTCACCATATGCATGTCTTCAGTTGATATGCTCCTTGGACCTTATAGGATGTAAGCATGTAGGCCATATAGGTGGTATAACCAGGGAGGTGGGAAAACCGAGCACTTGTGTGACCTTTTGTAAATATTGATGTTGTTACATTCCTGATTCCGATAATTGAATGGTGAATGTGGCAAAGAATGGTTTATCTCGATGACGGTGTTGGCTATAGAGTATATGGGAAAGGTGGGATACGGAGGAAGAAGAGGAAATATTCGTTTTCTATCAATAATGCAATCCAAAATTCCAATTGTATTCCAGCGCTCTTCCCTTAAATTTCATTGCGTAATATTCTATAAAGTATCTTAACAATAACAACACTGCATTTCGCTGAAAAATAAAACATATTTTATTTTCGGAATTACGAATCCTATTTCATCACCAGATTGACGCGCCTTTGGAATAACGACCCTTCATTCATTTTGGGATAAACGAAACTTTGGAATAAAGAACCCAATTAAGTTTTTCGGAATAAGAAACATTATTCAATATCATCTGATGATATTGAATAATGTTCGTCATTCCGAAAAACATGATCTGATCAACAAACCTTCTGAAGAATTACGACTCTGCATTCATTTTGGGATTAATCATAACTTTTTGATTCACGAAACTTATTACATTTTAGCACTGACAAACTTTCGGAATAATGAACTTAATCATTCGCATTAGCGAACTTTGTTCTGAACGTAACGAATTATAACAATGAGAATTATACGTATGAAAGCATTGACAGAAATTTAAAGAATATAATATGTCCAATTCAGATACTTTTAGCTTGAATATTTTTATTTTTTATTTTTCCCGTGCACAGGTCATATTGAATCATAGCTCTTCTCCGAATATTAGCCTGCCTTATGCAATAATAATAGCTTGTCATCAACACTTTTACAGAGCATGTCGAAGCACTATACTTTTCAGATGGAGAAATTGTGTGTGTTTTTGTAATGTATCTCATCGTTCTGACTCTTAAGTATGAGTTTAACATTATACGAACAAATACAGCGGAAGGCGTTGTGCATCAATCAATATCGCCACAATCAAGTCTATTATACTTGCAGGGTTTTGTTGTTGTTGTTGTTGTTGTTGTTGTTGTTGTTGTTTTGCTTTTTTAGAGGGCCTCAATTTTTTCATCCACAAAGATGCCTGATTTTGAAACTCACAATTCCGGATACCTGATTTGGGAAACCTCTTTAGAGTTTTCATTGTTCGTCGAAAATGATCATTGATATCATGAGAACAATAATTATATCTCTCTAAGATTTATAATGTTTGTTTTTTGTTAAGTGCTGTCTGGGGCAAATTATTTGTATAGGGCCCCATTTTCTCTCTCTCTCTTCTTTCGTTCTTTAAAACAACAACAACAACAATAATGTCTACATGAATTGTTAACTTGTTTCTCTCTGAAAAAACCCAAACCATCCCCCCTTCCCCCCCCCCCCAAAAAAAAAAGCAGCAAATTAAAATACTTCACTGTTGATGCTGTTCATTTGGATATTTGAGCACCAATTCGCACATTGATGAATGTCGGAAAGATTTGGGACCTCAGATAATGTTCATTTACATTGAGCTGATGATTGCATTCCACGTCTATAGCACCTATAAAGGGACTGTACAGTACTGGTTGAGGTGGGCATTCATCTTTTGAACATTCCTAAGTGAGATAATGAAAAGCCTCTTATGAAATATGAAAGAGCATGTAATTTTAAGAAGGATTCAATGTTTATTTGATGAAAATTGGTTTTCAAATGGCTGAGATATCCAAAAAAAAAAGTGCTAATAATAAAAGGCGACATGCCACAACTTTATTAGGATCTCTTTGTTTCACCTTGTTTTTGGTTATCTCGGCCATTTCAAAACCGATTTTCATCGAATAAACTTTTGATACCCCTTAGAACTTAGAAGGTTTCTGAATATCTCGCAAAACGTTAAAAGCTATATCCTCACCACGACCAGAACTGTACACACCCTTTAAGATTAAATCATTGAAGTGAACTCAATATCACATATAGAAAAAAAAAATGTGTATCTGAAATTGCCAGTTTCTATCAAAATATGCATCCATTTTGTATTTTTTCATTAGTCAAAGATCCGTGAATTTTGCTTTATTTGTAGGATTCAGTATAGGCCTACTAGTAGTCAAATTAGACCGGTTTTTACATTCATACTTAAAGGCCTACTAAAAAAAGGTTAAAAAAAATGTTGCTAGTTTTCCCCAAGTCGAGCCTACAAAAGAAATCCATTAGACAACATAGTGGAAACGAGAAAACGACTCAGATGGTAATTGAGATACTTTGTAAAGGAAGGAAGGGAAATGTGGTTCGCAATTGTTAACTTTACTGATTGTATTGCACTATAGGCCCTACATTAGTTGAAAAAAAAAAAAACCCAGCACAAATGAAGAAACATACAAAAACAAATCTTCCTTGGACACCTATTCCTCATTGAGCTTACAACATAAGTAACAAGGATAATGTGATTTTTGATTTCGTCGATAGACACAATGACACAAAATGGTCTGCTTTAATTTTATTGGAAACATAGTTCACTTGACCATTGTGCGCATCTATAGTAGTAAACAGGAAAAAACGGGAGTAACAATCAAAAACATCGAAAACTTTTAGGAATACACATCATGGAGTACACACTGTCTACGATTGCCGATTCTTCCATCCGACCTTACTTTAGATCTTAGAAAAGTCCGAATGTTCGTGTGCAGAGAGGTGGAATATACGCCTCCCTGAATGTATACCATCACCCTCATCCTGCATACTACAGTATACAGCATCCACACCATTGGTACACACACGCCGCAAATGCCAACACACAGGTAGTAGGGAGAGTCCTCCCACCACCCGGCTCTGATAACACGCTGAGCAGGATAATTCGAATTTCGCGCTTCAGAGGACGGGAGCGCTGACAGATTTATGGATTCCGCCCAAAATCGGGCGGAATCCATTAACTCCAAGACGAATGCTTCCATACCCTCTGCGCGAGAAAATCAACTTAAACTATACTAGTTTTCGACGTTGAGGGCGTTAATATCATGGATAGCGAAATAGTATGGGCAGAGGGTCTGGAAGCCAGACTAGGTTGGTCTATAATCGAGTTATCTATGTTGAAGTGAGATTATTTGTGGTATAAATTGACAAATGGATTCGTTTGTGATTCGAATTGCCATTTGTAACGTTTTTGTTTATGTTACATCCAGAATGGGTCGCTTTATGAATGATTTGAATGAAATCAATTAATATCAAGGAAAACAATGAACATTGTTGAGGTGGTTTATTTGCATTATGAGGATTTGAGTGTTTGTTGGCGTTTGTTTACAATACGTACGTATTGGCGGTGTGCATATGACAAAGAATAGTGATATGGAAGTTATAGTTAAGACTGATGGAAGAATATGACTACAGTGAAAAAATGAACAAAGACAGATAACATTTGGGGAGGGTACCTCCCTCGTATGCCTTTTCTCTCGGTCTCTCTCTCCTAGCCCGCCTCACCGCTGAAATTGACACACCCATAAGTCAACGCTGCTGTGAACTCTATAAATACGTGCTCATACACGTTGAAGGCATTTTCATTGCCACAATAGTGCCTGCTGCTCAAAAAAGTTTGTTCGCACAAACATCAAAACACAAACACAAACAGACACACGTACGCATACAGACACACGTATACACACAGACAAACAAACCACTACCACTATACAACCACCACACATGCACAGTTTCTACATATTGTATCACAGTATTATACTCCAAACACAAACACACACACAAACACACACAGCTATACGGAAACTCATACACAAGTCACTTATTGTACGCACCTACAAATCATACACAGCACATACCATGCAGCTCCCAACAAACACAAACACACACACACACACACATCCACACACACACACACACACACACACACATACGCATAACTTACCAGTCATACCCATCCCACCAAAGCATAACACCAAAGCAACCACCCCTAGCCGGGGGCGACAATCTTTGACGAGGCGACAATCTTTGTCGCAACAATTTTTTTTTTTTTTTTTTTGCCATCATAGATTGTCGCCATCGAGGTCAAAAATTGGGAGCTGCACAAGCGTCACAGATTGTCGCCAGACGACAATCTCTGACGGGGCGACAATCCTTGGCGGAGTTGGCGTCAAGGATTGTCGCCCCGTCGCCCCGAGCCGGGGGCGACAATCCTTGTCGGGGCGACAATCCTTGTCGCAACAGCCGACCTTCCCCTTCTCAGTCCAGGGGCGATTGAGAGACAGTCTAGACACAGTCTGTTTCTTTTGACAAAAATAAAGGAGTAAGTCAAGCATGGAACTCTTATGTGTCTACAGTATGCGGCAGTGAAATGTGGGACAAGGGGAGGGTGATGAAGGATGGAGAGAGAGGGGAAGAGGGAGTTTGTGGTGATTTCGGTAACAAAAAAACAAAAACAAAAACCCACCTCAAAACTTTGCAAGGAAATTCGTCAGAAAGCTGAAACGATTGTATTGTTGGTCTGCTGTATTGCCGTTGCACTACTACGGGGCAGAGGGCAAGACGTGATTTTCCAACAATGGAGGCAGGGCGAGAGAATTCTCTTCATTTTCTTCACGCTTCCTTCAGGACCATAACTCAGGAACAGTCCTTTTGTTCTGTTTGTTTGCATCGAGTTTGACAAGGTCATTGTACTAGTGTTTTGTTCGCAATATGATTTGGGGCGAGACGTTTGCATTTATAGATTCATTATTTTCGTATGGTTGTGCATTCTGTCTGAACATCACCGTGGGTATCATCGACAGAACTTTGGAACTTTTGTTGTTGTTGTTGTAGAATCGACATTTTCATCATCATTTCATTTATTTTCACTTAATAAAACATGCATACATAAAATGTGACAATGGTATGACAAGTATAACATGACAATGTGACAAACAAACAAAGCAAACAAACAACCAAAGATATCAAGTGAAGGGGTTAGTGAGAAGGCAATGGGCCTCATTTAAAACTAACCCCGGGAAAGTAAATACAGCGTAAATACAGAGAAAAACGTTGGCACACACGCACACTCACACATACACACACATGCATATACAGACAAAAACATACACCAGCACATTAACAATACACAAGATGCCATTTTCACAAGCACACCCTATCTTGCTAGTCTCTTATAAATTCATAAAATGATATTGGTAACTTCCAGAATACCTTTCAAGTATAAAATACGCTTGAAAGCTTTCTTCAAACTTTGTACCGTTTTCTTCCATTTCACATCAGAGTGGATGGAATTCCAGATTAGAAGGCCTTGAAAAAATATTGACTTTTTGTAGGAGGATGTTCGAATCTGAGGTAAGTAAACATTTCTAAAATTTCTTGTGCCATAATTATGATTATCTTTGTTTAGTTTAGAATAACCAAGTAATTATACGGGTAAAATACCATTATAACATAAGAACATAATCACTGCACTCTGTAATAAATATATATCATACACAGTTAAAATAGACAAAGTAGGAAATATTGGCAAAGAAGGCGCGCTATACGGTCGGTGAATGCGAGACTATTCTAATAGCTCGCTTGTGCAGTTTAAACCGTCTCTGCATATTATACTCACTATAGATTTCCCCCATGCTAAAATACACTTGTGATAATTCAAATGTGGCTTCTCCAGTCTTTGTCTTCAATGGTGCAGTCTTGATGGCGGTGGGACCGATTGCAGCTTTAATGCTGTCGTACATGTCCCTTGTATTTCCGCTGACTGCAGCTGTCTGAATCCTGCGGCACAGGTTCAAAAAGTAGTCATTAGCACAACGGCGCGCAGTCTGTTGAACCTTGTTGCGAGCAGTTCTTAGGACATCGTGTGTGCTAGAGATGGGGTTCTGCTTGTAGGCCAGCAGGGCTTTCCTCTTGGCTTCAACATCTGATTGCATCACATCCCAGTGAGTTTCGTACCAGTCTTCGCTCCGACGTTCCTTCTTCCCGAACACAGAGAAGGCTGAGGAGTAGATAGTATCCCTAAGGTGGCACCATTTACTATCAATATCATTGTCATTTGGAATTGAAGTGATCATTTTCTCACTGAATGTGTCATGAAATCGTCGACATCTCTCGAGGTCGTTGATACAGCAGGTGTTGATGCGTGGGAGACCTTTGGTTTTGGTTCGATGTATTTTCTTTGTCATCAATCTCACTTTGCTACTGACGAGGGAGTGATCTGAGTCGCAGTCTGCGCTGTGATAGCTCCGTGTGTGGAGAACACTGCTAAGGTCTGTACGCTTGGTGATGACAAGATCAAGTTGGTGCCAGTGTTGAAAAAGGCCACGTACCCCAAGATATGCGTGATGCCAGTATCGTCACTGTCTACAAGAACAGGGGAGACCGCAGCGACTGCAACAACTATAGAGGCATCTCTCTCCTAAGTGTGTTGTGGGAAAAGTCTTCGCACGTGTAGTTCTGGCACGCCTGCAGTGTCTTGCCTCCCGGGTGTATCCAGAGTCACAGTGCGGCTTCAGGGCAGGCCGATCTACAGTAGACATGATCTTCTCACTACGCCAGCTGCAGGAGAAGTGCCGTGAGCAGCAAAAGCCGCTGTACATTGCCTTCATAGACCTGACGAAAGCCTTTGATTTGGTCAGCCGAAGTGGACTCTTTAGTCTCCTGCAGAAGATTGGATGCCCCCCGAGACTGCTCCAAATTATCATTTCCTTTCACGAGAACATGCAAAGTAGAGTCTGCTACAACGGGAGAACTTCTGATGCCTTCCCTGTGAACAGCGGTGTGAAGCAAGGCTGTGTCCTCGCACCGACACTTTTCGGAATCTTCTTCTCCATGCTCCTTCAGTACGCCTTTGTTGACTGCACAGAGGGAATCTACATCCGTACCAGAGCGGATGGGAAGCTATTCAACATCGCCCGACTGCATGCCAGAACCAAAGTTAGAGAGGTTCTTATCCAAGAAATGCTGTTTGCTGACGACGCTGCTCTGGTATCGCACACAGAAGCGGGATTGCAGAGGCTTGCTGATTGTCTGTCCCATGCCTGTAACGAATTTGGACTAACCATCAGCCTGAAAAAGACTAAGATCTTGACCCAAGGCACTGACTCTCCTCCAGACATCTCCATTAATGTCACACATCTGGAAGAAGTGGACTCTTTCACCTACCTTGGTTCAGCAATCTCCAGTTCCCTCTCCCTTGACAATGAGATAAGCAGTAGGATAGGGAAAGCTACTGCAGTCATGGCCAAACTGAACAGGCGCGTATGGAACAACAGTCAGCTGACCAAGAACACCAAGCTCTGCGTTTACCAAGCCTGCGTCCTCAGCACCCTGCTATACGGCTCTGAGTCCTGGGCAACATATGCTGGCCAGGAGAAGAGGCTCAACACCTTTCACCTCCGTTGCCTCAGACGACTCCTGCACATAAAATGGCAGGATAGGGTGACAAATGCAGAGGTCCTCCAGCGTGCCGGCATTCCCAGCATGTTTTCACTCCTCAGCCAGAGACGCCTGAAGTGGTTGGGTCATGTGCGTCGAATGGAACCAGGTCGCATCCCGAAGGACATGCTGTATGGAGAGCTAAGCGAGGGGTCTCGTCCCATGAGAAGGCCGCATCTCCGCTTCAAAGATGTGTGCAAACGTGACATGAAGACGATGGACATCAACACCAACACATGGGAAGGTGTAGCTGAAGATCGTCCGCTATGGAGAGGCACCGTCAGGGAGGGTGTTCAGAGAGCTGAAGCTGTAAGGCACGTACAGCAGACCGACAGGAGAGCTAAGAGAAAGGCACGGGCAGTCTTAGTATTGGCCCCAACAGACTTCATCTGCTGCAAGTGCTCTAAGGATTGCCACTCAAGAGTGGGGCTTTACAGCCACTCAAGGCAGTGCAAACTTCTTGCCTAGCTAGTGCTACGCCATCGTTTCTCGAGACGAATGGATGCCAACCAACCAACCAATTCAAATGTGGTAAAATAAGGGTGTTATATAATAGTAATAACAAAGATCTAGAGTATGACCGTAGTCTGTTTAAGATCCCGATACTTTTTGATATTTTGTTGCAGATGACACCAGTGTGTTCCTTCCAGGACAAACAGTCATCAATTTCAATCCCAAGAAATTTTACATGACAGGCACGTAATATTCTATTTTCATTAATATGAATCACAATTTCATATTTATTTATGAGCTTATTTGAATGCACCATATAATTTGTTTTATCTAAATTCAATGCCATTTATGTACTTGCAACCATTCCATAAGTTTACCTATCTCATGATTAAATGTATATTGTAAAATATCAGAATTACAGTGGGACAGAAACACACTTGTGTAATCAGCAAACTGATGAATAAATTCAAGCTTGTCTGAAATATTGTACATATCATTTACATATAATATGAATAATAATGGTCCAAGGATAGAACCCTAGGGCACTCTACACCTTATGGTTTTCTGTTCAGATTGTATATCATTTAACTGAACATGCATGCTTTCTGGCGATTAGATAACTTGTAAAACATTGTTACACCGCGAATTCCAGAATTATATAATTTTTTGTATCAATTGGTATGGTCCATCATATCAAAGGCCTTACTTAAATCAATAAATAAGCCAACCATTATTTCTTTTCTGTCAAAAACATCAACAACCTTATGTATGAATTCCAATAAAGTATGGGATGTGGAATGCCCACTTCTAAACCCATATTGATATGGCGATATTATATTACATTCGTTTAAAAAATTAGACAATCTGTTGTACACACATTTTTCTAAAACTTTGGAGAAAACAGGCAATATTGAAATGGGACGATAATTGGAAAGATCATCTTTCTTCCCTTTCTTATAAATAGGCACTAACCTGGCAATTTTTAATTTGTCTGAAACAACACCAGTAGATATAGACAAGTTATATATTTCTTTCAGTGGATAACAATTACATGAATTACTTTTTTTTTATCATATCAGCCTGTATTTCATCAAACCCAGAACTTTTACCATTTCAAAACAAGTTACACTCTCAATGATTTCTTTTGGAACAATGGGAGAAAAAGAAAAGCAGTGTGATCATTTATTATTACATATTTTTTGAAGTCATTCGAATGCTCAAATTGTGATGAAAGAGTAAAACCGATATCAGTGAAGTAATTGTTAAAAACATTACAAATATCATCAGTGGATTGCACTGGGTGATCATTCCACATTATCTTGGTAGGATAGGTACAATTACAATCCTTTTTGTGTAATAATTCATTGATAACATTCCACATTTTTTTCATGTTTCCATTAGCAGAAGTATATGTGTTCATATAATAATTCCTCTGGACAATCTTTACTTTATAATCAACAATGTTACGGTATGTTTTATATACACTCAGTCTATACTGGGTTCTGTTTTGTAAATATTTCCTATACAATACATGTTTCTTTTTGCACATCTTCTTACATTCCTTTGTAAACCATGGTTTATTCCTATGAACACTATCATATACAATTTTCTTCTTAGAGAAACATGAAGTATAAATACCCCAAAACCTTCTTTTTAGAAATAATTCATAAGCAATATTTGCATCCTGATTTGTCATCGTCAAATCAGCAACACTAACATCATGTACAAATTTCAACACATTTCTTTCATCATACTCCCGCACACTAAAATATGACTTCCCTTTGTCTTAATCTATAACATGATATTTTGTTATTAAAGATATTGGGAGATGATCACTAATATCCGTCAAAAATGTTCCAGAGTAAATATCATTAATATCGTTTGTGAAAACATTCTCTATAAGAGTTTGTGTAGTTTCCGTTATGCGAGTGGGACCGTAAATCAAAGGGGACAATGAGTATGTCATTAATACATCTAAAAGATCATTGACATTGTGGCAAGACAGAGCATTCAATAAATTCATGTTATTATCACCAACTGAATATAAGATCTTATTCTTTCTATTTGCAGCGTCTAAAATTGGCAAAAATTCATCAGAAAAGATTGCACAGAATAGGCAGGGGGCCGATATATCACTCCCAAATTATATGATATTTTTCGTTGAATGTACTATCTCATTAAAAATAGATTCTATAATATTTCTACTCACATCACATTCACGTCTTCTTTCAAAATGAACACTATCTGTTATATAAATGCCTACTCCACCACCTCTCCTACCTTCAGCTCTTCCATTTACAATGAAATTATAACCATCTATATCATGCAATATGTAGATGACCATGTTTCAGTTACACCAATAACAGTGAATTTCCTTTCAATACCATACAAAAACATATTCATATTATCAAAATTACCATCTATACTTCTACAATTTAAATGAACGCAAGGAAATTCATGAGCAGAAGAACTATTGACCTTGAATTGACTATCAAACTGATTATATTCATCTGGAGTAAAATAAGAAGACACAGGCCCATTTTCACACTCTGTATTATCTGTATGAGGAGATAATATTCTGAAAGACCATGAAAATCAGTACTGCTTAATGTATCTAAAATAGTAGCATGATAAGGCATCATATATCACATAAACAAGGGACAAGGTCACACAAGCAGACGAACACACACACCCACACACACACACACCTTACAGGGAGGGAACAGAAATACAATAAAAAGTCACTTATTCAAAAGAAAAAATGTTCACAAAAGATAATAAAATATGACGGAGTCCCTTTTTAAATCACGTAGTACATATGCGTAGAAGAAAAAAAAAATATTTACCACTATGTAAGATATTTGAGATCACTAAGGCAAGAGAAATATCTAGTTAGACATCTTAAGTGCTCCTTATTATCAATTAACTATTAGTCTCCCTTATACTGGCAAGCTGTGGATTGCCTTGCTAAGTAATGAATATTCATCGTTACAAGAACTCTTTAAGCTTGTGGATAGGCAGTAGTCCAGATTCTGGACGTTTTCTTTATCATTACGCATCCACGCGCGCTCCACAGCTTATCGCGCTATCCCCTGTAACCGCTCGATATCGATGAGGGCGCCAACAAACCTGTCCGAAAAAAACGTCCAGAATGGTTTGACAGTGCGTAGGGTCAAAAGTTCATATTAGGTATGCTGACGTAATGCCCTATCTCTCGCAAGCTCATTGCGTATGCATGAAAACTAAGGGATCGATCACAGAAAAGAGTTCTGTGGGATCGATCGATCTGCAGCCAGCTGTGTGCATTGCACCGTGAATACAGTGCGATCTGCAACAATTACTAATTATGTGCACAGAGATGCCTGCATTTTTGCACAACACACGATATCACAGTCAAAGAGCCAACTCTTTGATCACAATGCAATGCGGAACTCAGTACTTCAGTGATCCGTACCATGCATTGTTGCACAGCTGATTCGTGCAACGTTTTTGACTGGCTGAAAGTTTATATGGTTGCAGTCATCTAGGACCTACTTTCACGTTGTGTTTTGGACTTTGTTGTGCCCAGATTCGATGATGACTTGAATATTATTCTTGAGATTGGAAATGGCTAGCTACAAATCGCCAGCTCGCCGATATGATTTGTGATGTGCCACTTCTAACGTCCAAACACTACATAAAACTGCAAAGAACTCTGTGAAAGTCGTGAGGTGTGGACCTCAAGAAAAGTTGGAAGATTTGTTTGGCGATGTTATTGTTGGTAAAGGGGATCAATGTGTTTTTTGTTTGTTTGTTTTTTGGGGGATTGTGCCAATCATGTTCATTAAAGGAAATAATTTTGTCATTAATTATTCTTCATTAATAATATTGTATGATGAAATATTCAGAAATTAAAGAAATTCTTTAATTGACATAGGCACTTGTATGCACCTGATTTCAATATTATCTGGCCCACTAAGTAACAATGTAATTTTGGAATGTAAGCTCAAGGCTGTGAGATGTGGGTTCTATGAACCGTACTTAGCTATGGTATACAAGATATCAAGCATATTCAGTGGTGGGGAAAGTGAAGGGGATACATTACACAATTTGTAGTGCAAAGTTTTGAAGTACATGTAAGGAACCAGAAAATGCCTTTTTTTGTTTGTTCTTTTCCCCAAATGTTAGTAGAGAGCAGTCTAAATTTAAAGAATTGCGCTAAGTTTGCAGAGACTCCAACCCCAAGCACCTTCTGATCTGGAGATTCTCCCGCCCGAAACCCCTAGCAAACGGGAGACTCCAAGTTGATGTGTGCGAAGCGCGAATTTCCTAGGATTCTAGATGTTCTCTGGTGCTATCTAAGGCTTATTTTTTCAACATACGATAGAAATAAGTAAGAAATCCTTTCCACCGGGAGCCACAGAGCCAGGGCGGGAGAAATCAAATCTCAAACGGGAGAACGGGAGATTGTGCAAAAATGGGCTTTCGGCGGGAGATCTCCCGTCGAAAACGGGAGAGTTGGAGTCTCTGAGTTTGTAAAACTTTTATGATTTTATTACCACTTCATGTAGGGCCTACTGGGCAGTTAGACCGAAACTATTTGCTTTGATAATTTCTGTAACAGAGACAATCAGACCAATATCCCTGTTGTAAGAATACCCCGTCATTCAGTGTTTTGTCTGTTAGTCTTCACGATAATAAAGCTAAATTTAGTAAAGCAAGATGAAGACGCTTAAGGGCATTTTTGCTACAGAGATATTGGTAGATTGGTCTCTGCAATTACAGAAGTGATCAGTTTTGGTTGAACTGCCCTTCTGCATATGCATATATACATATATCCAATCATATCTTCCTTTTTTTTTGCAAACCATACCTGTATTTGCTCAAAATAGTAGCTCCATGTATATATACATTATTATATAAGTAGGCCTATTCATATCAAAAGACTGTATGACAGAGCAACTTGTTTGTTTCTAATTCACAAACATTTAAGGGGGATATCAGCATGAAATTATGCTTGGGAAATGTGTGGGCCATGCACACAACACACACAAACGCACACACGCATGTGCACACACACACACACACACACACACACACACTCACGTGTTAGCAATTTGATTAAACCCCCTATTACAATCCACATCAAAATTAAAACATTGTACATATACTTTGTACATACAGCTGTAATTACAATGTAGTAGACTTTACTTTTTTTTCCACGTTTATGGCGGCTGATTATTGGTAAATAAGTTAAGATTTGTTTTTCAGTGTTGAGGTGTGGTCAGGAAATACGTCAATTTATCACTGTTGTACTTTGAAATGTACAATGTACAGTGTACATGTACACTGTACATGTGCAATATATGTTCTGTTAAATACACTGTGTAGTCTTCATCATTTCATGTCCAGTAAGAGCAGACAGCAAAGTGAAAACAAATGGACTACAAGTAGTGTAATTTGAACATATAATTTGTACATTTTTTAATCACATTACTTCTTAAGCCTTCATTATAAAAATTTGGCCATGATGGTAAAACTGTTAACGTTGTACCAACTACCAAGGAAGTTTCAAAGCTAGCATCCCACTCCCAACTGCCAATAATGAGTTCAAAAAGTTGTCACTCTGGGAAGGACGTTCAAAATAATTCCTCAGGTGTATAAGTGCCTTTAAAGTTGGATACTCTGTGCCACCAAGTACTCATAAGGAACTGAAATTAAATGTTCTATAGTTTCTCCATGCTCTTGAAATTCCTTCATTATACACCGTTCTTTCATATGTACATGTACAAGTACTGTGATATCCAATACATTTACTATATATTCATGATAGTTCATGATCATTGTTCAATAACAGTGCATGATTTCAAACAAAATACATTGTAAACTGTTTGACTCTGAATTTTGATGTCAGAGAAATAATATTATATGTCACATTTCAGTCTCATTACCATGTGTAGTAGACTCTCATTACACATCAAAAACACAGGATTAACACAAAGTGGTTACAAGTTATGACAAAGAAATCTTCCTGGTCCCACTGTAGATTTTGTTTTTTCATTTGTTGTGTTTTACAACAATTCTTGGTAAAAAAAAATTGCTTCGAAGTTCAAAAAAAGAAAATAAATTCATTGCTACACAGTTCAACTACAGGTACAAATGTTCATGTGCATTAACAGAACTAGTTATATTTTTATCAAAATGGGCCAAAGAACATACTGTACTTCTCATGAATGATTTTGTATGTAAAGAAAGTATATGTAAACAAGTTCTTGGTAGTTGTACAACTCAAAAACATACCGTACACATGTGTACACTTGTATGTACATGTATGCATAGATAAATATGCAATGTACAATTACATGTGCAGATAAACGGCATAACAGTTCAATTTTCAAACACCCACCCAAACACCCAAAACACACAGCCCATCCCCACTTGGCATGGTCTGTATGTACATAATTATGTACATGTAATCCACTACATCACAAAAACACAACCTTGAACTAAAATATTTCAACTTTTCCATAATCTTATCACTTCTAATTACGATATGTACCCATCAACATGTCCAATGAAATTAAAATATTCATGCCTAAAAAACAAAGTACAGTATGAAAAGTAGGTGTGTACAAATGTACATTGCATTTGCTTCTATGAATAAGAGCAAGATACAGTACATGTAATTGCAGTGATAAAAAGAAAATTATTGTATATGTAGCGTGGAATTGCAAAAATTTAGGTGCACCAGAAACCAATGTACCAACCACTCACCATTACAAACCTTAAGGAGGAAAAACACCCACAGTGGATTCTTGTTTTAAAACAATCATATGAATTCTCTAAAGAACAATTTTCAAAGCCCAAAGGTACAAGCTACATGTACACGTGTATACGTAACATTTTTCAGTTTAAAAAACAAAAAAATCTTAGCTACGATGTACAACTGTACAGCTGTATATGATTCTTCATGTTACCAGTATATCTGATAAGGCCTGAAAATTGAGTGCTTTTAAAAAGTGGATATAATCGTCTAGATCACTTGGGCATCCAAACAAAACAGTACTGTGTACGCTGCTTACGTCAACACCCAGGCCAGACGCAATGCGAGCTATCAGAACTCTGATTTCACCATCTGTTGCCAACATGCTGTCAACCATTTCCTTTTGGATATCAGTTTCCGTGTTCCAGTGGTACACATTATAGACTTATTAACATACCTGTGGCAACCTTCTGGAAGCAGTGCCATAAAGGTCGCGTACACATTACTGCACAGTTTTCTCATCATCCTTTCACAACATGCACCATGAGTCTTCAAGTCATCTGCCAGCCACTTGAACATTGTATCTAAATCTCTTGCAGCAGACTTGACAACATGTTTTATATTTTGCTTGTCCGGCAACTGATTTACCCACACATAATTGCGAAGACCAAAGTTTTCGATGATACCGCTACGCACATCTCTGGTTGCAGTGGCTGTCAGGGCGACTGACGACTTGAGTTTCGATCGTTATTCACCCAATTTTCCCAATTGTCTCGATTGCTCCTCTGTGTAGAGGAGCAAAGTCGACGAGGCACAGGCTGTAGCTCACAGACTAAAGCTATGAAAAGGCAGTAGGCCTATATGTGTAATTGCATTTGTATGCGAGAAAGTTACAGTAGTTACTGTACTGTACAAAACAATTAAACCAGAGCAGTTACGGTGTTAACAATATATCACAATTACACAGGATTTAACTCTGTACACCTTGTAGGAACACTCATCACAAGATATAGTACTGTAGTAGAAGCCTGCCATGTGTTTACCCTACCCGGCCCAGAGGCCAGACATAAATAGTTTTACAATCATTTTTTGTTGTTCAACTGGGGGCCTACAGTTACAGTTTGTAATTCAAGACAAGAGACACGTAATGAAAGTTGCCTTGACGAATCATTTTTAGAAACTGGATAGATCTAAATTGATTAGCTTACCGCTAGGCCGCTTGAGTTTTTGACTTTGTCACGCAGGCCAAGCAAGATCCATAGCCCTGCTCATCTGGTCCGAAATTAATAAAGACTTCAAAGGCATGACAACAGGAGCCACGGCTTTCGGAGAGTCTGGTCCATCATGTAGATCTAGTTTGCGAAGAATATCAACGCATAACGGTGCAGCTTGGAAGTTGGAACACCACACTATTGCCGAAACCAGTCGGCAGGGAGATAAACAAATATAAAATCATGACCACGCACGGAGAGACGAGTACGTGTAGTAGGGACTTCTGAGTGGTTCTGCTGCTGCTCCCCGAAACCGTCAACGAATCCAAGCTTCTCAGTAGCACATTGCATTGAATGCTCTTCTCATTATCACAGTCAGAAAAGAGACGCAAATGTTGACATCCATTGATCATGTAAACAAGATTTGGAGGAAATACTTGAAATGCTGCACAGATTTTGGTCGGAAAACGCAAGACTCGGAATCAATACGAAAAGCACATTGCACAAGCTGTATGCTGTACACGCGATCCGGGGGATCCCCGATCGAGAAGTAAAAGCCACCTCGAAATTGACATGTATGATAGGTCACGATTCTCTAAATGAGCGAATATTTTTCTATACGAATTTATCAATTTTTAATTTTTAATTTTCAAATTATTATTTTTTTTTGTCGAAAATAGATCCAAAATGTTGATAATTATGATATTTATAATTTAATTTATAACAGTTATGGAAACGAGTAGAAGTTAGTCTTAATCTTACGCACGGTTTATGTACGTTCTAATTTCATTCTCCTCTTATGATCTCTAAGATATACTACTTGAGCAATTTTTAATAAAAAGAAAAATAATTTTGAAATGCCAGTAATATATGTTGAGATTAATACCAATATTGGTGTAAAATACGTATGTTATATTGCTAAGTGCAATGTACCTGTTTGCAATAAGACTACAAGATTAGAGATCGATCGACTTTTTTCGATCCCGCAAATTGCCTGCTGGATGCGATCTCATCGACCAATCAGGATGCTCGAAATGAATGAGCGGGTGGGGGTGGGGCCAATTTTTTCCGAAATATTTCGGGGAGACTTGGCAAACCAGACTGGACTGTTTTGGAGGTTGAGATGCGTGCGTGCGCGGCAAATTAATACAAGAGCGTACGGTGGAGCATACGCGTGCTGTAGCGGTGTGTGCGCGCGGTGAATGATCACACAAAACAGTCCAGGCAGTGGACTAGATAGGCAGCTGCTCAGCTACCTTAGAAGTAGCATCGGGTTCATCCCATGAGACCGACACCCACACGAGTCATATAACAGCCCACGAGTTCGACATTGAAAACAGGTCCATGAGTTATACAGCTCATGAGTCACACAGCCCATGAGTTCGACACTAGGTAAAACAGCCCACGAGTTCAACAGATCATACAACACGGGGTTTAATGTGTCGGTCTCGTGGGCCTTGTTTGCCTGGTGTCGAACTCATGGGCTGTATGACTCGTGAGCTGTACAAAGCATATCAAAAAAAAAAAAAAGGTAATCCAGCTTTGGAGGGTTGCCATTTCTAAATTGTCAGTTATGAAGAGCACAATGTTAATTGTAAGGAAAGGGGAACTCCTCTTTCCATTGATACCTAATTATGTTGACAATTATCATGCATGACTGAGCACATCGACTTTAAAGACAACAATAACAAATTGCACTTTTTCCAAGTTTGCGTGTTATTGTGAAGGAACAATGCATGTCTCACTGCATGGATGAGATCTGTCAATGAAAGTTGCCAAATAGACTAGCCTTTACGAATGCAGGTTTGTGTTTAGGACTTGTGTGTAGGGTTTGTGTTTAGGTTTTCTCCTAACATTTTATGGTCCATAACCTTTAACATGGCCTTTTGTCCGATAACTTGGTCGCTCCCACAGAGGCCAACCCACACAATCCATTTTTACACATTCAATACATAGCTCCCAGTGGCAAACCATGTCTTGAATGTGAAGAGAATAAAATGGATAATGGTTTCGGCTTAGTGGGAAGGACCAAGTTATCGACAACATGGCCATGTTGAAGGTTATGAACCATAAATCGTTAGAAGAAGCCATAAACATGGATCTGCAGTTGTGCAGGCTGGCCTGATGATTCGACCACTTTCATTGACAGATCTCATCCATGCAGTGAGACATGCATTGTTCCTTCACAATAACACGCAAACTTGGAAAAAGTGCAATTTGTCATTGTTGTCTTTAAAGACACCCAGTCGCGAGGATACATGGACATATTTCAGCCGCGGGCGGCAGCACGTTAACTCGCTTCCGAAGTTGCTACGAAGCGAAATGTGTGTGTGCGCAAGACATCCCTAAAGCAATGTATCGCGCTATAGTATCTCGTTTGCTCGCTTGATTGATCTGAGCGCGGGGAGTACGTTTTGTGTAATGTGAATTGAATGTACTAGTATGGTATACTGTATGTACTGTGTGATGCAATGTTCGCATGAGCTATAGTAGCTAGCTGCCTAGCCCCGGAGACCGCGCCGCTATGCGGCGGGGTCCTGGCGGCTACCTCGCAGTTTCGCTAAAGTGAGAACCACGAACAACTCCCTATTGCCACATACGGCGACTTCACGAATAAATTATGGGTAAATTTCTATTATAAACACAGTGACAATAAAAAATGAAGTACACATTACCCCATTGCCTTGGTTCTTTTCACCAATTTATCTGGAAACTGCAAAATTTTCCACATTTTTTAGGAGTAAGCGGCCTGCCCTAGTGGGAGAGCCGTGCTACCATTTTGAACGTGTATATCCATTAGTAAGCATCTGCGCATGTAGCGAGTAATACGTAGCCTTTTGTCAAGGCCCTCTCGCTGCGTGGTGTAGAGAGCCCAGCCGAGTAAGGTAGCGCGATTCGCTTCGCTCGTCCGTTCGCTCGTCCGTTACAGCGAGAGGGCCTTGCCAAAGGCTAGCATGCAACGTTAGTGAGCATCGGTGAGCTGAAGATAATTCGCCTTATAAGACAACATTTTCTGCATCATAAGCAATGAAATGCATCAAAAAGTCGCCGATTTGAATCATTTAGGTTTAATCGACCCATGTACGTATTCCTAGTAGTTTTTGTTGAAAAATTAAGGAAATATAGCGCCGCAACGGCACCCGTTTTGTACAACATTAAGATCTGAATGCGAAAACGGCGCAGCCCCAACGCTGCACGTTGGGGCTGGTCGCAGTTACTAGCTGCCTAGCTACGACGTGTACGCCTTCTCTTCATCGCACCGTCGATCGTCGTCACTCGTTAACTACACTGTAATCGTCAGATCAGATTATATATAGGTACAGGTAGGGTGGCCATCATGGACGATGACACATCGTCATGGGTAGCGGATATTACCGCCGAGTTGTCCATTCTGAACGCGGACGATTGGGTCGGAGACCCTGTGTCTTGTGTAGCCCTACTACATATCGACCACCCTTATTGAAACCGACCGCGTATAATTCGCGCACTGAACACTTAGTACGCACTTCTCTGCGCGCAAAGCACATAAAAATGGATTGGCTTTGAATGTAGGTGAGGATGGTGTGGGAAAACGCGATAATTCATTGTTCATTAATGGTTTTAATCAAGGACAAAATTTCGAATGAATATTTTCACCGAATCGTAATGACAGCACAATGTAATGTCTATGGAAGTTTCTAAAAGGCTTCTAAAAAGCTTCGTACAACACGGTGTTCAATACAACTCGGTTTGCGTGCATTGTCAATGCAAAAACAGCGGTCGATCCTATTAACGCGATTTACCGCGGGGAGCTGAAGCGAGGCCACGCAAGTTCGTCGGCGATATTTTTGCACTGAAACTTCGAATCGAAAACGGAACAACGGCATTTGATAGAGCTGGATTTTCTCAATCACGTAGGTCAAGTTTTTTTACGTGAATTTCAGTGTTAAATATTCTTATCAAGCAGATAAACATTAGGCGGTCGATTAGTAGTAGGTCCAACCATACTTGCCCTGGCGTGTGTAAATTCAGGACGGGGAAGCGACTGTGCCCGTGCAGGGCCAACGGCCACAGTTGCACTGCACAGTGTAACTGTGGCCGTGATAGAAGGGGGCCGTGCACCAACCGACATACCTTCAAGTCGAAGTAGGGCCTAAACTAGAATCTATTATTGTTAGATCTATCATCTTTGAACCTGGCTTTAGTTCCCCTGTTTAAACGTTAGAGTTCTACCAGATCTATTGGGTTAGACTACATGTATGATGGAGCTTGCGATAGATCTAACGTTATTCATTTTTTTAAAATTTATTTGCAAATCCTAAATCATATTCTTGGGGAATTTGCATAACATGACTGATATGAAAAACTTCTCATTTAATGGGACCAATGACATTAAACTGACCCAGCAAATGTCATTTCAATTACGGCATTATCATAATTTGACATAAACGAGAACGCGGAATTATACATAGAAAAATAGGCCTACTTGTCGATCAAACGCGAATGCCCTAAAGTTACTGATACTAGATTAGAAAAAGTCATTCCACTTCAATCACTGATTCATGTGTAGACTTCTACTTACACATTATCTGGATCTGGATTCCTTGAAGTTGTTGACTTGGCCAGCTGGGGTTGCTTGATTGGCGTAAGCCGTGGCAACACAATTCCACCGTGCATGTCGTAACACGAATTTGCACATTCTAAATAAAAATTCCTGCAAAACTGTTCATGCAACTCCAGCAAAGTGGAAAGCAAAATTTTCATCGGCACGCTGACGCTGAAGCCTCCCCCTCTGGTCTCTTACTTGTCCTCCAGCTAAGAACACGTCTCTCTGCGTTCTCCACTCGTCGATAGCGTCAAACAAGTAGATACGTTGCCTCGAGTTGGACGGCTGTTTGATCTCCATTGTGAGGTTTCATTACTAAACCAAAGCCAAGGCTAAGCCGAAACAGTACAGCACTTTTTATTGCAAACAGTACTCGCATACCACACACAATATTGATACTGACATACCGGTACCGACGACTTTCTATCAACTTTGTTATGTTACGATCCGGCCCAACGTACTGTAAGCTGTACGTATAACACATGCAGCTGACGCAGCAGACAACATTGCACGATTCGCGATGAGATCATAACAACCTGCCATATGGCCATATGCATTGCAACTTGCTATACATGAAGCTTAGAGTTTTAATATTTCTTCATCAAAGCATATTTATAAATACCAAATATTAAACAACGTAATATATGAATAATTTATGATATTGTTATATAATATTTTCAGACATTTTTAAATATTATTGCCTAGATTGCTGAAATTGGCACCATAGTGCATATAAACAGAGACTGGAGCCAGATACGTACGTACGTACACCCGACAGCTCTCACTACTTGTTGTGTCGCGGACCGGGAGAGATTTTCATGCGCATGGCTGTTGTGCGGTTTTGTGCATGCACCCATTCGGCCCCATTCGGTAGGTATTCGGGCGTCCATGTTGAAATTACAGTGGACAGCTCGCACGGCGCTCGTGCCCCATCAGGTTTTCGCTGGTGCGCTGCGTAGCGTCGTGTTCGGCATTCGGTACGTACGGGGATACAATAACGGGAGGAGCAGCTTGTCGTGCTTTTCTACTGAGCTGCGAATCGCCTGCGACGACCGGCTGCCTTTAAAGTCGATGTGCTCAGTCATGCATGATAGGCCCTATTTGTCAACATAATTAGGTATCAATGGAAAGAGGAAGAGTTCCCTTTCCTTACATCCAACATTGTGTTCTTCATAACTGACAATTTAAAAATTGTCAGTTATTTAGAAATTTTTAGATTTTTTTTTGATACGCTCTTTATAACTCGTGGGCTGTAAAACTCATGGGCTGTATGACTCGTAGGCTGTATGACTCGTTGGTGTCGGTCTCGTGACATGCACCCGTTACATCTAAGTCATTACAAGAAGAAGAAAAAGAAAAAGAAGAAGAAGAAGAAGAAAAGAAAAAAATAACAACGAACTTGGACCGTCGTGGGAATAAACAGGCTTTTGTACGTTTTGACGCCATGCGTGACAAAAGACCCGCAAGGTCCCTCATGCCCTATACCTCCCCTCGCTAACTTCCCCCAAACATTTATGCTCTATTTCACCTCCATACCTGTCTCTTCTGTCCTGCAAAGTCGTTTTAAAATCTAATGCATTTGCAATCAGTTACTGGTCCTTTCTCCAAAAGTGCAATCGAATTATGTTCATGTCATTATGGGCTTTATATTTAACGATCTTTGTTTCATAGACGGTTATCACGGAAGTGAGAACAGCATGTAACAATTTTGTTGACATTTGATATTTAAGGTCAGTATAATCCATTTTGTTTTTACGCGGTTGGTTGGCTTGTGGGACCCATGCTGCTCCAGTACGCCGTTGACTGCATGATAGCTTTTATTCATGTTCCATTTCATTTTTAGCTTTAATCATAAAAGACCAAGCAAAGAAGATAAACATATGAAAAGGGGTTATGTTTATTCAATCTTATCAGATTCTTCCTGAAAGTCGGGATTAAGGTACATTTAACAAGGATCATTGTTTAGTTACTGGAATCAATGCAGTTGTTTAATCCTGATTGGACCTCTATTTAAACGTTAACATTGCCAATAAGTTTCAGTTTCAGTTTCTGTTGGGCAAGATAGCTTCAAATTGATAAACCAGGAGTAAAAAGTGGGTATCTTATGGCGATGCTGGTGTATTTATGTTACGTAATGATACGGGCAGGATGAAACAGTAGTGCTCGCATACTATTAAAAAAAAGGCTTTGCTGGGTATAAGATGAGACCATGTCGTTGTCGTCATAGATGATGAGATCATTCTTCCTTATTTTATATCTGTTTTGATGAACATGTTAACGCGGAAGATATCTTTTACATGGTGATCTACCTTCGACGCTATTATTAAAAAAAAATTAACAATGCCAAAATTTGTCATTTTCATGAATGTTTCGCATTGAGTTCAAATTCTTAGACATGATAATTATATCATGGTTCCTCCTACCATTGCTTTTTCTATGTAACTTAATATCAATTGTAAACATGTACAATGATTATAATTGCATTAGATATGAAAATTTCATTCATTTATTCATTCATTCTCGTACCTTCTGAATATACCCCGTCTATTTCATAATCTGACTATCTTTATTTCATAGACGATTATCACGGAAGTGAGGAAGCCTGTAACATTTTTTGTTGACATTACATTTTGATATTTAAGGTCAGTATAGTCCATTTTGTTTTTACGCGGTTGATTGGCTTGTGGGACCCATGCTGCTCCAGTACGCCGTTGACTGCATGATAGTTTTTATTCATGTTCCATTTCATTTTTAGCTTTAATCATAAAAGATCAAGAAAGGAAAATAAACATGCGAAAAAGGGTCTGATGTTCATCCAATCTTTTCAGATTTTTCTTAAAAGTCGAAATTAAGGTAAATTTAGGGATCATATCTGTAGTTCAGTTCCTGGATTCAATGCAATTGTTTAATCCTGAGTGGACCTCTTTTTAAACGTTAACATTGATAATAAGTTTCAGTTTCAGTTTCAACTTATTTATTCATTCCACAGACACACACACACATTCACACACACAAATCAAATGGGTATTGTATGCAAATGTACCAACCTTTTATATTTAACGAGCTGCAAGAACGATAAAAAAAAATGAGTGATTTCTACCTTGATAGGCAAAGTCTTAAATGTTGATAGACAACGTCTTAAATGTGGAACACGCGGCCTTCCTTAGAGACCGGGAAGCACACAGAGAGATAATGACCTCGAGTAAACACTTGTATGTAAATACATGTATGCAAGTAGACTTTCAGCACACACAAAATTATTGAAAATACACAAGTAAAACAAACAAAGACGCCGACGGATATAATGTTTGTTCATGGTTGGACAATCGAATTTATATCATATCATAGTGAATGCACAAAATATGTAGGAGACGTTAATGCAATTTCATGTCATGATCTGATGACTGGCATTGGAAAAACTCCCCAAACATGCACTAACGAGTCAACAGAATTCCTTTTCACGGGATGTCCTGGGCATATATCTTAAGGCCTATTATCTTTCTCCCCCCCCCCCCACCCCTCTTTCACATACATCCGGGAAGAGCATAAAAATACGAGATAAAACTGTTACACTAGCCCTCTGAATTCCGTGAAAGTTTGTGCATGACAAAAATTTCAGTTCAATATTAATTAGTACTTTTTTTTTTCACTGGCAGGGAATGGAATTGTATATAGTGTGCCCGTATCACGATATGAACGATGTTCACTGAAACCTCCCCTGGGAGCTCATAATACGCAATGTCTACCTGAATGCGTCAGAAAAACTGTGTGTCTATATAGGTTGTTATCCATATTTTGTGTGTGTGTGTGTGTGTGTGTGTGTGCGCGCGTGTGTGTGTGTGTGTGCGTATGCGTGTGTGTTTGTGTGTGTGTGTGTAATTCAGAATCTTCTCTGCATAGATCTTTTTGTTCGATATGAAATATCATATTCTTGTGCTTGAACACCGAGATAAGAAGGAAGATCTGGAATTTTTATTAGAATGTTTTGGGATTGAATCCCATCACCCAGTGTGTTGCTGGGCAAGATGACTTCAAACTGATAAACCAGGAGTAAAAATTGGGTATCTTATGGCGATGCTGGTGTATTTATGTTACGGAATGATACGGGCCGGATGAAACAGTAGTGCTCGCATACTATTTAAAAATGGCTTTGCTGGGTATCAGATGAGACCATGTCGTTATCGTCATAGATGATATCATTTCTCCTTATTCAATATCTGTTTTGATGAACATTATCGCGGCAGATATCTTTTACGTGGTGATTACCTTCGACGCCATTATTAAGAAAGAATTAACAATGCCAAAATTTGTCTTTTTCATGAACGTTTCGTATTGAGTTAACCTGTTAGACATGATAATTATTTCATGGTTCCTAATACCATTGCTTTTTCTATGTAACTTAATATCAATTGTAAACATGTACAATGATTATAATTGCATTGGATATGAAAAAAAAAAATCATTAATTCATTCATTCATTCATTCATTCATGTACCTTCTGAATACCCCGTCTATTTCATAATATGACTATCTTTATTTCATAGACGGTTATCACGGAAGTGAGGAAAGCATGTAACATTTTTTGTCGACATTTGATATTTAAGGTCAGTATAATCCATTTTGTTTTTACGCGGTTGATTGGCTTGTGGGACCCATGCTGCTCCAGTACGCCATTGACTGCGTGATAGTTTTTATTCATGTTCCATTTCATGTTTGGCTTCAATCATAAAAGACCAAACAAAGAAGATAAACATGCGAAAAGGGATGTGATGTTTATTCAATTTTATCAGTTTCTTTTGTGAAGTCGAGATAAAGGTAAATTTAAGGATCATAGTTCATTTACTTCAATCAATGCAATTGTTAAACCCTGATTGAACCTCTTAAACGTTAGCATTGCCAATAAGTTTCAGTTTTAGGCTATTTATTCATTACACACACACACACACACACACACGCACACACACGCGCAATCAAATGGATATGCAAATGTAACAACTTGAAAATAAAGGTGCACAATGTACACCTATACCAACGTTATTATGAAATTGGATACTGCAAAAAAGTTAAGAAATCTATAATTAGGCCCTACCGGTTGCAAGATATAACGAGTGACATGTAGTGTTTAGTCATTGCTGCACGTCACGGATAGAAAATACATGCAAGGGAGACATAAACAAATTCACACACGTGTACACACATGCTAACACAAATGTCATACCTTCATCGTATTGCATAGCATTCAAACTAAAGACAGAGGAAAATGATATGTCTTCCTTAGTATGTAGCAATAAGAAGAGATATAAGCAGATTCAACGATTCATCCGTTGAACGAGACATTGGTAGTACACTTGGTTTGTGTGTTTATGATGTAAATTTATAGATTTTTTTTTTTAAATAGTCCTGGAACCATTCCCCAAAAATACCGCGTAAACGAAGTGAGTTAATTTTAGCTTAAAACATCAAATGCTTTTGATAGATGA
The DNA here is from genome assembly GCF_964275005.1 of Diadema setosum. Taxonomy (NCBI): domain Eukaryota; kingdom Metazoa; phylum Echinodermata; class Echinoidea; order Diadematoida; family Diadematidae; genus Diadema; species Diadema setosum. Next base: position 14,687,870 of record NC_092702.1, read on the forward strand.
AGAAACGGTCTGATTATAATGATTGTATGAAAACATGGTCTAAATTAACAAGGATAATAATCTCGAAGGCAAACACTACATGTCCACAAGATTCGTGTTTTTTAACCCATATCATTTAGAATTATTCGAATGATTGCAATTTATTAGCTTTTAAAAGCCTTTTGCAAATCAATATCTTCAGTTTCTTAGAAGCGCAGGTAAGTCATGAGTAATGCAGTTTGTCTAAAACTGAGTGTTTTTAATGTTTACACAAGAAAAAGGAACTATTATGTTAAAGCATAACAACAGCAAAATGATACCCTTCATCAATATCGTGATGACGCTTCTAAAGGCTTACAACAATGCTACCAGACAGTGATAGCTCACAATATCTATTAAAGGCCGTGTCACACCTTTCCGGGTAAGTCTTGCGTGCGACTTGCGAAGAACAATTTTTACTACCCGGAGGTCCCCACAGATGACCCGCACATGACAGTACCTAGCACGTATCTCACCCGTAGTCGCCCGGACGTGCGCACGCAAATCTTTTTACCCGCAACCATGTTTAGGCCCTGTCACACCTTTCCGGGCAAGCTACGCGGGATTGTTGCGTGTAGGGATTTTCCAGCATACCGGACAATTTCTGAGGGCGGGCAATGATTTGAGCGAGTTAGTGCATGTGTCTTACTTGCTGGACGCGTTCTACTACTTGAGGATATACTGTGTGACCTGTGTGCCAGGCGCGTGTGGGCTGACAACTCAGTGAAGGAATTCCTCTGAAGGAATGGCAGAAGTCCCACAGAATGTCACTATCTTGGCCGAATACAGGGAGTGCGAAGTACCTGCGTCCGGCGTTCTGCGTGGACCTCTCCGGGCATCCACGCGACTCACCCGGAAAAAGTTTTGGTCATGCTCAAAACTTGACTGCGGTCAAGGAGTAAGAAGAAGAAGAAGAAGAAGAAAAGAAGAAAAACAACAACAACGAACTGGGACCGTCGTGGGGATAAAAACGCTTTTGTACGTTTTGACGCCATGCATGACAAAAGACCCGCAAGGTCCCTCATGCCCTATACCTCCCCTCGCTAACTTCCCACAAATATTTATGCTCTATTTCACCTACATACCCGTCCTCTTCTGTCCTGCAAAGTCGTTATAAACTCTAATGCATTTGCAATCAATCACTGGTCCTTTCTCCATAGGTGCAATCGAATTATGTTCTTGTCGTTATGGGCTTTATATTTAACGATCTTTGTTTCATAGACGGTTATCACGGAAGTGAGAAAAGCATGTAACAATTTTGTTGACATTTGATATTTAAGGTCAGTATAATCTATTTTGTTTTTACGCGGTTGGTTGGCTTGTGGGACCCTGCTGCTCCAGTACGCCATTGACTGCATGATAGTTTTTATTCATGTTCCATTTCATTTTTAGCTTTAATCACAAAAGATCAAGAAAGGAAAATAAACATGCGAAAAAGGGTCTGATGTTTATTTATCCAATCTTTTCAGATTTTTCTTAAAAGTCGAAATTGAGGTAAATTTAGGGATCATATCTGTAGTTCAGTTCCTGGATTCAATGCAATTGTTTAATCCTGATTGGACCTCTATTTAAACGTTAACATTGATAATAAGTTTCAGTTTCAGTTTCAACTTATTTATTCATTCCACAGACACACACACACATTCACACACACAAATCAAATGGGTATTGTATGCAAATGTACCAACCTTTTACATTTAACGAGCTGCAAGAACGATAAAAAATGAGTGATTTCTACCTTGATAGGCAAAGTCTTAAATGTTGATAGACAACGTCTTAAATGTGGAACATGTGGCCTTCATTAGAGACTGGGAAGCACATAGAGAGATAATGACCTCGAGTAAACACTTGTGTGTAAATATGCAAGTAGACTTTGAGCACACACAAATTATTGAAAATACACAAGTGAAACATACAAAGACGCCGACGGATATAATGTTTGTTCATGGTTGGGCAATGGAATTGAAATCATATCATAAATTATAGTGAATGCACAAAATATGTAGGAGACGTTAATGCGATTTCATGTCATGATCTGATGATTGACATTGGAAAGGAACTCCCCAAACATGCACTAACGAGTCAACAGAATTCCTTTTCACGGGATGTCCTGGGCATATCTTCAGGCCTATTATCTCCCCCCCCCCCCTCCGACCCCTCTTTCACATACATCCGGGAAGAGCATAAAAATACGACACAAATTTGTTACACTAGCCCTCTGAATTCCGTGAAAGTTTGTGCATGAGAAAAATTTCAGTTCAATATCTTAATCAGTACTTTTTTTTCCACTGGCAGGGAATGGAATTGTATATAGTGTGCCCGTATCACGATATGAACGATGTTCACTGAAACCTCCCCTGGGAGCTCATAATACGCAATGTCTACCTGAATGCGTCAGAAAAACTGTGTGTCTATATAGGTTGTTATCCATACTTTGTGTGTGTGTGTGTGTGTGTGTGTGTGTGTATGTGTGTGTGTGTGTGTGTGTGTGTGCGCGCGCGCGCGCGCGTGTGTGTGTGTGTGTGTGTGTGTGTGTGTAATTCAGAATCTTCTCTGCATAGATTTTTTTTCGACATGAAATATCATATTCTTATGCTTGAACACCGAGATAAGAAGGAAGATCTGGGATTTTTATTAGAATGTTTTGGGATTGAATCCCATCACCCAGTGTGTTGCTGGGCAAGATGACTTCAAACTGATAAACCAGGAGTAAAAATTGGGAATCTTGTGGCGATGCTGGTGTACATGTATTTATGTTACGGAATGATACGGGCCGGATGAAACAGTAGTGCTCGCATACTATTTAAAAATGGCTTTGCTGGGTATAAGATGAGCCCATGTCGTTATCGTCATAGATGATATAATTTCTCCTTATTTAATATCTGTTTTGATGAACATGTTAAAGCGGCAGATATCTTTTACGTGGTGATTACCTTCGACGCTATTATTAAGAAAGAATTAACAATGCCAAAATTTGTCTTTCTCATGAACGTTTCGTATTGAGTTAAAACTGTTAGACATGATAATTATTTCATGGTTCCTAATACCATTGCTTTTTCTATGTAACTTAATATCAATTGCAAACATGTACAATGATTATAATTGCATTGGATATGAAAATTTCATTCATTTATTCATTCATTCTCGTACCTTCTGAATGTACCCCGTGTATTTCATAATCTGACTATCTTTATTTCATAGACGATTATCACGGAAGTGAGGAAGCCTGTAACATTTTTTGTTGACATTTGATATTTAAGGTCAGTATAATCCATTCTGTTTTTATGCGGTTGGTTGGCTTGCGGGATCCTGCTGCTCCAGTACGCCACTGACTGCATGATAGTTTTTATTCATGTTCCATTTCATTTTTAGCTTCAATCATATAAGGCCAAACAAAGAAGAGAAACATGCGAAAAGGAGTGTGCTATTTATTCAATTTTATCAGTTTCTTTTGTGAAGTAAAAAGTAAAAATAGATTTAAGGATTATAGTTTATTTACTTCAATCAATGCAATTGTTTAACCCTGATTTAACCTCTATTAAACGTTAGCATTGGCGATAAGTTTCAGTTTCAGTTTCAAGTTATTTATTCATTACACACACACAAACACAAACACACACACACATTCACACACACACACACACACACATATTCACACACACACACACACACACATTCACACATTCACACACACACACACACTCGCAATCAAATAGATAAGCAAATGTATCAACCTGAAAATAAACGGGTATAGCGTACACCTACATCCACGTAGTGAAATTGGATACTGCAAAAAAGTTAAGAAATTAAACTAAAGAAACCGAACCAAAGAAAGAGGAAAATGATTTGTCTTCCTTAGAAGTAGCAGTAAGAAAAAGATATAAGCAGATTCAACGATTGACCAGTTGAACGAGACATTAGTGGTACACTTTTTTGTTTGTGTATTTATGGTGTAAATTTGTATATACATTTTAATAGTCCTGGAACCATTCCCCAGGAATACCGAGTAAACAAAGTGAGGTAAGTTTAGCTTAAAACATCAAATACTCTTAAAAGATGAATTGAGAAACGTTCTTATTTCATGATTGCATGAAATCATGGTCTAAATTAACAAGGATATAATTACGAACGTAAACACTTCATCCCACAAGATTTCCTAATCCCTTATGATTTAGAGTTATTCTAATGATTGCAATTTATTAGCTTTAAAAAGTACCTAGCACGTCTCTCGCCGGTGGTTTCCGGGACGTGTGCACGCAAGTCCACTTTACCCGCAACCAAGATTTGAGCATGCGCCTGACACACATGCTACACGGAATACACGAGAAGAACGTAAGTAGCGCGGGTCCAGCAGGTAAGAAGCATGCAAAATTCGCCCAAATCCTTGTCCATCCGCAAAATTTGTCCTGCTTGCTGGAAGGTCCCCACAGCAACAATCCCGCGTAAGTTTGCTATAGGAAAGGCGTATAGGACTTGCGTGCGCAAGTCTGGGCAATTACGGGCGTGATACGTGCTAGTTGTGAGGGCCAGCTGCGGGAACCTCCGGGTAGCAAAAATTGTTCTTCGCAAGTCACACGCAAGACTTGCCCGAAAAGGTGAGGCAGGGCCTTTTCTTCCGTCGATGTGGGCCAATAAAACTCGCAATAAAACAATTGCAACTCAACATGAGTAACCAAGTGGTTAAATGTGCAGATAAGAGGATTGTTTGGAAAGGCAAAACCATGTTATAAGGCAGTGTTTTGTCTGGGTCTGTCTTAGACTGACTGAATTCCTAGTGATGGCTGATAATGGTTGCTATAAGATAGATAATAAAAGAGTTTATCACCTCATTTTGACATAAATATAATACTCAGGTGCTTTAGCTACAAGAGCTGTGATGCGTTTGTATTGATTATGATGGTGACTGATCCATTTAAAAGGGGTGGCTAGTAACTGATCAGTGGGAATCAGTGGGAATGCTGGGGGATGATTGTTCCAATCCCTGTGAGATTCATTTAAGAGTACATTTTATATATCTCCTGAAGAGATCCTTGCCATTTGATTGGTTGTTTGACATTGACCATTCGGTCCATTTCACTATGATGCCAATTGTGGCTCCATTTACAGTGCAATTTTGGATCCATACGATTTGCTCCATTGCACGCTCGCAGAGAGCCCGGCACACTGCGCGTGTTAAACGCGCTTGCGTTTGCAGTGTGTGTATGCGACAGCGCGCTATAAGTATTCAAAGCGCTCAGTGAGCACTCTCGCGATCTCAGATTTTCTCTTGTTTCTAAATTAATAAAACATCAGATGACAAGGATCTATTTTAGGCGTTATATAAAACAAATAATAAATGTTTTTCATTCTTGCGATGGACAGAATATTTCATTCGGTGAAAGATGAAATATACGCCTCGTTGAATGGATCATTTCATCTGTCACCTCATGAAATATACTGTCCATTGCACTCATATACATTCATTATTTGTATAATATTATCATAATTTATGATAATAATAATTAATCAATCTAATTATAATAATATGATAATATAATGTACTCTTAAATGAATCCCACAAGGATCGGAACAATCATCCCCCAGAATTCCCACTGATTCCCACTGATCAGATACTACACTAATTACCCAGTATCCCCTTTTGAGAGTTGTTGACAACGTTGAATGCTTAGTGCAGCTGTAGCACTCTTGTAGGATAAGAACAGACATCTAAGTTCGTTCGAAACTGAAACTAAAACGGCGTCATCTCACTCCTGAATAACATAATTTGGCAGATCCATGCGAGTCCCTGTTTAATCTTTTCTTTTTTGATAACAGAAATAAGAAGAAAAAAATGAAAGGATGCGCTGAACTCTTTTTTTTTCTTAGGTGTCAGCCGATTAACCCCGGAAGTGGTACGAGAAAATACCTGTTGATGTCTTTTTGTCTGCTTGTCAGCTGATAAAACCCGAAATTGGCACCAGAAACATTTTTCCCTACGCCCCACCCCCCCCCTTTTATACGGAATTCCTGGGTCTGCCCTGTTTTCATATCAAGTTCCCAACAATGATCGCAAATAAGAATGGAATATGCAATCAATTTAATTGACTGTTAGTCAACATATTCAATCCTTCAGAGATCAGCTAAAAGAGTGATATCTTTATCTCGCTCCTTTTCTTATCTTTTTTTTTCAACTTTTGTCGTAATACTGAACAGCTGGAAAGACAAATAATTACAGTTCAGCTAGTTTATATAGAAATGAAGGTCCTACTGAATAATGTTTATTCTTCTTCGTCTTATCGATAGCCTAGATTCTTGCAAATTTGGAGATGATCCCTAGCCAGTCATTTTGATGTCTAAATATTCAGGTCTGGAAGTCACTGGAAGTCTGGAATACCGAGTGGGTGTGACCCCAGAGTTCGCAAGCAATACTTAAAGTGCTGGCTGCAACAAGCGCAAGGCATTGTCTTCTCAGAACCCTGCTGGTGTGCTGTTCATCCACATACCCCCTTGCGCTACTCCGGAGCCCTGGACGGAACATCGGTAGTCGAGTGAAGCACTCACTGCCCCTTTTGACGTGTCTTAAAAAAGTGAGTCCTTTAGTATTATAGGCCTGATAAATCCCAGAATATAAAAAATCATAGTAAATGTGATCTGAATGTGTTGTTTCATATGAAAAAAAAAAATGACTGCCGCTTGGATTTTGCAGACTCGTGTTCTGGTAGAAACTCGAAACGTATTTTTGTTTTCATTTATTTTTCGTTAGTGTTTTCCAACCATTCCCCACCCTGCCTATGGTAAGCACATTTTCCGAATCTGTGAGAGCACTTGTATACAATTTACTATTCGCTTTCATAATGAAACAGTTCATGCTCTTTCACCGGGACAAACTCGTCAATAAGATAAGGATGTTCAGTAAATCTATATCTATGTGTACATATCTACATGATTTAAAATAGAATGGTATCATTTTCTGCAGTCAGAAATATTCCGGCCGTACTAAAATGTATAATCTCCATCTATACACACATCTAAAGAAACGAAAAGAAAATAATGGAGATAGAAGATAATCAACATAATGATACACTACATCTTTGTAGCTGGTCAGTTCTGCGGGCGTAGAGCGAGGTATACGAGCAAAATGCGTACATGCTGAGTGTTATAGTTACTGGCCCTCTTCAAATGCGAAACTCTCCAAATCCCTGACCGGCCGCAGAAATTGTCGTGCATGCTGGAAAACCACCAACACGCAACAAGCCCGCGTAGCTTGCCCAGAAACGTGTGGCGGAGCTTAAAGCCGTGTCACACCATAACGCGGGCTTGTGGCGAGGAGGTAGTTTCCAGCACGTAGAAGATTTTCAGCGGGCGAACAAGAATGTTTGCAATTTTCATTCATGCCTTGTCATACCGTACGGGGGAACTTCTGCGGCTTGACTTGCGGGGAAACAAATTTACTCCAAGGAGCTCTCCGCAGTTGGTCCGCACCTGACAGTATCTAGCGCGTAGTTGCCCGGAGGTGCTCACGCAAGTCCGATTTAACCGCAGCCAAGTTTTGAGCATGACAAAAACTTTTTCCGGGTGAGTCGCGGGAATGCCTGTAGAGGTCCACGCAGAACGCCAGTACGAGACCCTTAGCGGCAGTACTTCCCAGGCAATTCCCACGCAGGTACTTCGCAGTCCCGTATGCAGCCAAGATAATGAAATTCTGTGAGATTTCAGCCATTCCATTAGAGGAATTCCTTCACTAAGTTGTCAGCCCCCACGCGACTGGTACAAAGGTCACACAGTATACTCGCAAGTATAACGCGTCCAGCAAGTAAGACACATGCGCTGACTCAGGAATGTCCGGTATGCTAGAAAATCCCTACACGTAACAAGCCCGAGTAGCTTGCCCGGAAAGGTTTGACAGGGCCTAAACACGGTTGCGGGTAAAAAAATATGCGTGCGCACCTCCGGGCGACTACTTTTGAGATACATGCTAGGTACTGTCATGTGCGGATATCTACGGGGACCTCCGGGTAGTCAAAATTGTTCTTTGCAAGTCGCACGCAAGGCTGGTGTGACACGGCCTTTAAACTTAGCTACGGGTAAATAGGACTTGCGCGCGCACCTCCGGACAACTACGGGCGAGATACGTGCTAGGTACTGTCGTTGTCGGGCCATCTGCGGGGACCTCCGGGTAGCAAAAATTGTTCCCCGCAAGTCACTCGCAAGGCTTGCCCGGAAAGGTGTGACAGGGCCTTTATCCTATACCCTGCTAAAACAGTTTCCTCAAAATAATTCAAAGAAATATAACGAAGAATTTGGATTTCGTGTGCTTTAAAACAAAGGCAACAACCGCCAAGCTTAGATATTTTCCCTTTCTGTAGAGTACTAGAATTACATATTTTCACTCATCACTTTCTCTCTCTCTCTCTCCCCTCCCCATAAAGTATAAGAAAATCTGGAAATCTTCTGAGCATATTATCAAAGAACAAGAAATCCAAAACACATATCCCGAAAGTCCATATTCTCGAATGTATAGCATTAATAGATCAATTTGTGCTTGAAAGTACGAAAAATACAACAAAAAGTAGTTATACCCAAAATACCAAATCAAATGAGATTCAAGATGATTTCGCTTATCGGGAAAACAGAAAGAGTCATCAAATATATACAGGGCGTATAAAAAAAAAGGTAATCCAACTTTGGAGGGCTAGCTACGCTACCATTTCTTAATTATCAGCTATGAAGAGCAAAATGTTGGTTGTGAGGAAAGGGGACTCTTCTTCTTTCCGTTGATACCTAATTGTGTTGACAATTGTCATGCATGACTGAGCTCATGAACTTTAAAGACAACAGTGACAAATTGCACTTTTTCCAAGTTTACACGTTATCATAAAGGAACATTTGGGCCGGATGCATAAACGCTAGCAATTGCTTGTGCTAGCCTTTTACTCGAATCCGTATGCATAAAAACAAGCAATTGCTTGTGAGCAGAAGCTTTTGCTAGCAAGCACAAGCAATTGCTTGCTGCCCGCAAGCAATTGCTTTAGAGACCAATCATTTGCTTAATAACGTATGCATAAAACATACCTTTTACTGGTTCTTGTTATAAAATGGTTCAAGAATGGAAAGCCAATTGGAAGCGCTGAAATGAGTCACGTGTGCGTGCATTAATTTCTCACTAACATGCACGACCTGACGTCACAATGTTTACACTAGCAGTGCACACTCAATTGGAAGCGCTGAAATGAGTCACGTGTGCGTGCATTAATTTCTCACTAACATGCACGACCTGACGTCACAATGTTTACACTAGCAGTGCACACTCAATCAGTTGTTACAAGTGCGTCGCGCGCTACTATACGCGCTGTCAATCCTGTAAACAACTTCTAGTTCGGGCTTCCGGCCGGCCTTTCTTGTGTGTATAACATGTGTGGCGTACGTATACTCTTTTACGTACAGTACTTATATGTGCGGGATTTCCGAATGCGACGTACGTAAATGTTTGAGACGAACATCTACGGACATCTTGACTCTTGAGCGAGTGCTACATTAGTGTAGCTGACTGGTATTATAAAATGGGTTCAAGAATGTGGCCAATAGGAAGCGCTGAAATGAGTGACGTGTGCGTTGGTTATTTTAGTCCCATTGCACTGCGTGTTATCCTATTGCCGATCATCTGTGCGCACGGCGGCTCCTTTGAATTGCATGCATACGCGCTGTCAATCCTGTACAACTTCTAGTTCGGGCTGCCGGTGTAGCGGCAGATAGCGTTCCGCGGCGTTTTTTGTTCTAAAACAGTATCCGCCGGCAGATCGTGTCCTGACACTGGCGGATACTGTTCTGAAGCGCAGGTATCGTTAATATCGTTGCTTCTCACTGTGGTTTCTTCTTTTCGCTGCTTCTGCCAATGCGCCCCTGCTTGTTCGCTGCTTCCATTTCGAGTTTCACGTACAATACCTCTATATTTGCTGCTTCCGCCCCTCGCTGCTGCTGTTTCGCTGCCTCCACTTACACTCCAGACCGGTATTCCGTGGTTGATGTGGAGCAGCTAGCTCTGGTCCGCACGTATCTTTTTTTTTTTTTCGTAGCCATGCGAGAAATTATCTTATAAATATTCATTACGCAAGCAGGAAAAGCCTCGATTTTCGTCGAATACGTCTAGTTCTGCGCCGTATCCCTGTGTGTGTGTGTGTGTGTGTGTGTGTACGCGTGTACAAATCATTTGGCACTGTAGCTGTCTGCACCAACCGCGATCTGTTTTCTGGAAGTAAGAGTTCTCTTCCGCGGTTTGGGCAATGATGATTGTACCTCCATGGTAGAGCGATGGAGCTTCATACACGTGATACTGATATACGGGTGTGAAGTATAAGGCTATGAAGATATTGCTAAATTTGAAAATTTTCACTGACACGTTTAATAGAGGATTATAAATGTACTCCGGGGGGGGGGGGGGCATTTCATCAACGAGTTCGTCGGAGTTTTCACCGACAAATTTGCTATCAGCCAATCAGACGCAAGGATTTCATTAGCTTTTAACAGTTGTCAGATGTAAATGACAGGATATTGGCTCAGAATTGTGAAAGGTCAGGAGGGCAACACATTTTATTGATTTATCGTGGTTTTATTTTTGATATGCACAAAGATCAAAATATGTAGTTCACGTCAAAATGATGGATGAGTTAAATATGCCTTAACATACTAGGGAAAGCAGCTTTGAATTTTCTTTTAAAGGATACATGAGAACAAGATTGGCATGCAGCAACATGTTCAAATCGTCTTTGTTCGAATTATAAGATGATTTGTATTGACAAGATTCTGTTAGTGTCCCATGTATTTTTGCCTTTCATTTTTGTTTTTCTTTATTTTGGTCCTACGTTGCATCCGTGCTCCAGGCTTTACACCGTTGAGAATTTGGGATCTACGTGTAGGTTCCATCATATTTCTTATAGCGTTATACGTCATAGAACCAAACGCACAATGATTGACCGCTATGTTTTACATGCTTACATTAATTTACTGTGCTTCAAAGCCCGATTTTATGATTCACTATGTTTTTATTAGTGATGTACATTCTTCATTGAGAAATATGAAAATAAATTGAATTGAATTGAATTGAATTGAATTGAATTAATTAAAAATCACTTGGCATTTGAGACGTAATTCCAGTTTTTAAGTCATATACTAATCGATGCAACTACAATGTGTAAAATTCAAATGCACGTCTAATAGGTTACCCTTTTCACTAACAATCGATTTCTGGAGTTTAGTGAATGAAGATTTAATGAAGAGTAGAGTAGAGTTCCATTATTCATTTGTGTGCTCTTTCTTTACTAGAAAAAGACAGTCGCTGTACATTATACCAACAGAATATTTCATCTAACCTTCTAGCTTATATCAAATGGATAGATTGCTTAGTGTGGCGATAAAAGGTGCAATAAACAAAAGTGAGATTCACTACAATAAATGTTGTAGTCTTTAAATCGGGGATGAGAGTATTCCTTTTATTTTTTAATGATAATAATACAACAGTTATCACACTGGTGAGCGGCAGCGTGGTTAAACAACCAATGCGTTTACAATGTAATTTTGCTAATTACAGCAATTGTTATAGCTCCAGGGATTTTTTTTTTTATTATATCTTCATTTTTAGGAGATATTCATATTATGCTCATTAATATACACTTATTCATTATTGTAAATGTTTTTGTTGAGACTGTCATACTCCCGATCGGGCGTCGGCAGAGTTTAATAACATCTTACAAATCTTACAACCCTTCATAGTGGAACTGAGGATTAACAACTGGACTCACTTTCATGTGCACGTAATAATTTTGATGCAGCATTTTGCTTACTAAAATGGCTGCCGTAAAGCTCGCGCAACTATTGGTAGCAATACAGTAGCCACTTGGAACCTAATCCGCGCAGCGCGGAACTCTTTTGACAGTCCCTGACGAAGATCACGTGCACGCGGCAGGTTAAGCAACGCTATTACAACGTAGTAGCCTGTACGTACAAAATCCGCCGCTGTACAGTATCTGCCGTAACTAATCGCGGCAGATTTCAGCCCATGTCGGAACGATAACTGCCGATTGAAACGATAACTGCCGGCGGATACTGTTTTAGAACAAAAAACGCCGCGGAACGCTATCTGCCGCTACACCGGCCGCCCGGCCTTTCTTGTGCGTAACATGTGTGGCGTACGTATACTCTTATACGTACAGTACTTATATGTGCGGGATTTCCGAGTGCGACGTGCTTAAATGTTCGGGACGAACATCTTCGGACATCTTGACCTACAAAGGTACGTGAAAAATGCTGCTAGTTTTCGACCCATTTTATAAAACAAATGATGCACAGGATTATTTCGTGGCGTTAGTGGAGATGTAGCTCACTCTCGGGTATTTACAATGTAGTGCAACATGCACTCGGCTTCGCCTCGTGCATGTTTCACAATCGTAAATACCCTCGAGTGCGCTACATCTCCACTAACGCACTCTATCCTGTGCATCATTTGTATACTAGCAATTGCTTACGCTTTTCCAAGCTCTGTAAAATGAGCTTGAGCTTTTGCTTATCTGGAACGTTCCCTTTTAAGTATGATTTTCATATTCATGAAAGAAAGGCCACACTTGTGAAGGAGTGGTATAAATCTACAAGAAATTACTCATAAGTAGAGTAAGAAATTTTTCATTTCAACAACGGGAATGTCCAGTGGTTAGCATGCAAAATGTCATGAAAAACATGTAGGATGTCTGACTTCGGTGGAGAGCAAGGAGACCTATCTCCACGTGCGATCTGGCAGATCCGGGCAACTGCAAGCAGTGATGGGAATCAGCCAGTAATGCGTGTGTATGTGTAGTTGTGTGTGCGACTGTGTGTGCATTTATGAGTGTCGCTTCATAGCTCTTCTGCTATGTCAGGAAATGATTCCGCGCACACATGCCCTTTCAAATACCTGCTGCCACACTCGCCTTTGTTCTTTTGTTCGCACAGGCGTGACGTCCCATTTGTTGAAAACGCAAGCAATTGCTTGTGCGGGACAAGCAAAAGGCATAAGCACCAGCAAAAGGTTGTGCATATGGATTTAAGCAATTGCTTGAGCTAGACCTTTTGCTAGACGAGCTTGTGCTTTTGCTTAAAGCAATAACATTGCTTACAAGCAATTGGTTGTTTTATGCATTCGGCCCAATGCATGTCTCACTGCATGGATGAGATCTGTCAATGAAAGTTGCCAAATAGGCCAGCCTGTACGAATGCAGGTTTGTGTTTAGGATTTGTGTTCAGGGTTTGTGTTTAGGTTTTCTCCTAACCAAGGGCGCCGGAAGCGGGGGGGCAGGGGTGGCACTTGCCCCCCCAAACAAAATGTTGGGGGGGCAAAACGAGTTTTTGCCCCCCCAAAGTGCCCCCTGTAACAAATAATTAATCACTTATTTAAAGACCAAAATGAACAATAAAGGCATATTTCTTGTCTAAATGTTGTAATTTCATGACTGAAAATGCAAAATTTTCGCCCCTAACGGGGCGAAAATTATAATACACTAACAACATACATTATTGTATCTATACACTAATAGTAACTTAATTATGAGTAAAGTGTATAGATGGTAGCCTCGTGTCCTCGAGTGTGCCCGCTGAAACATACCTTAAGTAAATCTTACATTTTTCATTTTCTTCTTTGCTTTCCAGCAGTATAAGAATATTTTTTATTGTTCGAACGATGCGATCACGTTCAAGCTTTTAATGAGTACATTTCAGATAAATGGCAAAGTGAAAGTGGCTCGCTCGTTCTGCCCGTACTTATAGTAAAATGAAAAGTTTTCATAAGTTATTATCATAGTCCTTCGCAGTGATTCCTTTTACTATGTTTAATTCCTCAGAAATTTAATTCAAAATGCTCTATAAAAGCGACTTTTATACTCTGTTTTTACAAAAAGTCCCTACCGCGGGAGGGGGTATCCCCCTCCCACACCCTCCCCCCGCTCGGTCGCTTCGCTCCCTCACCGAGAATCTCACACCATCACATTATTATGTACTCCCATATGTTATGATCATAGTCCTTCCAACTGATTTTTTCAATATGTTAATTCCCTAGAAATTTGCTTTTAAATGCTCTATAAACGTGACTTTTATACTCTGTTTTTACAAAAAGTCCCTACCGTGGGAGGGGGTTTTCCCCCTCCCACACCCTCCCCCTCTCGGTCGCTTCGCTCCCTCGCCGAGGATCTCACACCATCACATTATTATGTACTCCCGTATGTAATAATCATAATCCTTCGCACTGATTATTTTGTACTATGTTTAATTCCTTAATTTTTTTTTATTTTAAATGGTCTATAAACGCGACTCTGTTTTACAAAAGCTCCCTACAGTGTTTGTGTGTGTGTGTGTGTAGGAGGGGGTATCCCCTTTCCACCCCCCCCCCCCCCCCGCTCGCTCGCTTCGCTCCCGCGCCGAGGATCTCACATCGTCACATAATGTGCCCCCGTCGAGATTTTGCCCCCCCAAAACCAGAAGTGTTCCGGCGCGCTTGCTCCTAACATTTTACCGTTCATAACCTTTAAAACGGCCGTTTGTCGCCCTCACAGAGGCCAACCCACACAGTCCATTTTTCTCTGTTCATATTCAGCATGTAGCTCCGGGTGACAAACTGTGTTTTAAAATATGAAGAGAGTGAAATAGATATTGATTTCGACTTAATGGGAAGGACCAAGTTGTCGACAACGTGGCCATGTTGAAGGTTATATGAACCATAAAACGTCAGAAGAAACCGTAAAACACGAATTTGCAGTCGTGCAGCCTGGCCCGATGATTTGACCACTTTCATACAGATCTCATCCATGCAGTCAGACATGCATTGTTCCTTCACAATAACACGCAAACTTGGAAAAAGTGCAATTTGTCATTGTTGTCTTTAAAGTTCATTTGCTCAGTCACGCATGACGTTTTTCAACATAATTAGGTATCAATGCCAAGAGGAAAATAAAAAATCAACTAGAAATGTCGCTATGGCGACTGGTATGCCTCCGCCTTAATCCATTGTTCTCCTAATAGGTCTATAGTACGTCTTGACAGTGTGTGATGACAGTTTCACATAACTGGTAAAATATCAAAAGGACAGGTTTGTCACAAATGTGTTGAATGCTCACTTTCCTTGAAATAGATTTAATTGGATGAATGGCTATATCGTCTCCGACTGCAGGTATTTTGAGGATTTTTACTGACTTTCGACCCTAGTATAAATTTTTGCATTGAGTAATTGTCAAGGTAGGGAGAAAAAAAAAGTGTAATTTCAGTATCAAATAGTAAATCAATAGCATTTTAATCTGGCCTTTCACTCTTAACCTTTGCCCCTATGGTCCTAGAATTCCCACGAGAATGACTGTCAAGTAGAACGTGCATGCATGATATAGTTTCATGATGATACCTTGAGTCACTTGCGAGATATGGAGGAAGAAGTGAAATTTAGCACTTTCACTTGAGCTTTGACCTTTTGGCAACAAATTTTCCAGAGAATCTCTGTTGGGTAATGGTCATGTATATTGAGTTTCAACAAATATGCTGCAGGCATTGCATAAATATGAGGGGAAATAGTGAAATTTTGAGGAGTTGACCTTATATATCTCTGACCCCCTGACCTTTGGAGAATCTTCATTTGGTAGTGCATGTATAGGAAAATACCTTCAGGCATTACATAGGTGTGGGGAAAATAATGAAATTTTGAGCATTTGGCATTGACATTTTGCCCTTTGACCTTGAGTGTGTGCACCCAAAAGTTGATAGGCACAACTTCGCCCACTCATACATATACATGCCAAGTTTCATTAGGATACCTCAAACGTTATTTTAGTTACGCTGTTCACAAAATATTATTGATTACGGACGGAAGAATCGACGGAAGGACGGAAGGACGGACGGACGGACGGACGGACGGACGGACGGACAACCCGAAAACATAATGCCTCCGGCGACACTAATGGCGGAGGCGTAGAAAAGTCATATGGATATAGCATACTCATACACAACGTTGCTTTGAAATCTGTGCTATATTGAAACGATGTATTGAGGGCATTCAGACGGGAAAAACATCCTATAACCGCGCAAGAACTCTCTCGTCTGAAGGGGGGGGGGGCAGTCTCACTTTTTGAACAATTCACAAAAATATGAGAGCGAACATTTTCCTA
The DNA here is from genome assembly GCF_964275005.1 of Diadema setosum. Taxonomy (NCBI): domain Eukaryota; kingdom Metazoa; phylum Echinodermata; class Echinoidea; order Diadematoida; family Diadematidae; genus Diadema; species Diadema setosum. The sequence goes on from NC_092702.1 coordinate 14,704,033, forward strand.
CACTAGTGTGAGATGCCTCTATCTCTCTCAGAACCCTAGAGGACAAACATTGTATACCTCTCAGCCATCATGGCATTCCATCAAACCCTTGGCCCTCCTCTTCTCTGAAATGTAGATGGCTGGTTTGACATTACAGTCTCATTCATGTTCCCTATTAGTCCATGGGCCAGGCCAGATATTGGTACCATCTGAGGTGGCAAAACCTTTTTGGTGTCATTTTGTTTGTCGGGCATAGATATGCTTATCAAGCTATGATAGCATTTCCAAATGAGTAGCTTAGTCATAGTAAATGAATTTTTAACCAATTTGGTCTCGTTGTTATATCCCTATACTTCTGAATCGAAACTAACCGCCATACAAAGAAGAGCACTGTCTTCTGTATGTTCCATAGAGCTGTAAAATGCAGCTCTACATGCATGTTCACAGGTGTTCTGTTGTAAACGCGGTGCGCTTAGTCTTTATTCAAGGCAGCGAAGGGAATATCCAAAGGTTATGATGTCCACAGCGCTTAGTCTTTATTCTAGACGGCGAAGGGAATATCCAAAGCGTATGATACAGTGTATATCCTTTGATCTAAAAACAACAACAAAAAAAGCAATTCCTCGTGAATTTTACCGTATTTTTCAATCATTTATCATTTTCCGGTGAAAACGCTACGGTGAAAACGCTGATACCACGCCAATGTCGCTTTATTTCCCTCCGACAATATAAGATAATGCAAAAACAATGTACCGGTACACTACGATACATTATAATGAATGATATTGTAAATGAACAGAGTGATTTTTGTTTAAAACTGATGTATTTGTTGATAGGGTAGTATAAAAACAGTATATATAATCCCTTTTATGAGGAACTTTAGATATGATAACGGTAGATTGGTCTAGATAAAGAACTAAGCGCACCGCGTGACAGCTGTGGACATCATAACTCTTTGGATATTCCCTTCGCTGCCTTGAATAAAGACTAAGCGCACCGCGCTTACAACAGAACACCTGTGGACATACAGAAGGCAGTGCTCTTCTTTGTATAGCGGTTTAGTTTCGATTCAGAAGTATGGGGATATAAATACGAGACCAAATTGGTTAAAAATTCATTTATTATGACTAAGCTACTCATTTGGAAATGCTATCATAGCTTGATAAGCATATCTATGCCCGACAAACAAAATGACACCAAAAAGGTTGTGCCACCTCAGATGGTACCAACAACCCATTTTTCGGGTCTTGGCCCATGGACTATATAGGTTACGATCCCACCAGGTGTTGGTCTTGTCCATCCCCCGTGACACATAAACATAGTCACACACACACACACACACACACACGCACACGCACACACGCTTGTCAGCGCTTATGTCTACCCCAAGCTACGACTGTGAACTCATCGTCACCTTCGGGCACCTTTGCAATTTGATCATCTATCGCCGATGACTGCTTGAAACAATCTTCCTGTAATTATAATTAATCTGAACAGAAGGCTGCCATGACATGTCGTTATCCTTGGTAAGCTTACATCCAGTTTTGGATGGCAAACTAAGGGTGCGTTTATCAACTTTTTCTCGGCAGAAACAGGTTTTCCAAACAGCTTTCAAGGAATTTTTACGAGTTGATAAACGCAAAGCTGTTTTGAAAGCCCTTTCGGAAAGCCTTTTCGAAAGGGTGCGTTTATCAACTCTCCTTTTCTCGGCAGAAACAGGTTTTCCAAACAGCTTTCGAGGAATTTTTACGAGTTGATAAACGCAAAGCTGTTTTGAAAGCCCTTTCAGAAAGCCTTTTCGAAAGCCGCAAATTTGTGGCTTTCCAAACAGGTTTCCTAAACAGGTTTTCAGAAACCTGTTTGTAAAAGCCTTTTGAAGCTGATAAACGCAAAGCAGTTTTGAAACGGCTTTTGTATTGTACTGCAGTTACGAACAATGCACGCCTCATATGACCTCTTCTCCTCGGGTCGAATTGCGCAATGCAGCTGTGCAGTGACAGGCCAGTTTTTTTTTTTTTTTTCGATTCAATTCATTTATTTCATTCTTCTTTTTTCTTTTTCAACAAAAACATAACACAAGATAGATCAGGTTTTACATCATAAACAAAGAACATTTGTCTTAATTAATAAATGGTATCAATAAACATAGGAGCGCATACTGGCAAAAAAAAAAAAATAATACAAAGTCATGCTTCAGTTGAAAAAAAAAAGGAAGAAAGAATAGAGAGGTCCACTAAAAAGCAAAGCTTGTAGATTGTGAACCACTCATAAAACCTATGAATTACTTATTTACAAACACTTGTGACGAATGTGATATACGACAGGACGGGACAAAACAGAAGAAACATAACAACATGACACAACTTGCCAGAATAGATGATAAGTATGAAAAGAAAGAAAGAAAAAAAGAGAGAATGAGAGAATACCTACACGCTGAACAAGGGAAATGGAGCAGAGGATGGTAGAGAATGTGCTTCATAGAGTTGGTGCTGCATGCAGCTGAGCAAGGATTGTAATGGCTACTTCTTTACGTAATAATAGATTCAGTGTTTGAATGATTGGTGGGTGGATGATGAACCCTGAGGTTAACAAAAACTATAGCTGTTAATGGAAAAAAAAAACATATCAGGGAGGATTTAATAAAAAAAAAAAGTTTCAACTTGCGCTTAAAAGAATACAAAGATGGGGAATTTTTTATTTCACAGCTCAGTGAGTTCCAAAATCTAGGACCAGTGTATATAAATGTATTCTGAGCCAATAAAGTTCTCAGGAGGGGTAAATGAAACTCATTAGATTGTCTAGTGGGATAATCATGAGAAGACTGGTTCCGTGGGAACATTGAATGAAAAATACTGGGAATTGCATTTACATTGTAATTAAACATAAACTGACCAAGTTGAAAAAAATACAAATCTTTAATTTTCAAAATCTCATGTTTAATAAATAATGGCTCTGTATGGGAACGTGGCGGGACGCCACAAATAATACGAATAACCTTTTTTTTTGTAACAAAAGTAATTTATCTAGTAAGTTTTGATGGGCACTACCCCACGCTAGGAGTCCGTAATTAAGATAAGGTAAAATTAGAGAAAAATACAAGGTCAACAAAGAGGACAATGGAATATGAAACTTGAGTCTATTAATAATACCAATATTGCGTGAAATTATTGTACTAATGTTAGTAATATGCGGCCTCCACGAAAGTTTATCATCCACTGTGATACCAAGGAATTTTATATGAGAAACTCGTTCTAACAAAGTGTCATCAAAAACAATACCTGTGTCTAAATCTTCTAAAGAATTACTAAAAAGCATATACTTAGTTTTCTGAAGATTAAGAGATAATTTATTAGCTCTTATCCACTGAGTTACTTTTTTCAATTCGGAATTAACTATGCGTACAAGAGTATCTGGATTTTGGTGAGAAACGAAAATATTTGAATCGTCAGCAAAAAGTATAAATGAGAGTATGTCAGATGATCTGCAAAAGTCATTGATATAAATGATAAAAAGTAAGGGTCCTAATAAACTACCCCGTGGGACGCCGCATTTAATGAATTCTAAACTCGAGCTGTACTCGTTCAGGGATACATATTGTTGTCGGTTTTGTAGGTAACTCCTGAACCACTCCAAGGCCTTCCCGCGTATTCCATAATGAGACAGTTTATAAAGTAATATTTCATGATTAATTGCATCGAAGGCCTAGGAGAAGTCCAGGAAGATACCAATAAGATGAGAATGATTATCAATAGTGTGCGCAGCGTGGTCAATAAACTTTAAAAGAGCATGAATGGTGCTATGTTTCTGACGGAACCCAAATTGAGAATTTGTAAAAACATTATGCAAATTCAAAAAATTAATTGTTCTTGTAAATATCAATTTTTCCAATATTTTAGATAAAGATGAAAGCAAAGAAATAGGTCTATAATTACATATATCAGAATCATCTCCTTTTTCAGATAAAGGGAAAACCTTAGCTATTTTCATAAAATCAGGAAAAACACCACTTGATAAGGATTTATTGAAAATATATGAAAGTGGGTCAGCAATTGAAGATATAATCCCCTTTAAAATAAAATTACTGATATCGTCATAACCGGCACTTCGCTTGTTATTCATTGCGGTAACAATATCTATTATTTCATATTTTCTTATTGGAACAAAAAAATAGAACTGGAATTGGATTGACCTAAAAATTCAGAAAAAATGTATATTTGACTGCGGTATTTTTTCTGCCAAATTCTCTCCAATCATTGAAAAATAAGAGTTAAAAATATTGACTATATCATTAGGATCTTCAAAACTTTATTATCATGTCTTATTTTTATAATTTCTGATTTCTTTTTTGATATATTCATAGCCTGCTTCAACACCTTCCATGTCTTTTTCATATCATATTTATGTTTTTCTAACTGAATCATATAATATTTTCTCTTTTCCAACCGTATAATCTTCGTTAAAATATTTTTTATACGAAGTGTATTTATTTTTTAACTTCTCAGTTTTTTTCATTTTGAATTTATAATATAACCTATTTTTTCCTATTTATTGAACGAAGAAGAGATTTTGTAATCCATGGTAATTTGGAGGAAGTTTTATAATTAACTGACTTTTCTTTTAATCTGGGAATAGATTCATCTAAATGTATATCAATTATCCCTGAAAAATTCTCAAACGATACATTTATATCATCATTATCATAAACACTAGACCAATCAGCCCTGTCTAGGTTAGCACCAAGACTAGCCAAATTTTCTGGTGTAGCTCTACGTCTAGATGAAAAAGAATGAAACTTATCAACACAATGTTTAAAGTCAAAGCATGCTATAATGGGGAAATGATCAGCAATATCAGATAAAATTATGGAAGAATTTAAAATCTGCACGGAATTAGTAAAAAATATTATCAAGGAGGGTGGCGGAATGATTTGTAACACGAGTTGGCTTCGAAATTAATGGCAAAAAAGAAGCTGACAAAAACATTTCAAGAAATTCTTGAGATATAATTATTATCATCATTCTTATTCAAATCAATGTTAAAATCACCCATTATGAAAATATTTTTATTAATAAAATGTTTTTTTTTTAATAAGTTTGATATACAATCCAGAAAATCTTTAGGACTTGAACTTGGGGGTCTATAAACAATACCAATCATAATATTTTTACTTTGCGGAATGATTATATCCACAAACAGGGACTCTAAAATATCATTCATGATATTGAATTCATCACAAACACCATATTCAAATTTTTGAGATAAATATAACGCAACTCCGCCACCCGTCCTGTTCACTCTGTTATTAACAATAAAATCATAACCATTTAATGCATACGGCAAATTATCATCAGATGATAACCATGTTTCAGATAAACCTATTACTGAAATTTGATATTTATTTTGGTTATCTATCAATATCTGTAATTCATCAAAATGTTTATTAATACTCCTTATATTCAGATGTAACATAGAAAAAGTGCATTGTGAAAAACTCTTTGTAAAATCTTTGAATTGATCAACAGTGACATACTTAGGAGTTTGAGTTAAGTCATGTTCAAAATCAAAAGCATTATATAAATCTTTTGAAGATGCGTTAACATTGTTGGCAATAAAATTATCAAAAAAAAAAGCAGACGAATGTAACTTATTACGACTTAGTTCCGAAGGGAAGCGTCTAAACAAATCAAAGAGTTCATCATCATCAAGCGAATCAAATGCTGCATTGAGTCGATTAGCCATAAGGAGAGTCATAAAGTATATGAAGGCATGTCAACTGACGAGTTTGTAAAGGAATGAAATATAATGGCACAAGGGAAGCACTAACAGCCCCGGGTTCACGGATAGTACAGCGAGTAGGCAAATTCACATAGAGATAGATTTCTGGCAACATAAACAAAAACATAAAATACATAAACAGCATAGGAAAAGAACATAAATTACATAAACAATATAGGTAGAAAGCGTACACACAATCAGTCAAAGTCTGTAGGAGAACTTTGACTGGACCAGTACAAAGCATGTAAACGGACATAGAAATAGTTCCCGAATTTGAACAGATTTGCTGTTTGTAGGAAATAGTTATGAATATTGTCTGAAAAAATTATTGATTTATAGGATGAAAAAAAAAAAATCTGTAAATTCATTCTGTATATCCCACCCTCGCTCCCGATTCCACCCTCCCGGTGTTCAACGCACTGATTGCATGTGTATAAAAACTACAGTTTAATTTGTAATGATTGACAAGGTGGGAAAAATAGTGGAATTAAACGCACTCGCGTGTAAAAGGAGCAAAAATAATAAAACAAACAGAGTGTTTTGATGAGGAGGGTGAAGAAGGCGAAGGTGGGATAGACAAGTATTTCATAGGCATGTGTTGAAAAAATCAGCAAGAAAAATGCTAAGGCTGTTTAAGCACACATACAATTCAGTTTTTACTGGGTGGTTGGATTTTCGTGCAACCAAGGCAGGCTAACGACCGTCAAGTTACACCCGGCATTGGCTTACAAAATAAGAGAGAAAACAAATGCGTCATGTTACATGACAGGCAGAAAAATGAGAAAAAAAAATGTGAAAACAGTTCACGTGCACTGTTACAAAACAAGGAGGAGTATAATATACACAGGGATATACACAGGGGTATACAGGACTGGTCGGATCAGAATGTAGATTGAAATTGTAGCTAATTTGAAGGACTGGTAAGTAGCTGAGGTGACTGCCCTCGATTGGCGGGGGGGGGGGGTGGTAAAAAGAACCTACACTTAATGATCCTCTGGTCGTATTGTAGCTCGGGTTGAAACAAATATAATTTTCAAAGAATCTATGGACATTGTGAAAAAGAATACCACTGAAAACATTATGAGTATAACGACAAGTTGAATTCAAATTGGGATACAACTCATGTACCTATTATATCATTAAATGTGTCTTATATTATGTGAATACCAATACGTGAGTGGAACAGTTTCACGTTAATTTGCTGACATTACGCATGTCGGACAACACTGCTGAAATGAGTAAACATGAACGTACTATAGACTCAATGATGATAATGATAACCCTCGCAGGGGCAGACGGGGTAACAGCTGTATGCGAACTGAATGTCAGACTTACAAAAGGTGATAAGAAACAACAACAACAGATCATTCCATAGTCTCAGGAAAAGCGTTATTCGTACATTTGGATGCATAAATAAATAAACCGGTCTATTGTTCGGAAAAAGATGTACTGTATGTCCCACCTCCGCTCCCGATTCAACCGTCCTGGAGTTAAACGTACCGATTGCATGTATAACTTGTATTATTTGACAAAGTGGGGAAAAACAATCGCATACTAGGCGCTCACTTATGAAAAAAGAGCAAAAAAAAAAGAGCAAAAAACAATCAAACAAGCAAAAACCAAAGTGTTTGATGAGGAGCGTGAAGAGGGCGGAGGTGGGACAGACAATTATATCATAGGCATGAGTTGTTCAGTCAACATGTGAAACGCTGAGACTGTTTAAACACACATACAATTCAGCTCTTAAAAGACAGGGAAAATGAATTTGCGAACAACCAGAACAGACAAACGACATTCTCGGCCAAGTTTTACAGGGCAATGTCTTACAAAAGAATAGAAAAAACGTGAAAACAGTTCACGCGTCATGTTATATAACAAGTAGAAAAATGTGAATACAGTTCATGAGCAGAGCGCAATGTTACATAACAGGGAGGGGAATACAGGACGGATCAAAATGAAGATTGAACTTAGTTGATCTGGTTATAAGGTAAGTGGCTGAGGTGACTGCCCTCAATTGGTGGGGGGGGGGTGTAAGGAATGAGTAAAAAGAGGATACACATAATGACCCTCTGGTTTTATTATAGCTCTGGTTGAAACATATACACATGATTAAAAAATCCAAGGGCATTTTGAAAACGAATACCTCTGAAAACATTATAAGTATTGGGATGACGACAAGTTGAATCCAAATTGGGGTACATAATAATCCAATGTACATAGAATAAATAGCAAAGTCTTGCAACGTGTGAATACCAGTGCACGAATGAAACAGATTTAAGTTAATTTGCTGACATAACGCATGTCGGACAACTGCTGAAATGAGTGAACATGTACGTACTATACTGATAACCCTCGCAGGGGCAGACGGGGCAACAGCTGTATGCGAGCTGAATAATAATACTTACAAAAGGTGACACGGAACAAAAACAACAACAGATCATTCGAAAGTCTCAGGGGAAGCGTCAAATACCTTTGGATGCATGAATAAGCCGGTCTATTGTTCGGAAAAGGATGTACTGTATATCGTGCACCTCCTGAGTTAAACGCACTGATTGCATGTGTAACTTATATTGTTTGGCAAGGTGTGGAAAAACAGTGGACTTCTAAGCACTCATGTTTATAAAAAAAAAGGAGAGAAGAAGAATAAAAGTGTTTGATGAGGAGGGGGAAAAGGGCGGAGGTGGGATAGACAACTATTTCTTAGGCATGTGATGAAATATCAGCATGTAAAACGCCAAGGCTGTTTAAACACTCATACAATTCAGCTTTTAGGCTGCGTTCACATAGAAGTATGCTATTCGGGTATTCGGGCTCGTTTTTCGAGGGCACGCGAATAGCTTGAATCAAACGATAGGATTTCCTCACACCGGTTCACATAGGAGGGCACTATTCGAAAGTACCGAATAGCTGCGAAAAGTATAGCAAAGTGGGAATCGAACTTGTTCGATTTTCTTGCAGCGTATACCGTCTCTCGTTTATGAAATAATGACAATTTTGGTCTGGATTTGCCCTTTAGCAAAAATAAGCATGTAGACTGACATTCTGATGCAGTTTAGAAATTATTAATAAGATTTGCTAGGATGTAGGAGGAAGAAATCCTCACTGCATGGGATGGTGAGTTGACGGTGCGGGTGATGGTGTATTCGGGGCCCGAATAGCGAATACCGAATAGCGAATAGCGAATAGCGAATAGCGAATACTTCTATGTGAACGCAGCCTTAGGGATGAACAAAGAGAGCGTACACGTAATGACCCTCTGGTCTTATTGTAGTTTGGGTTGAAATAAGTACATATGATAAAAAAAATTAATGGCATTGTGAAAACAAATACAACTGAAAACATTATGAGTATTTGGAAAATTAAAAGTTGAATCAAATTGGGGGTACACATGTACAGCCATAAAATAGACGAATCTTATAGTGTGTGAATACCCGTGGGGGAGTGGAATGGGTTTCAAAAAAAACACCTTGACCTTCAATGGAAGGGTACAGACCCTGAAAAGCTGTACAAAGAATGAGTGCTATTTGGATTCCATAACGTCTTGACAAGAGTATGTTTAACACATTATGAGTAATAGGGCAAACGAAACGATCTAAGGAATACACACAGGTGGATATCAGTGAAGAGTGTATGGGACCAGTTCTATGCACTCTGTAAGCAATTTGGGACAAGAAGAAGAAATGCTGTACATCAAATACATGACTTTAGTTTCCGTTTTGGGGGAAAATTCACAAGAGGAGTAATCATACCAGCCCGAAATTCAACTAACATGAAATTGAACCTTACAAGGACAGTTGATATACAGTACGTACATTTCTATTTAATCATTTGCTAAACACGTTGGGTGAAAAGCCAGTTGGCAGTTGATTCGAAATGAGTATAAAATGATAATGGGTCATTAGAGCAAAATTCAGGGTTTTTTAATACTTTTGGTAGCATTATAAAAATAATAAACAACCACTAGATGTTCAAGGTAATTGCTATTTAAAGCAATATTGAGGTGAAAAAGGTGAAAAAACAACAACATACGACTTATACGAAATTTTGACATATGTGGAAAAAATACTGTAAAACCCCAAAGTGCCTTTAGTATCCTTCTTCAAGGGAGATACACAGCAGAAATGTACATACAAATCGTAAATTTAGCTGGTCACATAATTGACAAGGGATTTTAATAGCATAAAAGTAGATTTTTAACATAACACAAAATTTAATTACTTATGGGCAGATTAGAAAAAAGCAAACATACACTACTCGGTATTTGTTTGCATGGGGTAATTATAACTTTGAGCATAAGGCTGCGTTCACATAGAAGTATTCGCTATTCGCTATTCGCTATTCGGGCACCGAATACACCATCACCCGCACCGTCAACTCACCATCCCATGCAGTGAGGATTTCTTCCTCCTTTTATACATCCCAGCAAATCTTATCAACAATTTCTAAACTGCATCAGAATGTCAGTCTACATGCTTATTTTTGCTAAAGGGCAAATCCAGACCAAAGGTGTCATTATTTCATAAACGAGAGACGGTATACGCTGCAAGAAAATCGAACAAGTTCGATTCCCACTTTGCTATACTTTTCGCAGCTATTCGGTACTTTCGAATAGTGCCCTCCTATGTGAACCGGTGTGAGGAAATCCTATCTTTCGATTCAAGCTATTCGCGTGCCCTCGAAAAACGAGCCCGAATACCCGAATAGTATACTTCTATGTGAACGCAGCCTAAGGATTTCAGGAGGAATGTGACGGACATGCTACGTATCACGTCAGTGACTTTAGTGACAGTTTTGGAGTGAAACTTTGAACAGCAATTTATTGAATTCTTGATTCAGTCGATTTTGTAACTGACAGCAATATCATTTAATGCTAATACAAGGTGATTCAGTGTAAACAAAAAGGTGGCTTTTCATTGTACCTTGCTATGTAATTTAAGGGTAATTGCTATATAATTTAGGGGTAATTTAAGGGTAAGCCACATGGCAACTGATTAGAAGTGAAAGAACGGGTCATTGAAACAAACATTCAAAATCACCAACTACTTTGGCGGGAAACCAAAAGCAACAAGCAGCATACAGATACATGTAGCACTTATTGTACTGTTTGAAGTAATTATCAATTTCAACGTGAGATAGGAAAAATGTGAATGGAGCGGAAATATCATCAATTCATATTAAAGAGTAAAACAAATTCGAATAATACTAATCTTACATGTTATTCCTTCCAGTCAGTCCGACGGTCGGCGTTCCCTCCATTTCGTGCACTTTTCCTGGTTTGGAGGATGACTTTGGTTCCAGCTACCTTTATCCTGGTCGATAGGTCATTGTTTTTCCTGGGCCCCGTTGCAAGAAAGTTGCAATCAATTGCAAATAATTGCTAATTTTGAAACAACCATTCTGATTGGCTCAGGGTCTGCCCTATTAAGAAGACATGCATGCAACAATGATTTTGATTGGCCAGTGACAATCAGTTGCAAGTTGCGTTTAAACGCAAAGTTTCTAGCAACAGGGCCCTGATGTTGTATGCCATTGCTGCCAGTCTCCCTCTCTCGCGCTTCATCTTCGGGGGAAGACCTGTACGGATGGAAACTCGGCTGAAGGGCTTCGGGGCTGGAGACGCGTCACTACCAGGAGGTGGGGGTTGCTGGCCTTGGTCACGGCGTTGGCGGGGGCGATGCTCGTAGGCGTTCAAGAGCCTGTCTCTATCCGTCATGCGTGCGAATCTCATGATGAGTGCCGGTGGCTGGCGTCCAGAGTCTTGGCGTCCAGAGTCTTGCGGTCCACGATTAGCTGGTGGCAAGCGATGAGCATTGATGATGGGTATCGACGAGGCCTCCGTTGTGGAGATGTTCAGGAAGTTGGTAAGTACTTCAGTGATAACTTCATGAATGTTTTCGTTGTGTTTAGGTGGTACGCCATAGACAAGGAGATTTTGTTTTCTGTCATGTATTTCGCTCAAGGTAAGTTTTTCATTTAATTCCTCGATTTTGTTGTCGATGTAGATACGCAGCTGAGGAAGGGTATCCCTCTCCACTGTGCACAGCCGATCAGAAGCATCAGTTAGACCCGTTTCCAGGTCAGAAACCGTCTTTTTCGTGCTTGCAAGGTCGTTCTTGAGCGAAGCTATTTCGTTCACTACAGAGTCGAGTTTTGTGTTTACCTGACTCGTGAAGGAGCGAAACATGTCCTTAATTTCCCTCATGAATGAAAGAAGTTCAGGAGGCGCGGCAGCTGTAGCGATCGGCTGGTCGCTGGACTCGAGCAGAGACACATTGCTAGCCGTAGACGTAGTTGAAATGTTGGCGGGCGAGGCTCCGCCCATGGTGCTGCTCGTGGCGCCACCAATAGATCCGCTGGTCTGCATAGCTTCCTGTGTGCTTGAATTTCTAGCTGCACAACCACTGAGATTTGACGGTTCCTTTCTCGTATTAGATGACGGTTGTTTAGGTTTTCCACTTGTCTGAGAGCGGAAATTATATTCCCTTCTCCTTACATCCATAATGTGGAGAAATATGGAGAAATGTGGAGAAATATGGAGAAATGGAGAACATGCCGTCAATCTCTCGTTTGAGGCGAGACCCCAGCCGAATTTTTCCACAGTGGGGTGCGTTTATTTGTCGTTTGAGAGTTGGGAGTCGAAGTACTTGTCCATTGCAAATCAACTTTCTGCTCGGCGTGACAAACCTGGAGGCCAAGCCAGGGTTTGATGACTCCAGCAGCTGTCGTATTACGTAAGAGCATGATAAGGATATCTGCCTGTGGCAGACCATTCAAAGTGAACTCAATTTTCTCTATCCTTTCTAAAGTTTTCAATTTTATATTCTATTGAGAAATTCTATGGTCATCCATTTTACATTTCGAACGAAAAAAATTGACCCGTAAATAACGAAAATACAGGAATAAGAAGGAGAGCATTGCCAGTTTGCCGGTGCTATTTGGCAGTGAGTTACAACGGGGAGGTGAGACTACTCCCTGGTTACAATCAGCCTGCTGACTGGATCGCTGAGAAAGCAGCTGTCGTATTACGTAAGAGCATGATAAGGATATCTGCCTGTGGCAGACCATTCAAAGTGAACTCAATTTTCTCTATCCTTTCTAAAGTTTTCAATTTTATATTCTACTGAGAAATTCTATGGTCATCCATTTTACATTTCGAACGAAAAAAATTGACCCGTAAATAACGAAAATACAGGAATAAGAAGGAGAGCATTGCCAGTTTGCCGGTGCTGACAATGTGCTATTTGGCAGTGAGTTACAACGGGGAGGTGAGACTACCTCCCTGGTTACAATCAGCCTGCTGACTGGATCATTGAGAAAGAGAGAGAGAGGGAGAGAGAGAGAGAGAGAGAGAGAGAGGGAGAGCGAGGGGGAGAGAGGGAGGGAGAGGGGGGAGAGATGGGGGAGGAAGAAGGGGAGAGCAAAATGGAATGACAATAGTTCCGGTCACTACAGTACAGGCATGCTCTGTCTGCATACGCTGAATGTCTACACTCACACACACACACGCACACACACATGCACCATGGAGCTACATGGCCCATGCCAAAACCAAAACAATCTCCTCCTCTCGCGGTGCCCCCCCCCCCCCCCTCCTGTGGCGCTGTGGCGATGACTGATGCTTAGATTAGGCCAGGGTCAAGAAACAGGTGTTTTATATCTTTGACTTTAAGTCATTGATTGCCAAGATATTCACTGGCATTATTTACTGGGGTGTAGCCTCTTCAAACGAGAGATTTGCGTTATGAAATAGTTATCGTGTTCGCGAAGAGAGTTGATAAACGCAACTATTTTGGAAGCCGTTTCTAAAGGGCTTTGGAAAGGGCTTTTGAAAGCCGTTTAAACAGGGGAAAGTTGATAAACGCAGCCAAAGTCTCATGCCGCCACTCAGAAATATTTAAAGTATGTGCTAAACTGGAGCTGCCTCACAGATGGGAAGACAATTGATTCATGTGGCATTGCATAATGACTCGTCACTCTCAAAGGAAGATATGTCTTTGTGATGGTAATTGCTTTTCGCCGTCCCTTCTTACAAAACAAGCGGCACATTACTAGTACAGGGCTTTTGAAAGGGCTTTCGAAAAGGCTATGGAAAGGGCTTTCGAAAGAGCTTTGGAAAGGGCTTTCGAAAGCCGTTTAAACAGGGGAAAGTTGATAAACGCAGCCTAAGAGAGACCTGGCTCTTAGTGTGAGGTTATTCAAGAAGACTTTGTCTCTAAATTGGATCAGTCTTTCCACCTCCCTGATGGGATTCACTGAATTTTTACTTAAACAAATCACTTGAACACAAGCAATGAAAGAACTACACTTCAGTTATCACGAGAACGACAGCTTTAAATTTCGAATATACACAAGATACGTGTGTGAAAAAAAAAAAACACATTAAGGTATAATAAGAATAATGATAAAAGAGCTTTCACTGACAATGTGCCATAGGGCAAGGGCATTGTTGATGCTGTATCTTTTAGCACAAGACAATAACTGAATAATTTTCCTACATTGTTATGTTGTACTACTGACATCACATTTTCTAATAAATTTTCTCTTGGCATGCCAAGCACATTCATATACACCGTAGAGAGCAAATCATCCAGAGGGTTTAAAAGATATCAAGCTGGACTGATTTTCACATTGTGATGAGCATCGCGACAGATACAATTTTGTTTGGTACGTTCACATGCAAGACTCACCTGTTTTGGCATCAAGTGATATGCAAAAATCAATTTCGGAAAACCATTTATTTTGGGTGTGTATAAATGCGGCTAAAGTGAATGACAAACCACTTGGTGTAAAGGAAAGTGAATTTGCTCACTGGTTTTACGCAGTGGCCCCATATACATTCAGAAGATTTGGATACAAGTTAACTTTTTCCCATTGACCCGTTGAGGACGAGTCCCGAGTATACTCGGGCAGGTTTCTACGGGAAATGCGTGTTATAGAAAAATCAGCCCATCCCCCAACGGGTTAAGCAGGGCTCCGTCGCGACGGTGGCTGGTAATAGTGGTATTGATGCAAATATCCCATGAATGCTAGCATAGTGCTGTCCTACTGCCTGTCCTACTGCCTGTCCTACTGTCCTACTGCCCAGCGGCAAATGTTCAGGCTCTGCAATTTGCATAATCCATCTAGGATTTGTCAGAAATGACCATTCCATTAAGGAACTGAGGCTCTTGTGATTATATCTCTGGATTTAGTAATCATTTTCAGACACTAATCACAGACAATGGACATGATGCAGTCAAAATATGTCCCAAAAAAGCAGGTTGCCAGTTCCGATAAAGGGGTCTAGGGTGATTACTCCCTGGGAAATCATCCCCTGGGCAATTACCCCAGCCCCTTCCCCTGACCCCACTGAACCTAATTCTAACCCTAAACCAAACATTAACCCCAAACCTAACCCTAATATTTACTCTAACCCTATTACTAACCAGTATTTAGGCGGGGGGGGGGGGGAAGGGGTGTAACTGCCCTGATACACCGATAAAGCTATAGGAATAACATACATGAAAAAAAAAATAGGTTACACTAAATGTCTTTGCACATAGGCGGTGGTCCTGCTATTGAGTCCTAATTACCAAATGAGAATTATATTGTTTTATTTGAATGTCTTTGCATTTAGGCAGTGTTATCTCTAAGGAAGTTTTTAACTTCGCATATAACTATGTTGACAAGTCTATATTTATGTGCACTTGTACAATTCATACATAGATTATCTCTCTCTCTCTCTCTGTCACTCTCTCCAGCCCTCTCTTCCTATATCTATCTTTCTTTCCCTATGGAGAGATTGAAGCAAGCAGAGCTACAAAGATTTGATTTTGAACATCTCTGGAGCAAACACCTGCCTGGAGTGTGGGCAAATATATTTTCGAGTTGATGTTTACACATCTGTATATACCCTTCTGATTGGACGCTTACATCGCGCATGATAGGTCATATTCAGGGTTTGGAAGAATTTGCTTCTTTTTTTTGGGGGGGGGGGGGGTTGTTAATTCTCTCATTCTTTTTCTGGGAATGAAATTGAAATCTTGTGATTTGAAAGTCAGAAAAATGTCCTGGATGCGTGTAATTATAGCCTTTTCACTGTATGTGAAGAGAGATGTATTGTCATATTACAAATTCCTAGGCTCTATTATTGTTAGGCAATGGAGAACCTTTTTTGTTTTTGGTCCCATGGCCTGCCACATTCTCAACATTATTAGAATATAAACACCAAGCTAAATGTTGTCTTTTGACATGAAATTCAAGTTTGATTCAACTTCAATTTCATGTCCAATGAAAAATCTAGTGTCTACACTAGTTTTGCAATAATTTTCAGGCTGACTGTAAATTAAAAGCCACCTTTCTCATTTCCATCCGTCAAACAAAGTGACAAAAGTTATCTCATAAGTAGGTATATCAAGTGTCTGTGGATATCCATCTCAGGTTCAGATTCTGTACAACAAAGTGAAAAACCACATCTCGTGCCTACTGTTTAATGTCCATGGATGATATCTCACAATCTCGAAGACAAGCAAAGGGCGTTACAACAGAATTCTGAAAAGTCTTGTCATGCGTTACTGGTATCTTATGTGTACGATGAAGCATGAAATATACTGCGAAGCTACTCTTCCACGGAGCAGACATGTATCACAACCAATACCAAAATGTCTTGTTGCCGGAAAACACAACCTTTCAATCATGGCTTATTTTGAAACTGTTGCAAAGAACTACTTCCCGTGCTTGTCATAGCATGAAATATGTATGATCGACTCTGAAATCAACACATGATCACACACGCTAAGCCCCCGTTCCACTATCACGACCAGGATTCCGATTTATACCCATCTAGCAGATCGGGAGAGAGCGGCAAAAGCGTACGGGGATCGGAAGCATCGTAGCAGCAGCGTTTGGAGGACGGGGTTGGAGCAGGCAATTTTTCAGATCGTTTCTTCCCGATCTCCCCGATCAAAATTGACCTATTTTGAATGGTTTAACAGCCCCCATTCCACTATCACGATTTGGACCCCGATCTGTCCCGATCCAGCACATCGGGAGAGAGCGGCAACAGCGTACGGAGATCGGAAGCATCGTAGCAGCAGCGTGTGGAGGTCGGGGTTGGAGCGGGCATTTTTTCAGATTGCGAAGAAATTTTGAACCGGTTCAAAATTTCTTCCCGATCTCCCCGATCAAAACTGACATATTTTTAATCGTACGGCAAGCGGGGAGAGCGTAGTGACAGCGTAAACGCAGTGGGGAGAGCGTAGTGACGGCATAAACGCAGCGGGATGAGCGTAACAAGGTCTTTCTGAGCGCAGTAACATCGGCACAAGAACGGGAAGTAATTTTAGCTGTAATTTTCGAAGAAGAAGAAGAAGAGATGAAGAAAAAGAAGAGAAGAAAGCAGCGAAGCAGCTACCCAAAAGGCGAGGAAAGAGAGACTGCACATGATGCTGAAAGAGGAGGAGGAAGAGGACATAGCAGAATTTTGAAGAATATGAAATCATCTACAACTGGAGGAAGACGGACTATAAAAGCAAGGACGTCAAGAAAAAGCCTTGGAAAAATCAGCACGTCTTTGTTTATACAATGCATTGCTGCAAAAGAACCGTGAGTTGAGGAGCCTCTTCGAGGTCCACAGTATAGTTCTTCGGTTCTGCATGCTAATCAGTTGACTGACTGCAGACCGACGGTCGAATCGGGGTACATCGGGGCACATCGGGCACTTTTCAGCTCTCTGAACGGGGTAACAGCGTGATAAGATCGTATAGATCGTTCAGAGCGTAGATACAGCGTGCATCGATCGGATAACATCGCAACATCGCACTGACAGCGTAGCTACATCGTTCTAAAGCGTACCGGCAGCGGCAGAGATCGTAATGTCTCATTCCCGATCATCGTAGTAAGAGCGTAGCAATAGCACTTGGTAGTCGTAACTGCAGCGTACTTAGAGCGTTCTAACATCGTACTGTGTCCAAATCGGCTCAGGTTTTACCCGATCCTTCCTGACCAGAGAAAATTGTCAAATCGTAGCGAGAACGGCATAGTGGAACGGGGGCTTAAGGCAAGTGGAGAGAGCTTAGTGACAGTTTAAACATCGCGGGATGAGCGTAACACGGTTTTGAGCGGAGTAACATCGGCACAAGAACGGGAAGTAAACTAGACACCGACGACGTGGTCCCGCTGCTGCGCCGCTCTTCCCTGATCAAAGCACGACCTTCTCGCTTTAACGATGCTCTCACTACGTTCTCTACTCTCGTATCGAGTCCAGGCCTGATTGTATGGCGCTCTCAGTACGCTTCATTCCCACTTTAAATAGTTACGCTGTTTCCGCTTTACCTACGCTGTTTCCGCTTTGCTACGCTGTTCCACCGCTTTCGCAGACTCAATTACGTACGGCCTCTAAAAGGGACGCAACCGATCCCACTGGAAAATTCGCAGAGAAAATATCTGCCAGAAGAAAATCAAAGTGATCGAGAGGCAACACTGTTAAGGAGGAGGAGGTCTTTGTCGCTGAACCTGTCGAGGTTGAATATGAAAAAGAAGGAACGCAAATTTTCGAAGAAGAAGAAGAAGAAGAAGAGATGGAGACATAAAGACAAAGAAGAAAAGAAAGCAGCGAAGCCGCTATACCCACAAGACGAAGAAAGAGAGACTGCATGTGATGCTAACAGAGGAGGAAAAAGAGGACATGGTAGAATATTGAAGAGTATGAAATCATCTACAACAGGAAGAAGACGGACTATAAAAGCAAGGACATCAAGAAAAAGCCTTGGAAATATCAGCACGTCTTTGATTAATAATGAATTGCTGCAGAAGAACTGTGAGTCAAGGAGCCTCTCCAAGGTTCACAGTATCTCTTTGGTTCTGCATGCTAATAACTTGAGTGACTGAGGATCGACAGCCGAATCCAGGTACATCGGGCACATCTCACTGGCACTTTTCAGCTCTCTGGACGGGGGAACAGCGTGATAAGATCGTATAGATCGTTCAGAGCGTAAATACAGCGTGTATAGATCAGGGGCCCGTTGCATAAAAGTAACTATTATGGTAACTTTGCCATGCAATGGTAACTTCCATGGAATTTTTGACTTTGATTGGCTGTTGAGTATTGTTGCCATGGTAGTTACCATTGGATGGCAAAGATACCATAATAGTAACTTTTATGCAACGGGCCACTGATAACACTGGGAACATCGCACTGACAGCGTAGTTAATTACATCATTCTAAAGCGTAACTGCAGCGACAGAAATTGTAATGTCTCATTCCTGTTCATCGTAGTAAGAGCGTAGAAACTAGAAAGCACGACCGCGTTAGCCGTAAATACAGCGTTCTTAGAGCATTCTAACATCCTACTGTGTCCAGATCGGCTCATGTTTTACCCGATCCTTCCTGATCTGAGAAAATCTTCAAATCGTGGGGAGAACAATAAAGTGGAACAGGGGCTTCCAGTGTACTGCTCACAACGAAGCAACCAAACTATATCAGCCAATTGCAACATACATCATTCTAAAAGATGATATCAGGAGCCCAATAATAAAACCATAGTGCCATCATTTAACTGAAAAGCTGTGGTTCAATCCACCCTATATCAATTAAAATCAAAGATAGATTTCAAACCATTTACATACTATTACATCTCAGGTGGCTGTTAAACTCCGGCACCCAAAGCATAGCTGCACACATCTCATACACATGCAGTATATTTTTGCTTTGTTTTCAATTTCGTGAATTGTATCAAAGTCAACTGATATTCATCGAATTAACATCTTGCAAAAGTGTTGCCTCCAGTAATGCAAGTGCATTGCTTATCCATGGAAATTGCTACTTTTGTCAATATACGTGGACCTTGATCCTGAATTCAACCACTCACGAAATTGTCCTACAAGTCCTCATTGGTAAAATATACTAATGAAGTATTTATGATGCACACAGAATTCCTCAACTTAACACCCCCTTCCCACGGAAAAAAAGAGCAATAAATAAAGAGAGAAGAAGTATTAACAGCAACGTCTCACAGTCTCATCTAGACGATAAACAAACAGGCAAATTTCAGAAGTTTCAGCAATATGGGGCGTATTCTATCGCAAAATATTGTACTCTGAAGAATATAATATCTAATGAAGAGAAATGACAGAACCTGAATGAAAAGCAAGATGTGTAACACCTTTCTGCTTTGCTCATGTCCTCTCTATTTTATTTCAAAGCGATACTCTGGAATCCAGCTCCACCTAGTGTTTTGTCCCTTGCCTTTTGCTCCCGGCTTTTTTACACTATGCCCACATGGTAAAATGCGATGACAGCCAGTGATGACGATCAATCTAAAATGTGAGAGAAGAGAGGAGGGTTCACACATATTGGGCCACTACCCTCCGGCATCCCGATTCTTTTTGACTCCATGTGACGGGCTGAGATGTGATTAAAGACCTTACAGAGGAAATCCAGTCCAAAAATAAGTTAGTCTGATAAAAAAAAAGAATAAAATCTTACGAATTCAACGGTAAAAATTAGACTGAAATCGGATGAAAAATAACGAGGTTATGAAATTTTGAAGTTTTGCTTATTTCTGCAAAACAGTTCTTGTACAGTGGATATGAATATGCAATTGAGTGAGCTGACCATATCATACCCTCACAATTTTTCCATTGCTCGTGTAAAAGAAAAAAATGATGAAAATTCGATGTTTCTGTCATTGAAGTCTTAAACATGATGTTATTCCTAGTTGATAACTTCAGAATAGTGTTCGATTAGTTATATCACGATTTGAGCCTCGGGCATAATTGTGTTTGAATGAAAAAGTGGAAATTCCAAAATTTTATGTACAAACTATATGTCAAGTTGTGAGGGTATGATATGCTCACTTTCCCATTTGCATATTCATATTGACCGTTCAAGAACTGTTTCCTGAAAACTTCAAAATGTCATAACTTCCTTATTTTTCACCCGATTTCGATCAAAATTTTACCATTGAACTCGTAATGATTTACTCTTTCTTATCAGACTAACTTATATTTTGACTGGATTTTCCCTTTAATGGTATGTCAAAACTGGTGGCAGCCCAACAAATAGCAGCCACACAAGCTTTTTCAATAGCTGGTGCAAGCACCGGTTAAGGGTTGGGGATAGAAGTGTGCTCTTCACTATTATTGCATGGGGAGGGGGGGGGGGGGTGATCTGCGGCATATCAGTAGCATCCACGAATCAAATTGCCAATCATGCTCAGGACATTTTTGCAAGCAACTGGTGCATGGCATATATAGCGCAACAGTTGCACTGTGCTGGGGGGGGGGGGGCAATGAACCACATTCATAGGATTAGATATGAAGAGATTATTATAATGCCACATAGAAGTCTGGGGTAGGTGGAAGGGCATGTGAAAATGCAAGTTATGAATCACGAATGCCAATGACATATGGTTGATACATGACGTAGTTGTATGTACTCATTTGCATAATCTTCCTCCCGATTGACAATGGAACAATATGCCAATTTTGTAAAGGAATTTCAGACTTTGCAAGAAAGAAAAAAAAAAATCCAAAATAAAGATGCTACCTCCTGCAATGAAGGACTAAAATAAGGGTAAATATCATCATGAATTCTTTCAGAACTTCCCCTTTCTTGACTGACATGAAAATATGAGGATATGACTGACCAGATTATGCTTTGGTTAGGTGCTGACATTCATTAAATGTGGAATATAAGAACATTTTGAGCTTAGCTGTCTTAAAGACCAGGTCGCATTGGGATACCGTGGAGGAGGAAGGCTGGCCCGGCTCAAATATTTTCCGAAATCCGCATAACGAATTGTGTACAGCTTATCACCGATTTCTATTTGAGTGCATAGAACCAGACGAAAATTCAATTTTCTGCTATAAAAGTGCACAAAAAAAAAAAAATGTTTCCTGACTGAATAGCTTCAAACTAGTGATCAGTCAGCTATGTTAGGATTTGAAACTGGGGGATACAATGTAATTGCATTTGAACTTTAAACTGCAAATGTCGCTATTACAACTGGTATGCCTCCGCCATGATGCATAGTGCTCCCACTAAGTCTATAGTACGGCTTGGCAATGCGTGATGACAGTTTCACAAAATTGGCAAAAAATTAAATTGACATATTTGCCACAAATGTGGTGATTGTTCACTTTCCTTGAAGTGCATGTACATGTAGGTTTAATTGGATCAATGGGTATATTGTTTAAGAGAGCAGGTATTAGGGGATTTGAGGTTTGTAACTTGAGGTTTGTAACTTGACCTTTTTTCAATTCAATTCAATTCTTTTGTATGTACTGACTAATTTCCAAAGTAGTGGAGAAAAAGTGCAATTTCAGCACTAAATAGTAAAATTTTAGAATTTTAACCTGGCCTTTGACCCTTGAACTTTGACCCCATGATCCTAATATTACCCAGGGAATCACCGACAGGCAATACAGTAGCAGTACAGTAATGTACGAAGTTTCATGATGATACCATGAGTTCCTTCCCAGATATGGAGGAAGAAGTGAAATGTAGCCTTTTCACTTGACCTTTAACCTTTTGACCTTTGACCTTTTGGCCAAAAACTTTCCCAGAGAATTTCTATTTGGTAATAGATGTATACACTGAGTTTCAAGAAATATCCTGCAGGCATTGCATATAGATATGAGGGAATTAGTGAATCTTAAGGAGTTGGCCTTGACATTTTAACCCTTGACTTTTGACCCCATGACCCAATAATTCCCAAGAGAATCATTGTCAGGCAGTACATGCCCATATTCTAAGTTCCATGAGGATACCTTGGACCATTTCCGAGATATGGAAAAAAAAAGTGAAATTGTAGCACTTTCACATGACCTTTGACCTTTGACCTCACATCCCAAAACTTTTTTCTTAAAAAAACTTTCTCGGGTATTTCATGTATAACACTAACTTTCAAGAAAATACCTTCAGGCATAGCATAGATATGGGGGGGGGGGAAGTGAAAGTTTGAGCATTTGAACTTGAGCATGTGCACCCAAAAGTTGATAGGTACAACTTCGTCCACTCATGCATATATATATATATATATATATATTCCAAGTTTTATTAGGATACCTCAAACGGTTTTCTAGTTACGCTGTCCACAAAATTCATTACGGACGGACGGACGGACAGAAGGACGGACAACCCGAACACATAATGCCTCCGGCGACACTTCGTAGCGGAGGCATAAAGACACCTCTTTGAAGTAAAGTACACTAGGTCACCTTTCCATTATGTGGAATAAAAAAAAAGACAACAACAACATCAACAACAAAATCTTCGATGGTATCCTCTAGGAATTGCTTTTTTTTTTTCCATGGGAAGTACGCTGTACATTATACCGATATACGTTTATTGTCAAGAGATGGCAAGAGAGGGTATACCACAGAAGGCACGTTCGTTGTTAAGTATTGTCTGACGTGTTTGACTTTTCACACTGGCAACCTGTTTGTTAGTACAATGTATCAGAATATGTGGGTAGATGTACAGTTTTGTATCTCTCCCATTATGTAAACGAGGTGGCCTTGGGAAACCCCGCTGTTATCTGGCCATGTGCGAATCATGTGCAGTTTTCTTCACGAGAACAATGGTATTTGAACAAACCTGTTTTCTTTTTCTTCTTCTTTTTTATCTCGCACAGTCCTGAATTTGGGGAAGTTACAGACATTAAATGGTCAATTGCAATTGGGAATATGCGTGGGTGTGTGTTTGTGCAACCATTTGTTGTGAAAGAAAATCCCATCCCATCTTAGTCTTCACAAACTCGGACAAGAAGAAGAATTTGGTTGGATGTTATGTGTAATGATGTTTTACGGTGTGAAAGCCCCATAAGCAGTAAGGGGTGACAGCTACATTCGTAAATTAGACCAGGTGGTGATTTTATCGCCTCGTACCTCTCACATCAATTTTGCTTTGTATACAAAGATATACAGTTTTCTGTTTATCAATAACTCAGCAAACTTAAATCCCCACCTCTTTATAAAAAGTCGTTAGTGTTATAACTCTATATAGCCCCTAAAACAGAACTGCGCGATGTACCGATGTACAGATTCTCCCACTTGGGATTCATGTTCAACAAGACACTCTATTCAAATTTGCGTACAAGAGAATGTGACATTTTAGATTTGAGCACACGATATCATCACCTCATCAAATTCGCATATCATTTGATTTGGATTGTAAGCACCGCTCTGGGAAAATGTTAAACTGGAAAACTGCATTACGTCCCAATTTTTGTATAATATTTTATTATATGAATTAATGTTTGTTAAGTTGACTTCACTATGTTTATCAAAGTAAACTAAATCATAGGTTGGATTATCATTTTTTACGTACAAGCATTAATCAATGTCAATTACTCTTAAAACATGAGAACATTCTCAAGATTGACATGCAGAAAGGACTTACGTGGAACGGGTAATCCATTTGGTGTTCTTGGTCTAGTTTTGTTTTTATTTATTTTCCTTAAGGCTAGGAGGGAAAGAGACAGGAAGAAAATAAAAGAGAATAGAAGGAAGGAGTGCTTTACGTTCAGGCCGATTGCCATAAAATAATTTGAATTAATATTAACGCGTTAAGGCCCAATGCATGGTAGCTCTAATTGGTGTAAACCACATGGAATACGAAAGATTCAGTGGTTTTTGGTTACTTTTACAGAAAACAGTATGATCAGACCAATAGAATGACAGAGGTCTTGCCAAAGCAAATTTTTGAGTGTAGGTGTTTTAAACAAAATGATAGTTGTTACAGACTACACAACTGAAGTTATGATGCATCACCTCTTAACGTCCAGTTTTTGAGAAACGAATGTCATGAAAGTAATTGTTAGGATGATGATTAAAAGAAATATGCCCTTCTTCCCTATGCAAGTCATTATTGGTGTTGCTGAATTGCAACATTCAAACATCGGTGCTAGTGATGCAGCTAAGGCAGCAGAAAGGAAGCACAAACTCAAATGTACTAAGATTTACATTAAATTTACATTTGAGTATATGAATATAAGAACAACCCAAGTCCAATTTTTGGCCAAATTCAGTTTGACATGGGAAATTGTAGCTTATGCATGGACTCATCTTGTGTATAAATGATAAATCGTAATTACCCCCGGAAGTGCCTGAAATAAATGAGTTAAATCTTTTATGAATGTAAGAATGAAGGACTTGGGTCATTCTTACATTTATATTATAGCGCCCTCTCTCGTCCTTCTCTCATCTCTACAGCAGAATATCATGTATATAAAATCAAAGAATGACCCAAGTCCATATGAATCAAAGAATGACCCAAGTCCATATGAATCAAAAAATGACCGAAGTCCATATGAACCAAAGAACGACCCAAGTCCATCACACAAAATGGCCTCTCCACAATTAATGTTAATGTTAATTGTCTTAATAATATATGTTCTAATTTGTATATACAATGTTGCCTTCCCATCACAGTTAAATAGAATATTATTGGACAAACAAAAAAGATATGAATTTTTTAGCTCACCTGAGCCAAAGGCTCAAGTGAGCTATTGCGATCGCCCTTCGTCCGGCGTCCGTCGTGCGTCGTCCGTCGTCCGTCGTCCGTCGTGCGTCGTCCGTCGTCCGTCGTGCGTAAACTTTTTACATTTTCATCTTCTTCTTGAAAACCCCAAGACCGATTTTCATCAAACTTGGCAGGTAGCATCCCTAGGGGGTTAGGAACTCAATTTGTTAAAATGGGCACCATGCCCCATCCAGGGGGCCCCCAAGGGGGCCCAAACCACCCAAAATTAAGGAATCTGTAAAAATCTTCTTCTCTAGAACCAGAAGTGATAGAGCTAAGTTAATACTATGAGTTAGTACATTGATGACTATAGTTTCAAGTTTGTTCATGAATGGCAGAATCAGGGGTGCCCCCCTTGGGACCCAGGGGAGGGGGGTGGGGAGGGGTCTTAATGGGGCCTAAATTGTACATTTTCATCTTCTTCTTGAGAACCCCATGACCCATTTTCACCAAACTTGGCAGGTAGCATCCCTGGGGGGTTAGGATCTCATTTTGTTAAAATGGGCACCATGCCCCACCCAGGGGGCCCCAGGGGGCCCAACCCCCCCCCCCCCCCCAAAAAAAAAAATGAAGGAATCTTTAAAAATCTTCTCTAAGATAAGCTAAGATAATACTATGAGTGAGTACATTAATGACTGTAGTTTCAAGTTTGTTCATAGCAGATCCAGGGGTGCCCCTCTTGGGGGCAGGGGGGGGGGGGTGGGAAGGTCCAAATGGGGGCCTGAATTGTACATTTTCATCTTCTTCCTGAAAACCTCATGATGGATTTTCGTCAAACTTGGCAGGTAGCATCCCTAGGGGGTCAGGATCTCAATTTATCAAAGTGGGCACCATGCCCCACCCAGTGGGCCCCATGGGGCCCCAATGCCCCCAAATTAAGGAATCTTTAAAAATTTTGGCCCTTATTGTACATTTTCATGTTCTACTTGAGAATGCCTGGTCAAATTTTAATAAAGCTGTGAATAATTTACATTAGTGACTGCGTGAAAGGTGAACTTGCGATACTCAGGTGAGCGCTAGACCCGCGGGTCTCTTGTTTTTAGTTTACTCGAAATGGTCTTCCGTGGATTTTGGTCGTTCTTATATTCATATACTCATTTCTAACCAAGGGCTATGGATAGGAGAGAGGAATAAAATTTGCGAAGGTCGGATTAATGACTATCTATATACGTTTCTTCTCTTTGAGCTCAAATTGCCAACAAAATGGCTCCCGAAAGGAAGGGAAAACGTGATGTAAGCGAGCACGCACTTGTTGAGCGCTACCAGAATGATGCTCGAAGAGCAGTGGAGAAGTACCAAACTCTCCGTGACCTGGACATCTTTGTTCTGGACAATTCGATCCGGGAGAGCACCGTAGGGCAACTGAGGGGCCACACCCTGGAAAACAAGTGGAAGATTTACAACGAGGTGAAGAAGTGCGGCTTCAAGCACACCATCGTGGCCTCCTTCTCCCACATGACCCGCGTGGATGATGTCTTCATCATGCAGCTGAAGAAAAAGGGGGAGGATCCAGAGGGCCTCTGGGCTTTCTCGGAAATCACAGAAAGTACGTAAAATCTTTAGCTTCCTAAATATCAAACATCACAAAATCGTTTAAATAAAAATTCATCGCAATACAGAAGTGTTAAAGATACAAGCCGATCAATTCTAATTTCTACACGCCTTGAAAAAAAAAAAAGAGATCAAAGGCGAGGAAGCTGTTTCTGAAAGTGGGTTTGGTATCAAAATGACAGAGAACAAAAATGATCCATCACCCTGTATCAATATTGGTGTAAGAATTGGAGAGCCTTAACACGATGCTGATGTATCATTTCACGCCACCAGGAGTAACAACGACCATTTATCAATTTTATGAATACATGCAATCAGCTGTAATGGGTCAATCGATTGATATGACCAAATTTCTCGAAAACTAAGGGGGAGAGGAAGACATTTGTATTTTCAATAAGTTTGCGAAATGATAAATTGGTCAATTTTTGAAAAAGAGACATTGTTTACTACGTAATTGCTTATATGAACTCTCGAAAATTATATAAACACAAGTTACCAATTTGAAAGAGATCTCTCTTTGGTGTCGTGTCTTAACTAACAGGTACCAAGGGCAAGGTACCCGACTTCAAGAATGTACCGGTAGGTATCAGGAAACTAAAAGCAGCTGGCCTCTACAGCGTAATCTTTGAAGTCGATCTTGGTGATACAGTCTACGATTTCACCAAGTTTTCCGTAGATGACATGTGCCAGTTGCTCAGCAAATGGAACGACTGGTGTTTCGACAATCTCAGCCCGAAGGCCAAGGTGATGTTCAGCTTCCGCGACTTACCCGACGTCATGCCCGAAGACAGCGACCGAGTGTTC
Organism: Diadema setosum; assembly: GCF_964275005.1. Taxonomy (NCBI): domain Eukaryota; kingdom Metazoa; phylum Echinodermata; class Echinoidea; order Diadematoida; family Diadematidae; genus Diadema; species Diadema setosum. Next base: position 14,731,646 of record NC_092702.1, read on the forward strand.
AAGGTCACCAATTTCCTGGCCAGGCTTCCGCCAAGTCGACGTCCCTTTGGTATGATGTTTGAGGAGCCAAGGGGAAAGTCCGTTCCGGAGGAGTGCGGCATGTGGGCCAAGTACATCCGGATGGTCATGGACGCCAATGACTGGAAAGGTCACTTGCTCGCTCACGTCCACGAGAAGTTTGGCCTCTGTGATATGACAGCGCTACAGGTGAGCTATAATTGTCAAGACATTTCCACTGTGAGGTAGCAAAATAAAGCGTATAGGGAACCGTGGAGGAGTCATAGAGAAAAGACTTCTTCTTTTTACTTAATGGCTATCACCCCACAAAACGTTCGACTAAAGGTTAAGATTAACGAATAGATAACTAATTATGAAGCTCAAGATGGATTAGAAACAACATAACAAAACACAACGACCTTGGACTATTTATTTATCATCACCTTTGATTTATATCATTGTCGTAGTCCATAATCTTAGTACTGTACTATGTTTGCCATTTGGAACAGATGTCTGGAAACGAATTGTCAATGGATAGAAATTACCTTACTTCCTATTCCCCATTTCGTCGCCATGACCTTCGTGTTGGAATGAAGTACGTTGTTACACCACAGTATTCTTACAACTCTATAAACAGGTCAAGTCTAAATTTTTTTATCAAATGATATCGAAAAAACAGCTTACGAATGATGATGAAAATGGCCAAGTGGCCTGAGTACGTATATAGGGTTGAACACAATCTAGCATGGTGAATCATCCTCATGTTTATAGAAGCGGTAAATGGCGATCTCTATCTTATTCCGTGAATTGTTTGCGTTTCAGGTTCTTATGGATGGCGCTGATGGCGTCTGGGCCAGTGTCTGTGCTGAGGGTGCCTCCATGGGTAACGCCCCGTCCTGCGTCACCCTCCTGAACCTCATCCGTCTCGGCAACAAGAAGGTATTGAAAAAATTTAACTGCACCTATCTGCGACAAGCCGCTATTAATGTGACCAAGATCACCACGGGAATGGATCCCCACATCAAACAACCAGTCTTTGGTGCTAGAGCTCTCGACTTCGTCTTCGATCTCAAGCCCGAGGAGTTCGACTTCGCAACCTTCTTCGGGGAGGAAGCTCCCGTTCGCATCACTACCATGGCCAGCAAGGAGATGATCCAACAGCGACTTGTCGATCTCTTTGGAAAGGATCCACAGTTCACCTTGGATCTGGCATACAAGATGAAGGATCTCATCCTTAAAGATCTTCGAAGTGGCAGGTGAGAAAATTATGTAGATTTGAAAAAAAAAAATCCTGCTCTGCTTCTTCTTCTTCTTCTTCTACTTCAGATCAATCCCCCCCCCCTCATTTTTTTTGGTTTTTTTTTTTGTTGAAAACACCTGCAGCTAAACTAGATTCGCGGGCTCGCCAAATGAAAATGTCACAACATTAACATCAGATTAAAGGCGATAAATAATGTTCGGAAATGCATCCCTTTATTTTTACGTTACTGCTGAAAAGGACAACCACCTATTGTTGCTGGCATTGTTATTAAAAACCTAATGTGCTGAACAATCAATTGCAATTGCATTTTTATCGTCATTCTTACCATGTAAACAAGATATAAACGTAGCGCGGAAGGACTGGAATGTATATAGGTCTTATTCCATACATTTGCAAATTTGCATAGCTTTTGAATGAAGTGTAACAAAGCTGACCTTGACTCAGCGGATGTCGTCCTACTTTATTCATATCATGGTTTTTATCATTCTACTTTGCAATGCATCAGGAAGGAGGAATACATGAGCATGGTGGGGCTGGCCTTGCTACTCGATCGAGCCGGCGGGAAGTTGAACGCCCAAATGCGAGATGCTATTGATAACTTCAAGCTGAAGGCACCACATGCCCAATCCTTGATGGCAGAAATTCGCAAGACGTGGGACGAGTGGGACTTGAAGGAAGCGAAGAAGGGGGACAACCTGCTCGAGTTCGACTCCTTCTACAACGGCTTCATGGCGCCCTACTTCTCCTGCTACCGCTGCTGGGACACCAAGAAAGCGCTTTCGGCCATCGATATGGACAACGATGGCGCGGTGGATTGGAACGAGTTCGAGACTTACCTGAAGTGGGCGCTTCATCAATATCCAAACATCAAGGATGCAGACGAGCTCCTGGATGTTGCCTTCCGGAAGGGAATCATCCCAGCGATGCAGGATGAGTACAGAAAGAGCCTTAAGGCTTTGAAGAAGTAAAGTCATGGATGTTCAATAAACAGCAAGCAACGATTTATTTTCTTTCAATTAAGTTACTCTTGCGGTAAATAGAAGCTTACGACAATCACAAACTAAATAGAACATTTCAATCATAAGTCGTGGTTTATTTGGAGTCTCTCTTTCCCCGCTATTGGTTCTTCTTTAATGTTTATATTAGTGTGGATGTACAATCAGCGCGATAGTAGGTGAGGTGAGATGTGTCTGCTTCTAACGACTCATTATGCTTAGACTTATCTGTAAGCTGCTGGTTTTGTGTAAACATTCTTAGCAAAGGAATGAACGTGATACGATGTTATGATGCAGCAAAGCGTGAATTTTTGCTAAAGCAAACAAAGATGTCCGTCTATATACGAAACTATATCTTCTATGATGGAGCCCTGTACACAGCTTTGGATTAGATATTATCTAAACAGGGCTTGGAAAAATGGCACCATAAGGAAAGGTTCGACATTAGCGGTGGCCTAGGGCCAATAGAAATCGATGTCGGGCCACCTTGTACGATTTTGATATCTGTTTTTCATTAGCGCATTTATGACCAAGGTAATTATGAATGTGAAGTGATAATAAAATAATAATTTGATGAAGTTTATCGGAAGGGCATTTATACTTGTGATAGAAAATTAAATGCGAAGAGACAAAAGATACACAGTGGCATAATAATGTAATTGCAATATAGGTCCACACACAAAATAAAGAAACAAAAATGATGGTTTATTTTGTGTCGCTGGTTTATTTCGGCCCGTTACATTTTTTTTTTTTCTTCTCCGGTCCGCCAAAGCAAAACGTTAGCATTTAGCTCTGCATATAAGGATTGTAAATTCATATACAATGCCATTTACAGCGCAGCGTTGAGCATCGCAAACATTATTTTAATGCCTTCGTATTATAATATGTCTGCATGAGGTGCGCGTGCCAAGTACTATTTTCTTGCAAAGGGATATTTCAAATGCTTCGATTTTGCTTATTTACCGTAACCTCGTGTCTTAGATGATTCTATTCAAGTTTGAAGGAGAGTTGAAGGCAAGGTTATCACACGCATGGATTACAACGTAGTAGGCCTAACTTAGGGGAGTTGGGTGTCATTAAAAATCGTGTTTATGCTTTGTGTAATCGTTGCTTTTGTCATGGTCAACGGTTTGTAGAGTCGTCCTTACATAAGAAATATAATCTGTACTACTTTAAGATTTTAAATTATCTAACTTTCTATCCACGAATTGTTCTTGGTTTTTTTTTTTGTTGATAAGTAGGTAGGCTACTGTGTTTAACAAGCAGAAAGCGATTACTTAAAAAAAAAAAGCTGGCGAAAAGTAGGACGTATCCCATGCACATATTCACCTTGGTAATCACTAGCATGATGTGTGGTAAATGGTACTACAAGTAATATGGATTTACGAATATTTACAGTGCTTCATTGCCTGCGAATATGTTTACGTGAGGTTTGTAATTATGCAAATCATATTTTCTTGCACTAGGATGTACACTTAACGCAGCAAGCAAAATACGTACAAAGTTCTAGATCGACGTCTAAAGCCCTATTTAACAAACCTTACCCTGACAACGTCGGGACAACGTCCGAAGAACAAAATTTCTCGACTCGGGCAATACAACCGCAGGAGAGAGCGAGGGGATACGTTTTAACAGAAACACACTAAAAAAAACTTCCTCGGGGAGGTTTCCATAGCAACTTGCCTGTTCATGCGCCAAGGGGGTGTGGTTACAACCCATGCACGTGATTAGTCTTGTTTCCAGGCCATTTGTAAACTATACTCCTTTAACAAAATGCGCCCTCCGCGGCGACGAGCTGCCTTCGCCGAAGTCCTGCAAGACCATCCAGCTGAACCTGCTACAGTCCGACCTCTCCTATCCGGACATGTCACGACCGGCGCTCATCCGGATAAAGGATTTGGCCGAATATGGGAGAATCAATGTTTAATACACGCAGCTGCCTACCCAATGGTATAGCTACATGTACATGTTTCAATTTTGCGTGAACATTTCACGTCCTTGTCAGCGTGGTCTGCGTTCAGAATTGTCTGATAATTTTGCTCAGTGAACGATCATCTGTACCCTGGTGCCTTGGTATAGTAAAAAGTTTTCTGTTCATGCTTTTGTGGTGATTTAGGGGTAGTGACTGTCTAATTACATATTATTTAGATGTAAATTAGATGTGAATGTATGTTGAATATGCTAGGAATAATATGTAATTCATTTGAGTTTGTGTAGGAGTCTTGTTTCAGTCTGAAATCCCCCTTTCCCCCGTAATTATTAGATTGGAAAAAAAAAAATCACGCCGAGATTATACACTCAGCACACACACACAAAAAAAAAACGTAAACACTCTTTCTTGTTCATTTTTCTCATAGATTTTTTGGCTAATATTAATGTTTTATATACCATGTTAAAGGCAATTAAATCGGATATCAACCTAGTAGGTCAACAAAAAGGGAAACTTTACGCATGAGTGAACACATTCGTTTTTCTCTTCCAAGATACAAAAGTAAAAATTGCAAAAATGGACAAGTTGTTATGAAAGCGTATGTGCTCTTTCATATAACAATGAGAACAAAAGACAAATTCAACACAATGAGAAATGCAAATCAATTTAAAAAAAATCAACCTATGATCGCTATAATGTCTCTATTACACTCCAAAGATAAAGAAAGGGTAAAAATAATGGAAGAAAATGAAGAATCTTCTGTCAAATCCATATTCAAAAGACATAAGAGAAGAAGCAATGGTAACAAATATGGTAGAAATTTGAAATATTATTCCAAATAAAGATAATTTGAAATGATATTTGGTTCTTGTATTTGTCTCGTGAATTCTTAGATTCCTTAATAAAGAAATTAATTAAAGAAATTCTGTCCATTTTATCACCTTTGCGGCTATACCCTATGTCACGTAAAGTTTGAGTCGACAGAAAATTTTCATGTTCCCCCTTCAGTTTCCCCACTATGTTTCTGTTTGAGAATATAAGGAGAAACAAGAGAATGAAAACTTATTTCTGCTATTTCATTCATGTCTCTCATTGCGTTTAATTGGTCTTTTCATTTCATTTCATTTTATTTCATTTCCGGCGAAAGTATACAATATGACATTTGCATTTATATAAACAAAGTGAAGTACAATGTGACTTTTGCATATTCAAATGAGATTTAAACGCACGTAATTTGTTTACAATGACACAAATACTTTAGATGAAGAAATGCATGGACAAACTGTAACAGAATTGTAACAAAGAAAAAAAAGTCGGAAATGGAGGGGACTGTTAGAGAGTCTAGCTTGTAGAAAGCAGTCCTCTCGTGAGTAGTAAAGTGTAGTAATAATCAAACGAAACGATAAGACATATTCTTCGGGGAAACAGAACATAAAACAAATACGGACACAAACTTACACACAGACAGAAACAAACCAGCTCTCTAACATACGCATTAAAAGAATAAACAGGAGGACAAAGATCAGAAAAGGGACAGGAAGAGGGGGACAGGGAAAGAAGCAAAGGAGGAAGAGTTCAAGGGTCGATGCCTTGTGGTAAATAACAGTGGTAAATTATATTCATTAGATTGTCTAGTGGGATATGAATGTACAGTTTTATTTTGAATAAACATGGAATCAAACACAAAAGGAAGGACGTGATTTATTAGTTTGCACATAAACTGTCCGAAATTTAAACAATACACATTCTTGATTTCTGAAATATCATTTTGATGAAACAAGTCATCAGTATGACATCTCCACGATTCTCTACAAATAATGCGAAGAGCCTTTATCTGCAATAATAATATTCTTTCTAGATACGAGGAATAAGTGTTACCCCATGCGAGAATGCCATAATTCAAATAGGGTAAGATTAAAGATGAGTATAACATTACCAAAACATTCTTGGGAAAACAAAATTTAACTTTATTGATTACGCCGATATTTCTAGAGATTGTACGGGTAACACAGAATCAATATGCAAATTCCACTTCGGCTTATTATCAAGAAACAAACCTAAATATCTAATTGAGGAAACTTGTTCTACGGCTATATTATCCAGGAAAATGTTCTGGGGTAAATTTCCCAAAGAATTACTAAAAAACATACACTTAGTTTTTTGAAAATTAATTGACAATTTGTTAGCTCTTATCCGGTAAAGTAATTTATTTAACTCGATATTCAAAGCATCAATCAATAACTCAGGATAGGAACTAGAAAAAAACCCACACATTTGAATCATCAGCAAATAATAAAAAGGAAAGGATATTGATGAATTTTCTATAATTATCATTGATATAGAGAACAAATAACAGTGGACCAAGTAAATTTCCTGGCGGTACACCACAGTGATATCGTGCATTACAAATGTATGGTCATTGATATCAACAAATTGTCTGCGATTGGCAAGGTAATTCCTGAACCACTCCAAGGTCTTTTGTTATCATTGCTATCTTGAAGGGCATTTGCAAATTAGTATCAATATGTTCATTTCTGCTATTTTTACTTTGTGCCTTGGACGACAGAAACGAACGTGTTCACTCATGCGTATAGTTTCCCGTAGTATAAACCCACCAGGTTGATAGCCAATTAAATAACCTTTAATACGGTATATGACACAATGATTTTTACCAAAATCGTCTTTGAATATTATGAACTTGACAAAGTGGGGGTTTTTTTTATTGAATGTATATCAGGATAAAGGGAGGCCAGATAGGAGAGGTCGGACTCTACTTCTTATTTGTTGTTCGAGGTCTGCTAGTCTGGAAGCCAGACTAGCATGTGATCGGCGAGTGGCGTGTCATTCTGTTTGGACGATAGCGCATGCGTGTTGAGTATGTTAACGCGCGAGAGTTTTAACAGAAGAGTGGTCGGGGTAATGGTAGGGTGTGTCCGAGTTATTGTTTTAGCTGACTAAGGTAGAAATTTGCAAAAATTACCCCGGCAACGTCCCAGTCAAATTTTGCTGGGATCGTTTTAACAGGCCGTGTAAATAAAAAAAAAAAAAATGCAAAGGCGTTTGCTGCGTCAACTCTGGTTTGAAAAGCTCTGTTAAAACGGAGCTTGAGATACCTGTTTCCCGTTTGTTTGATACATTATATAAGTGTTTTGTCACTGCAGTTACTTTTTTCTCCATCGCAGTCGGAAAGGGGGGTTCCCATGCACCCCAAACATATATTTTTTTAATCTACTTCATCTAGACCAATTTTGTGCGTAGATTTCAAAAATGTAATGTTAACAGGTCAAAGCGTGTCCCATAGTGGTCAAAAATCCGTTTCCATGGTAACACATGGTGAAAATGTCAGTATCTCATAAAAATACATGTAACCTTTGATAAAATTGTTCAATTATCATGGCTTTGGTATCAAATTAAAGAAAATTAAATTATCTATATGATGATACCAATTATGTAGGGGGTTATGCAAATCTTCATATTAATTTTGAGGCTAGAATTCAATTTTTTCACATTTTTTAGCAAAAATGCATTTTTACCATAATACTAATCTATCTCTAAATCATACCAAAACACATTCAAGTTGTTTGAATATTCTTCAAAATTATACCAAATATGTATGTAATAAAATGTGAAAATTTCATAGATATTGCTCAAATAACAAGAAAGTTACGGCCATCCAAAGTTGACATTGACACCTGTCAAGAATTGGTCAAGAATTTCCAGATGGATGATGATGCGCGCCCTCTATTGTGGAGAAATAAGCAAGCTTGCTTGTGATAGGACAAAAGTTTTGGTGAGAAGCTTTATTGTTTGGATCAGACCGGGATCAGTCAAAGAAATCTGCCATAAATCAAACCTCTGACCCTTGTATCTGATTGCATTTTGTGTCATATTATTGTTTTTAAAACCATTTTGCAACATACATTTATATTTGCCTGAAAGCAAAGTACAAAAAAAAAACTTCATCTATTGAAGCTTTTCCACTACAAGTTTATGTTCAGTGAACTTCAGTCTCACATGTTTAAAAATGTGTTAGGATTTAGATATGACATGAAATCAGAACTTGTTGATGTGCTGTGTTGAATTGAGTTGAATTCACTAATATTTAAAGAGAACATCTTTGAATAGATTGTTATTTGTATAGTTACTTTGCTGAGTGTGAAAGTAACAGATTACAAGATTAGTTTGATGGAATGATGCTGTCTGTAACATAATACTAGTTTTGGTGTAAACCTTAGTTCTGTATACTCCACATAATTTTGTATTCATTACAATAGATCTGTAATGTTAGAGTCTAGTTCTATGTAATTAATTGATGGTGAAAACTAAAAGTAAACAGAAGCACCAAAATTTTATCTAAATTTGCAATATTTCACGAGGTATATTTTCATGCCTCTGCACTGAAGGTGGCGGATCGGGGGGGGGGGGGGGGATTGGGGCACATCCAACAGGATTGGCATTTACTGTACATCCTCTCACTAAATAGATATTTTGAAGCAATGCTTCTCCTATCATTTCCACGACATTTATTGATATAAAAGTCGGTATTTGCGTTCATAGTATCCGTGTGATGTACGGGGCTTGAGCGGCGGTGTTTATTTTGGACACTTCCCAGGGGATTGCTTTTGAATGTTGACCCTTTTAACAATATAGATAATGTAAAGCATTTTTACTTTTTGTGATTATATTGCATTTCATACAAACAAAAGGGCAATCGCTGTACAACCGTAACGACAATGTGAAGGCATGGTAAATTGAAACATATTTGTGCTACATGCTGGTGCATGTTTCCTATTTGCCCTGGGGGTTGGATGGTTATGAACAAATCCCACTCGGTTGCCATTGAATGTGCACCCCTTTGACTATGGTGATTGTAAAGCAGTGTCTCTATACCATTTAAAAATCATGAAAAGTAAACTGTCTTTATTTACCACTCGGCAACGACTTTACATGCATGTACAAGTGAGTTTACTGTGGCATATAATGTATGTTTTGCTAATCTGTTTTGGGACCACGACGGTCAGGGCAGGGGTGATCTGGGCACTTCCCAAGGGCTTGACAAAATAGATATTGTAAAGCAACGTCTCCTATATCACCTTAATTGCATTTTACAAAAGCGTATGTGCTACACAGGCGGAAGGGCTTTTCAGAAGCATGTAACCATGGAACATTTTTCGCGGTTGTACAGTGTATAGTGCATGTTTTTCATTGCCTTTAGGATTAGTTTGAGCACCTCCCACAAGGTGGTCTCTGCAAGTGAACCCTTTGGACTGCATAGATATTATGGATCAATGTTGTTATTTTATCTCTACCCCGGCAGTTTTTTATAGAAAAAAAAAAGTGTCTTGATATGGCAGGAATCCAATTCAATAGAATTCAATTCAATTTCTATTTCATTTTTCGACAAGAACAGATAGACATCACTTTCTTTGTAACAGAAAATGAGGTGCGTAAAATTATGTCGAATGAGAAGAATGTACAATGATTATAGCACCATATACATAATCACAAAACTCAAGTGATAGTCCTAAAACTCAAGGAACGACCTTTTTTTTTTGAGACATGCGCTTTTGGAACGACTGTATATACTATAACTGCGTTGATATTTGCGTTACAAAGGTCATGTATAGAGGCAATTAATGTGCACACTTCCCATATAGTAGGCTCCCTTCGAATGATAACCACTTTAACTATGTCAATGTAAGTAAAAATTACAGAGCAATACATCGTCTGTTGACTCCATTGAATTTCATTAAATAAAAGTTTCTGGGCTAGAGGACCAGAAGGACTGTTAAAGGCCTGTATCCATAGAACATATTCATGTATTTGCGCTGGTACATGATTATTGCATGTCTTAGACTGTCTTTGGGTGGGGTAATTTTGGGCACCCTCCACGTGGTTGTCTTCGTATGTGAACCATTTTCACCTTATACCAAGATATTGTAGAACAACAATTGTTCGAAAACTTCCACTGAATTTTAATGGAAATGAAATGAATAGGACGTTATGCACAGAGGTTTTTTTTTTTTTTTTTCGCTTCAAACAGCTGTATTCACGTGTATATATGTTTTGAACCGGGCCGTGAGGGTACAAGGATAAATTCGGGTACCTCCCTGCATGCGAGTCACTTTGACTGTGCACCACTTTTTAAAGATGTACACATTGTAGAAAAATGTCTCCGCTGTCAATGCCAATTGTATTTCATGGAAATAACAAAGTCTTAGCTAGACGGCGAAACGACTTTAGAATAAAATCTTGTACGCTTAGAACAACGGAAATCGTGTTGGTTGATGCATGTTTTGTAAATTAATGGTCGTGGGATAATATGCTCGATTGGGGTAACTTTGGGCACTACCCACAGGGTTTCCTTTGACTGTGCCATCTTCAATATCTCAAAACCCTCAAGGATGCAAGAGCTTAATCATCAAGATTCGAACAAACCACCCTCCAAATAGAGTTCATTCATTACAAAATTACCGTAGACAAATTATAGATGTTGACACCTTTTTAATTTCGTACTTTGATTCTACGTAATATTAATGGATAAGCTATCATTATCTGTCTGATTACAAACTCTAATCTTATAATAATAATTCATGCTAGTTTACTAATGCTGTAAAGTTTGTTTTTGGTTAAGAGAAACTGAAATATCATATTTGAACACTCTTGATATGCTCATATCGGGCACTTTGATGCATCAGAATATTCCGTTGGCTCGGAACCCTTTGCATATTATGCAAATGAGGCCCAGACTATGTACATGGTGAAATGTTTGCATCGCACTAGTGACATTGTAAACGTAAGTTTCAACACTTTCGGTGTTCCAATCTGAAAACTAGAAACCTAATTTTCATGAAAACACTGTATTTTTATCATAATGGGAGCTAATTTGCATATTATGGAAATTTAGCCACTTTGCCCCACTGGATTTCTTGGGAATTTTAGTATGGTGTTTAGGAGCTCATAACAAGTATAGCACTGCAGTGGAATTCCTACTGTTGCAATTAGTGTTTGGTGAAACCCTATTTTGACTGGACTAATGTGATCTATGACAAAATGTGTATCCGGTGTCTGTTAACAGTGCGTCATTTCTTTCAGAAGTAGAGTATTTGTTGTAGTAGTCCATCGAGTATAATGAGCTCGCTCTGGTATCGTACAGCAGTTCATGCAGGACCCGTTTCACCAACATTGATTTCAGTGAGATCAGTGCCACTAGTGTTTTCAGTTTCACTTAGCAAGTCCTCGTGACTGAAACATACCAATCAGAAAAGTGAGATAGCGAGACTGAAACCAGTGAAGTGAAACTGAAACCAATGAAACGTTTGTTGAAACACCCTACAGGACTGCAAGAAAGGAAAAGGCATGAACTAGCCATTTTTATTGGGATTGGGGCGGAGGTAGAGGAGGGTCTCATTTTATGAGAAATTGACTTAATCTATGGTCTGTGCCTAATTGACTTGAACGAAATGTCAGCTTGTGTCACATGCAAAACAAAAAACAAAAAAAAAATCCAGCTACTGGGATGGAATATACAATATAATACACCACTAATAATGAAAATTGTGATTTCTGGACAGCTGTGTTATAATGGCTACAGGCAAGTTTGAGTGTAACCATGGTAGCTATGGTCTCTAACAGGTTAGGTCTCAACTCCAGTCAATTAAATAGCTATGAATATGCATACTTATGTAAATTTAAAATGGTGTTTAACGTTGAGAAGGTGTTGCATTTTTTTGTTTGAGAAAAACATTGTTTTTAGCATAAAGTTTCCATAAAAATGACCTAATTTGGGCTCAGATTTTTTGAAAAAGAGGTCACAAATGTGCCCAATTTTGTGTGAAGAAAGGCAGGAAATAAGAAATACATACACAAGAAACTTATCTCATGATTAAAGGGACTGTACAGTACTGGTTGAGGTAGGGATTCATGTTTTGAACATTCCTAAGTGAGGTAATGAAAAGCCTCCTAGGAACAGGTTATAAAAGAGAATGGAATTTTAAAAAGGATTCAACGTTTATTTGATGAAAATTGGTTTTCAAATGGCTGAGATATCAAAAAAAGTGCTGATAATAAAAGGCGACATGCCACAACTTTATTAGGATCTCTTTGTTTCACCTTGTCATTGGATATCTCAGCCATTTCAAAACCGATTTTCATCTAATAAACTTTTGATACCCCTTAGAACTGCATGCTCTTTGACATCTTACAGAATGGTTTCTGAATATCTCGCCAAACGTTAAAAGTTAAATCTTCACCTCGACCAGAACTGTACACACCCTTTAATGTCAGTTGTATAATGAACACTCGGGTATCCTAAAATTCCCATTCATTTATCTGGTTAAGGTGGCCATGTTGATGATGTTATTTTGGCATGTTCCGAAGCAGAACTGGGTAAATCTTAGTGGTAAGTTTGTTAAGACATATATGTATACTTTCAAATACAAAACTTGTTTGTTATACGATAGTTGCCAGTTGACCCCAAAATTCAGCCTCAATTCCCTGGCCTATAGACTTACAGTTGAAATCAACTACTAGTGTATAATCAATTTTAAACAGGGCCCCAGTATTACGAAATCCTATTGTTCGATTCAAGCTATTCGCATGCCCTCGATCGAAAACGTGCACCGTATGCCCGAATAGTATACTAGTACTGTACTGTTCTGCTATGTGAACTAATGATTTTTTTTCCTACTCGCGCCCCCCCCCCCCCCAGCAGCGCGCTGCAAAAACTACTACCCTGACCTCAAAATTGATATGAAGATTAGTATAAATTCCGTGTGATGGTTGGTAATCATTCAAAGAATTTGATACTCTTCATTCAAATTTGACATTCAAATCATGATAAGTGAACAATTGTATCAAATATTACATTTTAAGGAGATTCTGACATTTCCATCATGCGTTGCCTTGGTAACAGATTTTTTTTTTTTTTTGCCACCATGGGACACTCTTTGACCTGTTAATGCATTTTTTTTTAAAATTCTACCCACAATACTGGTCTAGATGACCCACTTTATCACATCCAACTTCATTCTCATGCTTTCGGAACCAAAATATGATGACTGAAATGTTTAAATGAGATTATTCAACAATAGAGGGCGTACATCACACTCCCACCTGCATATTCTTGACATGCTTGAATGTCAACTTTGGATGGCCGTAACTTTCTTATTATTTGTGCAATATCTATGAAATTTTCACATTGTATTGCATACATGTTTAGTATAACTTTGAAGAATATTCACACAAATTGAATATGTTTTGGTATGATTTAGAGATAGATAAGTTTTATGGTAAAATTGCATTTTTGCTAAAAAAATGTCAAAAAATTGAATTCTAGCCTCAAAATTAATATGAAGATTGGTATAACCCCCTACATAATTGGTATCATCATATAGATAATTTAATTTTCTTTAATTTGACACCAAAGCCATGATAATTGAACAATCTTATCAAAGGTTACATGTATTTTTATGAGATACTGACATTTTCACCATGCGTTACCATGGAAACGGATTTTTGACCACTATGGGACACGCTTTGACCTGTTAACATTGCATTTTTGAAATCTACGCACAAAACTGGTCTAGATGAAGTAGATTAAAAAAATATATGTTTGGGGTGCATGGGAACCCCTTCCTCCTACTAGACTAGTTGACTTGTACTGAATCAAAATGAATGTAATGAAGCATATGGAAACCGTGCTGTCCAGAGTATAATAGTGTGTCAGCATAATTGTCTGTGTTACATAATATTGTATAATCCTGAGCAAGTTGAAATAAATAAATAGATAACAAACAAGCAGATATGTCATTCTTGTCCGTTGCTGAATATTCTCCAACATCTTGTATGTGAAGTTAAATAATATGTCTATGGTAGACTGTGTGTGTGTCTTTGAACAATGTGTGTATGTAAAGGAATGCATTTCAGTTTGTGATTCCGAAAAAAAAATTAAAGCTTCAAAATTCCTCCCAATGAATCACTAGCCGCATTCACAAAGTAGCAGGTTATCGATCGCTTGGAAACTCGAGTTTTTTCTGCAACCGTTCACACGTACAGAAATGATCCTCTTAATTGCCGATCGATTAAATCAATTAAGCTATAGTTCTTTCGCCTCACATTGGTGTGGAGAGCACGCTGTTGTGACCTGTACTTTGAATGATGGGATATAAAAATTCGAGTTTATTTGGTCGACCGTTCACACTTCACCGCGGGGTAAATTAGCGCGCTAATTCAGAAATAAGAGAAACATTTCTTGGGTTTAGCACTGCGCTGCTGTTTGCGCTAATTTGTGAATTGTTTTGCGTCCACATGTGCAAAAACTCGGGTTTGCGAGCGGGTTACAAATCTCGAGTTTTGTAACCCGCTGATTTGTATGATATCCCCTACTATTCATAATCTTCCCTGGACGTGAGTATAGCGTACAATAATGGTGGTGATGATGATGATAATGATAACAATAATATCAATGATAATAATAATGATAATAATAATAATAATAATAATAATAATAATAATAATAATGATAATGATAATGATAATAATGATAATAATAATAATAATAATAATAATAATAATGATAATAATGATGATAATAATGATAATAATAATAATAATAATAATAATAATAATAATAACAATAATAATAATAGCAATAATCTTCAACGATAGCCTTTTCAATATTGCCACTATTGTGCCTGAAATCCCTGCATTTGCAGGTACCCCGATACTGTATTTCCAGGTCTCCATTAATACGCGCGTGTGGAGGGAATTACTACTTTGAGGAGTAATGCACCAGACAGGATTCAAGCCTTAACGACTACACCACGGTCACCACGTTAAGCAGATTATTATATTTCTAAATCCTATGTGCGATTCTTTAGAATTTTATCTATTTATTATTTTTTTTTTGATAAAATTGTTTCACAGTAGCGTATTTACAATTACCCAACGAGGAATGATGTAAATGAAATTGTATAAGAAAGAATGTACACATCCCTGTGGCGATGTCATAAAGAATGATAACAATAGTAGGCCTACTAATAAAACTGAATGTAACACACACGTTATCATGAATATTTCAACAGCAGATTATTTTTTTCCCAAAAGAAAAGACCCCAAAAAGAAATCACAATATACAAGGTTTTGTGTCTATTGCTGTTACGTTTTTTTTTTATGCCTCCGCCACGAAGTGGTGCCGGAGGCATTATGTTTTCGGGTTGTCCGTCCGTCCGTCCGTAATGAATTTTGTGGACAAGGTAACTATCAAAACCTGTTGAGGTATCCTAATGAAACTTGGCATGTATGTGTATTAGGGGGTGAAGTTGTGCCTATCAACTTTTGGGTGCACATGCTCAAGGTCAAAGGTCAAAAGGTCAAGGTCAAATACATAAAATTTCACTATTTCCACCATATCTATTGAATGCCTGAAGATATTTTCTTGAAACTTAGTGTATACATGTATTACCCAATTAAGATTCTCTGGTGAAAGTTTGCATCATGAAGTCAAAGGTCAAAGGTCAAAAGGTCAGGGTCAAATACATGAAATTTCACTATTTTCGCCATATCTATTGAATGCCTGAAGATATTTTCTTGAAACTTAGTGTATACATGTATTACCCAATTAAGATTCTCTGGTGAAAGTTTGGGTCATGAGGTCAAAGGTCAAAGGTCAAAAGGTCAAGTAAAAATATCAAAACTTCTTTTTTTTCTCCGTGCCTTGGAAAATTGTTCAAGTTATCTTCATGGAACATAGTATATACATGTACTGACTGGAAGTGATTATCTAGAGAATGTAGGGTTCACGGGGTCAAAGGTCAGGGATCAAAGGTCAAGTGCAACACTTCAAAATTTTACTATTTCCCTCATATTTATGCAATGCCAGCAGGGTTATTATTTTTTTACACTTGGTGTATGCATGTGTAACCTAATAGAAATTCTCTGGAAAGTTTTTTTTTTCTTCTTTTTTTGCCTCAAAGGTCAAAAGGTCAAAGATCAAGTGAAAGTGCTGTACTAACTTTTTCCTCCATATCTCGAAGTGGCTCAAGTTATCTTGAAACTTAGTACATATATTATGCATGTTCTACCTAAAAGTGATTATCTTATGAATTTTAGGGTCAAGGGCCAGATGAAAATGGTAACAATTTACTATTCAATTCAGAAATTGCACTTTTTCTCCACACCTGTACCTTGAAAATTACTCAATGCCTAAATGTATGAATGGGTCAAAGTCGAGTTAAAGTCCTTAAATCCCTGGATACATGCTCTCCTATTCATCCAATTAAACGTAGGTCAAGGAAGGTGAACATTCAACACATTTGTGACAAACTTGTCATTTCAATATTTTGCCAATTTTGTGAAAATGTAATCACACATTGTCCACATGTACTATCTAGACCTATTGGGAAAATCATGCATTATGGCGGAGGCATACCAGTCGCCAAAGCGACATTTCTAGTTTTTTTTTTGGTTTCGTTGTTTGTTTTTTTCTCACCTGAGGAAAAAAAAAAGTCTCAAGTGAGCTACTACGATTATTCATCGCCCAACTTTCGCCGTGCGTCGTGCTAAACCTTTTCTCCTTTTTTTACGTTTTTTACGGTGACCTGGTGGCGATTCGAGTCTCCCAAGTCGCGCGCGGCTCCAGATGCCTCCGCGATTTCGCGGAGACCCATTGGCGACCTACCGGAGACGTCGTGGCGACGTCTCTGAGCAAATAAATTTATCATCTTATTTGGAGACATCTCTGAAGTTGTTGAGAACGCAACAAGCCTTTTCTTCATATGTGTGTGTGCAGTGTGTGTGTGTGTGTGTGTGTGTGTGTGTGTGTGTTGGTCTTTCGAGTCGCACGTTAAGTCTTATCCAGTGAGATAGACTCTACCAATAGGTTGCTGTCAGGCGGATGTGCTGGCAAGCACGATTAAGAATTATATGAAGAATCATTATGTCACGGCAGATCAATTCAAACCAACATACCTGTTCCCATGGTAAATTACCGGTTTTATTTTTTTCTGTTCACACACAAAGTCGTACTAGGAAGTGTCTCATACCATACCTGGAGCTTTGGAGATGATCCCTGAATGCTGATACATTGTATCAAAAGAAGGTTCACACTTACTAGTAATTGGCATCTGGGGAGTGGTAGGAGGACGCTCTTAAAGGCGCTTGCTCCAACCGGGGCCACGCATTGCCTCCTCAGACCTGCTGGTGTGCGGTTCATTTACTCGCTCTTCAACTGGACGGAAGTCGTCGTCGAGTGAAGCACTCACTTCGTCTTTTTTCTAAGTAAGTCCTGTATAACTGGTAAGACAAATTTCAGTGCATAAAGCTATGTATGACCAAGGAGGTTCAAGAGATGGAGTTCCAATTGACTGTGATAATTCAAATAGTTGTAAATTTTCTATTGATTTACAATGAGAATTCCACAGGTGTTATTGTGCCTTTGATGATCGGGGTTCAATTCCGCCTTCTTACTGAGCAATCTGAAGATTCGTTTTGAACGTTAATGTAATGTTGGTTATATTTTACTCGTTTGTCTATTAAATAAAAACAAATATCACTTAATGACAAAACATATAAAACAAAAGTCAATACCGTCCAGAAATATGTGCAAAAGTATAAATCAGAGCTCCATCATGTGATAGGGTTTAAACTATACCCTCCTGGAAAGCCGATTTTATCATACCTTTCCGCATGATTCAGACAAATAAAACTGGATTTGGAAAATTTGTCAAGTACAATTTTTTATTGCAAGATAAATAAGATTGGAGCCGAAGTATGTCTAATCGAGTAATTTTCATTTCTATTTATCATTTTTGCTAAATTTCTATTCGCCCATCCCTATATGTCTTTACCATTATGATAACACCTATCTTTTATGAGTAGGGATGGTGAAAAGCAATAAGCATAAAAAAGACATAGTTTCCTTATTCAAGTAATTAGCGATTATGCAATGAGACACGAGTTGATTGTCTTCGTATCTGTGCGGCGGATCCAGTTTGGCACATGCTTTTAATATTTTCGAGTGGCGGCATCGAACATGGATTCTAAGGAATGACAGTTGTGACTCCATTCTTTTGAACCTCCTTGGTCTGACAAGGGAGGTGTTCATAGAGAGGTGTTATCAAAATAGTCGAAAAAAGTACACGTTCTGAAAAAAGTGAGTAAAGAGGCTTTATATTTTGAGGTCTTTTTAACTGCTTAATCTCACCAGGCTGTGGGCTGCAATTAATGGTACAGACAAAAATCAAGATGTGAAACTCTATAGCAACCTCACTAAAGAGATCATCAGATCAAATCGAAATTTTGCACTTTCCATCAGCATATTCTTTTCATGACTAATGCTAACTCTCAAAGCAGCATCTTTTCCACTATTTATGAGAGTTGAAAGAGGAGAGTGTGTATACGGGTTTGTAAGAAATGAAAATCACTCTATCCTACAAAAATGTGTTCTACTAAAATGCTAAAAATCATTAAAAATGATCTTGAAGAAGAAATCTTCTTTCAAAAAAAAAAAGTCGACAACTTAAAATTGACTAGGTTGACCCGTTTCACCTACTTTGAGCCCTCAAATGTAATCAGGGTGTGCGAGTTTTTTGTTGGTTTTGTGATGTAAGTCACCTATACTATTATCTTTCTATGACATATTTGACGGAATTTGTGCTTTGTGGTGTTTTTTACAATGGTTTAAAAAAATTGATTTTATTGAAAAAGGTATAAACTTAATTGTACAAGTGCGAACAGCCTATTATCAGATAGTCACACTCTATTAAAACCCTTTTCGATAGTCACACATTATCAAAACCCTTTTTGATAGTCACACTCTATTAAAACCCTCATGAATATTGAATTGTGACATTACTGGTAGCTATCTGCGATTGTCCTGAAAACTGCTGAAGCAGGGCGAGGGTGTGCATTTTTATATGATTCCTCAATCATTCCTCATTGTTACGCCTTACCTGCCTTTGAATGATCATGATTTTGAATGGACATGCTTCATGATCTTCTGCGGTTAATGCTCCGAATAGTGGCACCAGTAATATCCAACCAACTCAATATAAGTTTTACAAAATGATAACAAAAGAATGGGGACAAAATACATCGACATTGTGGAACGTGGCTTCATTGTCATAATGTCCGGGTAAAGTGCTGTGTGTGTGTGGGTGTGTGTGTGTGTGTGTGTATGTGTGTGTGCGCGCGCGCGTGTGTGTGTGTGTGTATGTTTGTGTGCTCTTGCCTATGGAGTCATAGGGATGGGGAGGGCGTGGCTTGTGATAGCATGGGGTGACACATTTTGCTCCTGAGACAATTACTCCAAGATCTAGGATGAGAATAAGGGTTGTGACATAATTTTAGGTTTAGTTTGATGTGAAGATATGCTTGTGGGTAGAATTTATGCTTGGATTAGTGTGCAGATGTTTCATGAGAGCAATTGTCGCAGGAGCAAATGTCATGGAACCATTGCAGAGAGTGTTAGGAAATACAATGAATGCTGTGACTGTGTTCTGATTAGCTGAGAGGAAATATGTCAGAAAAAATATCCGGAAAACACTTCATGAAATGCCCACCTGAACAGCCTAAAACATCTGAGCTAAATACTTTAGCTAAATGATTACATTCTTTGTATTATTAAAAACAGACGAGACACAAAGTATTTCCTTGAGCTTTGTTGTCATTTCCCCTTTCCTATTCATACTTCTATTCGCTTTACAAAGTTTGAAAGATTTGGTTAGAGTGAAGAAAAATATATCTTTATATTTTAATAGATCTTGCTTTGCTGTTCATCATCTTCCATTAATTGTCTTCCTATTCGTCTTTCTACCTCTGACTTTTTATTTCCGGGTTATTCATATTCTTTGCTCTCCTCTCATAAACATGACTTGCACACTCGAAAGCACACTTTCATTTTTGTTAAAGGACGTGCACGTATATTAGGGGCGCTTTTAAAGAGCATTAAACTATAATCAAATCATTGTGAAATAAACATTGACTTGAATTCACGTTAGCTCAGTTCCACGCGGCGGATGAAATATCTTTATGTCCTGCGTATATTTCAGTTCGAGTGTGTCGAAAGGCACGTCTTACTGGATTTTCAACATTATACCAAACCAAACAGAATTACCTCAGAAGTGTTTCTAGTTTTCCCACTTTTTCAAATGTATTGGAAACTAATTGTGTATAATTGCTAACTTTTCTTCTTCTGAATTATCTTTCTACTTTTAATCAAATATTCCGTTGGCGGTGTGTTATTTGTCCTCCCTAAAATGTAATTTCTTAACCAAAACTATTACACGATTATCTATTTAGCTTTTCCTTTGTATGGTAAATTGATACAAAAAAATCTCTTCCCAACTCAACTGTTGCAAATCAACATAATAATTACAAAAAAAAAATCCTAGTAAATTCATATGTATAAAATAAGCGCTTTCAAATCTCTTCCTCTTAATGGCAAAGGGGACATAGATTATCATTTACAAATTTAAATTTGTATAAGTAATGATTTGTAGGCACTATTCCACGCAATAATCTAAATTGAATATCTCTCAAAACAGAACTCAAGGACCATGATACTTCTCGCTCTAATAAAAAAAAAAAGATTGATACCTTCGCTTCTTCACCGATTCAGCATAGGGCCAAGATATCTGTGGAGGTAATATTATCCAGCAGAAGGATTTTCCTCACATTTCTCATAAAAGTAATTTCATCAACGCTTGTATCATTCTCTACATCTATGTTCTCTGTATTCCCTTTCCACCCAGCTGGAAGTGCTTCATAATTATATTCTTCGAATACTCAAAACATCTGAATAATTAAGTCCGTTCTTGTAATAATCCATATATGGATATAACTCTGCATTCATATCCACTATGTGTTCCAATCTGAAACACTTTTTTGAAAAACACGTTGTGGCGGGTATTGATCGCTGACAAAGCCTATCGATCGAAAATAGCTATTTAAAAGACGTGATCGATATATACCAGGCTCCGTAAGAATACTAAAAATGTATGTCGCCAAAACAAAGCTGGATAAAGGAATTTGATTTGCAAAGCGGTGCGACCAACCTTGAGTTTTTGTTGAGGAGTTTTGTGCGGGCCTCGATGGTTCTTACCTTATGAACAAACCAGAGAGAACCGTGGTCCAGACGTATCGACTTCTCGAACATTCATAAGACGTATGGATTAACTAGACGTATTGATCTGAGTCCAGACGCAACACGCCTTTATTCAATAATCGTATGGGAGCATTAAGTCCAAGGAGATTCACGAGAATGGAGTCACAACTCACGACGGTCCCATTTTCTTTGAATCCATGTTCGATGCCGCCACACGAAAATGTTTAAAGCAAACAGGATCTGCCACTCAGATAGGAAGACAACTGACTCGCGTCTCATTGCATAATCACCAGCCACGGTTAACTCAGGACATCTCTTTTAATAATAATAATAATAATAATAATAGCTGGTTTTTATATAGCGCATTTCACACACTTCAGGGTTTCAATGCGCTTTACAGACTATTATTACCCCGGTCACTGGATACATTATTTCCAACCAGCACTAACAGTGCTCATTCTCCACTCCCTGGGGAGCATTCCAGCCAGTCGCAGCCATTTTTACAGGCGCGCACATGCTGATCAACCAACATAAGCTTTCTCATCCTACCGGGTACCCATTTATACTCCTGGGTGGAGAGCAGCAATGTGGATAAAGTGCCTTGCTGAAGGGCAAACGTGTCGGGCTTGGCATGGGCTCGAACCCACGAACCATACCACGCTCATGTCGTTCACAGACGAGCGCTCTTATCCACTCAGCCACGACACCTCCACAGGTAATTTAATGGTAATTACTTTTCGCCATATCTACATAGGTGAGATTGATAGGTGATTATTCATAATAATGGTAAAGAAATGGGATGCGCGAATCGAAATTGCACAAAAAATGATTAAATAACAATGACAATTCCCCGACTGGACATGCCTGGACACTAATCTGATTCATCTCTTAAAAAAGAATTGTACTTGAAGATTATTCCATATCAGTTGAATCAGTGGGAATCAGTGGGAATCCTACGGAAAGGAGGGTACAGGTTTAAACACATTCACATGATACAGCTCTGATTCACTTTTTTTGCACTTGTTTGGTATTCCATCTCATTTGATAAATAAAAAAGCAAAATATATAGCCGAGTATACATTACATTAACGTTTAAAACGAAATTTCAGATTGCTCAGCAAGACGGCGGCATGATCGAACCCCAATCATCAAAGGCACATAAACACCTGAGGAATTCTTTTGTTCATCAATGGAAAACTAATAATTGTTTTAATAATTACAGCCAGGTGGAGCTCCATCTCTTGAACCGCCTTAATTGTTCAGACGTCGCGCTCGCTTAGAATCTCTCCGTTGCGCAGTACGAACTTGGTGCGGGCTTTGCGCTTGGTGTTTATACTCTGTGCTTATACTCTGGGATATTATCTGTAGTGGAAGTCACGCCCTAGAAGCCCCGCCTATTTATGCGACGTATGGATATGTAACAGCTTTCAGACCAAACAAACAAACAAACAAACAAAAAAACCCCAAACAAAAAGGTCATATGGGTATAGCATAATCGTCCGAAACGATGCTCAAAACATCATTCAAAGGTACTATATATCATTGGGAGCACTGATCTAAAAAATGTTCTAGACATCACATCTGATGCATATGTGCACGTCAGTTGTATCACAAAGCATCCCACCATGGAAAAATTTCGCAATACAGCCTAAAATATAAATAGACATCACTTTTTGTCATTAAACCATACAAAAGACGATTTAGTCTAGAAAATTTTTTATTGTAAATATTGTTCCCATTTTATATATTTAACTTTACTTAATATTAATTATGCTGATTCAGTTTTTCACATTGGTTGTTTATATTCCTAACTCACATTTTGGAACTATTCTGAAGCACTAAAGCTGGATTTTTGTTTCATCTGCAAATGGTAAATAATGCCCTTAATTTAAAAAAAAGTGTTAATTGAAAACTGATGTATCAATATGCGAATATTCAGACAGGAAGAAAAAAACCTTGCTGTTATCCATACATCATAAGCCATACGTCGTATAGCGATACGAGAACTCTCTCATCTGAAAGGGTGGTGAGGCCCACATTCGCTTTGAGGAAACCAAAATTCATAAAGTTGACAGTGTAAGAGGTGGGAAGAGCAGCTATATAGAAACAGTACAAAAGGTAAAAGGCGATCAACAACTTAGGCAGTGTGAATATAATATTAATAAATTCAAACTTTAAGGTGATTAGGCGATGACTGCTACCAAATTCAGCAGGAAAAATGTCACGCCAAATTATCAAACACAAAGTTACATAACAATCAGCCTTCTCCGAAAATCCATTTACAAGCATGAGCTTTGTTTTTACCGGCAGAAATATCTTCCTTCATGGAAAGTTGGATGAATTTCAGTGTAGACTTAGACACAAACATACGTACACAAACATACACTTTTTTCTTGTTGTCAAAAATCTTTATTTATTTTTATTTTTTTGCATACAATCACCTTGAATGTATGCATATAATATACATACACACATAATTATGCGGCATAATTGCGATTGACAATTGGACAGGTGCTGTTTTGGCCTCCATAATCCCCCCCCCCCCAAGCGTCTGAGCAAGTAAATATTGAGCACATTGTTCCACGTGATGTCTGTTATTTAGGGGGAAATATGAAAACGTCTGGGAGATCGTTACCTATTTGTTATAGTACTACATTGATATTTTACTGGAAAATCAGGGGGAAAGAGATAATCACTTCCTACGCTCTAACAGAATATTTCTTATTCTAAATAGTTATGGATTTATGTTCACCTATTCCCCGTTTTGCCTTATACTCACTAATTCATCTCTTGCCCCCACCCCCAATTAACTACTTTGACAAGGCAGGGGAATGTTGTACAGCATTTGACATGTTCATGCAATGATGACAACCAGTGGACAATTTTGAAATAACAGACAAGAATAACGTCGTTTCGGCAGTTGAAGAGAAAGAGGTCGAATCAGAAACACTATTTTGTGCTCTCTTGGAATAAAGAGAAATATTGTGTGTGTGTGTGTGTGTGAGAGAGAGAGAGAGAGAGAGACTGTGATATAGATGGATAAATAAGAGAAGGATCATGATAGGGGAAGAGAGAGGCGTAAAGGAGATGAAAAAGATATATGTCGGAAAGATATTCAATTCAATTCAAATCAAACTTATTTATATTTTGGACAGAACATAATATCAATGACGCTCACTTCCCTCATTTTGTGACAAAGGATAGAACTTCAGTTATCAGTCACTATTCAAACTACCTGTTTGTCAGAAGAGAAGTAGTCCTATGTCCGTGGATCAGTGATCCAAGAGTGGTACAAATGAGGGGGTCAACAATTACTCCGAGTCGATCACTGCATTTCGAGCAAGAATCTTGATGACTATGCTCCAAATCCGAGGTCCTCTTATTCTACCAAATCTCTTTTTCAAGCCTTGGGGCTGGGATGGGAGGACTTTATGTGGGCTTTGCAGATGTTGACTTAATGGCTTCTATATCTTTCCTCTCTTTGAGATCAAATTGCCTAGAAGAATGGCTTCTGGAAAGAAGCGAAAGCTTGATGCCAACCAGCATACGCTTGCACGGAAACACGCACTTGTTGAGCGCTACGAGAACGATGCTCGAAGAGCCGTGGAGAAGTACCAGACTCTCCGTGACCTGGACATCTTTGTTCTGGACAATTCGATCCGGGAGAGCACCGTAGGGCAACTGAGGGGCCACACCCTGGAAAACAAGTGGAAGATTTACAACGAGGTGAAGAAGTGCGGCTTCAAGCACACCATCGTGGCCTCCTTCTCCCACATGACCCGCGTGGATGATGTCTTCATCATGCAGCTGAAGGAAAAGGGGGAGGATCCAGAGGGCCTCTGGGCTTTCTCAGAAATCACAGAAAGTACGTAATATCTTTAGCTTCCAAAATTTCTAAAACATCTGTAAAACCGTTGTTAAAAAATGCTCCTCATTACAGAAGTGTTAAAGATACAGATCGATAAATTCTAATTTCGACATGCCTTGTAAAAGACAACAAGGGCCAGAAAGCTGTTTGTTACAGTGCGTTAGGTATCAAAACGACAGAGGACAAAAGAGATCCACCACAGTTTCTCAATATTGGTGTAGCAATACAGTGCTGATGTATCATTTCACGCCACCAGGAGTAAAAATGACCATTTATCAATATTAGGAAAACATGCAATCAGCTTTAATGGGTAAATCAATATAGATATGACCACATTTCTCTATGGGAAGAGGAAGAACTAGTCACTTTAAAAAAAAAGAGACATTGTTTACTATGTAATTGCTTGTATCAACTCTCGAAAAATACATAAACACAAGTTTCCAATTTGAAAGTAGTGCTCACTTTGGTGTCATGTCTTAATTAACAGGTACCAAGGGCAAGGTACCCGACTTCGAGAATGTACCGGTAGGTATCAGAAAACTAAAACCAGCGGGCCTCTACAGCGTTATCTTTGAAGTCGATCTTGGTGATACGGTATACGACTTCACCAAGTTTTCCATAGATGACATGTGTCAGTTGCTCAGCAAATGGAACGACTGGTGTTTCGACAATCTCAGCCCGAAGGCAAAGGTGATGTTCAGCTTCCGCGACTTACCCGACGTCATGCCCGAAGACAGCGACCGAGTGTTCAAGGTCACCAATTTCCTGGCCAGGCTTCCGCCAAATCGGCGTCCCTTTGGTATGATGTTTGAGGAGCCAAGGGGAAAGTCCGTACCGGAGGAGTGCGGCATGTGGGCCAAGTACATCCGGTTGATCATGGACGCCAATGACTGGAAAGGTCACTTGCTCGCTCACGTCCACGAGAAGTTTGGCCTCTGTGATATGACAGCACTACAGGTAAGTCAACATTGTCCAGACATTTCCACCGTGAGGTAGCAGAGTAAAACGTAGTGAACCGCGGAGGATCCGTTGAGAAAAGACCTACTCATTAAACCTAGCAACACATCCACTTGCCCCCTCCCCCTAAAACAACAACGAAAAAACTTCAAGTAATGGTTAAGGTTGGCGAGTAGGTTGGGTAATATGAAGCTAAAAGTGGAATGAAAAAAACAAAACAACGGGGTCATCCCACAAGACCGACACCCATGAGTCATACAGCCCACGAGTCCTACAGTCCTCGAGGTCGACACTAGGCAAATGCAGCCCCTGAGACCGACAGAAGGTAAAAACAACCCACGAGTTCGACAGATACAACACGGGGTTTAATGTGTCGGTTTCGTGGGCTTTGTTTGCTTAGTGTCAAACTCATGGGCTGTGTGACTCGTGGGATGTATAACTCGTAGGCTGTATGACTCGTAGGTGTTGGTCTCATGACGTGCACCCGAAAACGGCATCATAAGCACAACGACCTTGGTCACAAAAAAAAATTATTTCCTCGCCGTTGAGTAACGTTTATAATATCGTTGTATTCCATAACCTTAGTACTGTGTTTAACGGTTCGCCGTTTGGCACAGATGTCTGGACACGAATCGTCCTAATGGATAGAAATTACCAACCCTCCTCCTCCCCCCCCCCCCCACCCCATTGTGTCGCCATGACCTTCGTATTGGAATGAAGTACGCTGCTTCACGCGTGTATTCTGACAAATCTCACGAAAGTTTACGAGTGATGATGAAAAAAAAAGCCAAGTACCTGAGCACACTAGGTTTAAAAACAATCTAGCATGGTGAATCGTCCTCATGTGTAAAGAAGCGGTAAATGGTGGGTTTATCTTATTCCGTGAATTATTTGCGTTTCAGATTCTGATGGATGGCGCTGATGGCGTCTGGGCCAGTGTCTGTGCTGAGGGTGCATCCATGGGTAACGCCCCGTCCTGCGTAACCCTCCTGAACCTCATCCGTCTCGGCAACAAGAAGGTATTGAAAAAATTTAACTGCACCTACCTGCGACAAGCCGCCATTAATGTGACCAGGATCACCACGGGAATGGATCCCCACATCAAACAACCAGTCTTTGGTGCTAGAGCTGTAGACTTTGTCTTCGATCTCAAGCCCGAGGAGTTCGACTTCGCAACCTTCTTTGGTGAGGAAGCTCCCGTTCGCATCACGACTATGGCCAGCAAGGAGATGATCCAAAAGCGACTTGTCGATCTCTTTGGAAAGGACCCACAGTTTACCTTGGATCTGGCATACAAAATGAAGGAGCTCATCCTTAAAGATCTTCGGAGTGGCAGGTGAGAAAATTGTGTTGATTTTTTTTTTAATCCTGCTCTGCTTCTTCTACTTCTGTTTCAGATCAAAAACTGCAGCTAAACTAGATTCGTGAACTCGCCATATGAAAATGTCACATTATTAACATCAAATTAAAATCGATAAATCACGTTCTGAAATGCATCCCTTTGTTTTACTTTACTCATGTTACTACTGAAAAGGACAACTTCATATTGTCGCTGGCATAGTTATCAAAAACCTTGTGTTTTGCCTAAGTCCGAAAGATCTGAACAATCAACTGCAATCTCATTTTATCTTCATTATTCATACCATTATGTAAACAAGATATCAACGTAGCGCGGTAGGACTTAAATGTATGTCTTACTCCATACATTTGCAAATTTGCATAGCTTTTGAATGAAGTGTAACAACGCTGAACTTGACACAGTGGATGTCGTCGCACTTTATGCATATCATGGTTTCTATCATTCCACTTTGCAATGCATCGGGAAGGAGGAATACATGAGCATGGTGGGGTTGGCCTTGCTGCTCGATCGAGCCGGCGGGAAGTTGAACGTCCGAATGCGAGATGCCATCGATAACTTCAAACTGAAGACGCCTCACGCCCAGTCCTTGCTGGCAGAAATTCGCAAGACATGGGACGAGTGGGACTTAAAGGACAGGAAGAAGAGGGACAACATGCTCGAGTTCGACTCCTTCTACAACGGCTTCATGGCGCCCTACTTCTCCTGCTACCGCTGCTGGGACACCAAGAAAGCGCTTTCAGCCATCGATATGGACAACGATGGCGCCGTGGATTGGAACGAGTTCGAGACCTACCTGAAGTGGGCGCTTCATCAATATCCCAACATCAAGGATGCAGACGAGCTCCTGGATGTTGCCTTCAGGAAGGGAATCATCCCAGCGATGCGGGATGAGTACATAAAGAAATTTCCCTTTTGGTGGAGGAAATAAACTCGCAGAAATTAGACAGACAGAAAGCAATACTTTATTTTCTTTCAATTAAGTTCCTTTTACGGTAAATATAAACGTATACGGCAATTACAAGCAAAGATTTTAAATCTTAACTCACGGTTCATTTGGGGTCTTTTCGTGTCCGTTCTGGTTAATCTTATGTTCATTTTGTTAATCATATCATCAGCGCGATAGTACATAAGATGAGATGTGATATGCCTGCTTCTATGGACTCATGATTGCCTACACTTAGGTTTGAGCTTCTGGTTTTGCGTAAATGTTTCGCAAAGGAATCAACGTGATAGGATATTAGAATGCTGTGTGCGTGACTCTGTGTGAACTAACAAAGATTTACATCTATATATGGAATGTTGACCATAGTTACTAGAAAGTGAACACAAACAGATTATTTAAGAAGTTTCTTAGGGTTTTTACATTCAACTTCTAATGACAAACAGCAAAGAGGGGCTTTTCCCGCTCAAACTTGACTAACAAATTCTCTAAGATGGAGCCCCGCAGACAGTTTTATCTGATAGATTATGATCTATGAAGCCATACTGTAAACAAGACTTGGTTAATGGCATCACAACGTAAAAACGGCCCAGGGCCATAGAAATCGATGTCGGACCACCAATGTGCAAAAATGATTACTCTTGATGGGGCAATTTGGCAACTAAGATTCTAGTGTATACAGAACCACTTATAGCAATCACTTTAAAGCCCTTAAGATTTCATGAAGAATCAGCGAATTATCACAAAGACATAGTAACCCTACATTATGCATTTTTCGAGTCTTATTTATTGTTGGGATCACCAGCATCACACTGTGAGCATGGATTTCTGTGCATCAACTTCGCAGAGATTTGTGTGATTAAAAAAAAAAAAAAATGTTTTCCTTGGTGAAGTCATGTCTGTTTCCATATGTTGCGTATGTCCTTACGATTATAAACATTATGTACCATGCTCTTTCATTGATTGTCATTGCCTTTTCACTCACAGGTGATTGTGTTCAACAAACAAACTAACAATGGCTACCAAAAAAAAAAAAACAAGTAAAAAGTAGGACAACTCTTCAAACACATAGCTTAGGAAATCATCTTAACGATGAGTGGTACATAGTATACTAAGACAAGATGGACCTACGGGTACATGTATTAACAGCGCAGTGTTGATTCTCAATAGAGTCGCTTGACCGGACGGGTGTTGACTGCCTGTGTTGACTGCGAGAGGTGCATTTTCATTTCATTTCATTTCATTTCATTCATTTATTTAAGCACGGCAACATACTTCAGTCCGAAGACTGTTCTTCCGCAGGTCCGTGCGGATAAAATACAACATAGACAAATAGATATACAGAAATGAAAAAGAAAAAACAAAACTCATACATAAAAAAACATTATGTATTATGTAAAAATCATATTTTCTTGTAAGAGGATTTTTTTTTTTTTTTTTACGACACACAGTAAGCAAAACCCGTTTACAAATTTACAGAGTGAGGTCTGAGAAACCTGTATCACCTTTGTTGGATTTTTTTTTCCCCGGTGGACTTATTTTCTCCTTCTCAAAGGATGTTAAATTCCAGTGAACTTGTACTCAATCAAAAGTAATTCAAAAAAAAAAAACAGTTTGAAGTATGCCGTGCTGTCCAGAGATATGAGTGTGTCATTATAGAATCTGTATCACGTTGTTAGTTTTGATCCTTAGCAAGTTTAAATAAACAAATAACAAACAAGCAGAGATTTCGTATTTGTATTTATTCTATAACATATCTTGCATGTGACTAGACATGATATTTGCCTCCTTTCGTTTGTGTGTGTTTTTGTGTGTGCGTGTGTGTGCGTATGTATGTGTGTGTTTTTGTGTTGGTAAAAAAGGGGGGTGACTCCACTAAACCGACACCCACCAGTCATACCGTCCACGAGTTCGACACTGAAAACAGGTCCATGAGTCATACGTCATACAGTTCACGAGTCATACAGCCCATAAGTTCGACACAAGGTAAAAACAGCAGTTCGACAGATAAAACACGGCGCTTAATGTGTCGGTCTCATGGGCCTTGTTAGCTTAGTGTCGAACTGATGGGCTGTATGACTTGTGAGATGTATGACTCGTGGGCTATATGATTTGTGAATGTCGGTCTCGTGACGTGCAACCCCAAAAAATGCATGTCGACGTGTGATTGGGAAATCTGAATGACGCCAAACAAGAACTTCAATCTTGAAGGAACTCCTGCCAGAGAGCCACTATTCATAATGTCCTCGTTGTGAGTATAACGGAACAGTAATGTGGTCATATTTTTCAACCATTATAGCCTCTTCATTGTTGCCACTATTCTGCCTCTACACCCTGTATTGGCAGCTACCCCGATATGCCAGGTCTCCTTTCAAAGGCTTTACGAGAAGCATTTCGTGTAAACCATCTTGCTTAATAGGAACAACGCATTAGCCAGGATTCGAAAACAGGACATTCGATAAATATCAAGTCTTAAATGACAACACCACTGTATAACCATGTGAAGTAGATTAGTCAATTTCTAAATCCTGAAATGTCCAGTAGCGATGTTTTTTTGTTTTTTGTTTGTTTTGTTTGTTTGTTTTTGTTTGTTTGTTTTTTGTTTGTTTGTTTGTTTGTTTGTTTTTTTGTTTGGGGGGAGGGGTTCGGTGAAGTTCGGAAGTCCCAGTTTAACTGCTCAAAAGGACACAATTATAGTCATATTGCCCGGAAGAAGGTTACCACTGGTAAGTGACCGTACGACGGTAATCTTAAAATAATTTCCTTCTGTTTCATAGTAGCGTAGTTACACGTACCCTCGGAGGAATGCAATGTACATGTTAATTAATCAAACAAGTAATTAACGAGGAATAGAATCCACAAATCCCCTGGCGATGCCAGAAAGAATAATGACAACAATGATACTAACTTAGCTGAATAAAATACATATTTTGTCATAAATATTTTAACAGCAGATTACTTTTTTTCCCCAAAAAAGAGAAGACCCCTTTAAAAAAATTATAACATAAAAGTGAGTTTTGTGTTTTTTGTTCTTATTGTTGTTGTTACAGTTTTGTTTTGTTTTTGCTCACCTGAGGAAAAAAAAAAGCCTGAAGTGAGCTATTACGATTATTCATCGCCCAGCGTCCATCGTGCGTCGTGCTAAACTTTTTTAAAAACTTTTTCCACTTCTTCTTGAAAACGCCATGACGGATTTTCAGAAAACTTGACAAACTTATGGTAATAGTCTGCGAGAATGTATGGAAGGCAAACCTGCGATAGGGCGGTGAGATAGCTCAGTTGTTAGCGCGTCTACCTCACAATCCAAAGGACAATGGTTCGATTACCGGGTCCCACTGAGCAATGTTGTGTGTAATCATACCGTCACCTCTATATAGTAAGAGGCAAAACACTCGGTTGCTCGGATAGGACATAAAATGGAGGTCCCGTGTGTGAAAAAGCTACAACAACTCATGAACGTAAAAGATCCCGCTTCATTTATTCATCGCAAAGAGCGGAGTGTTTAGTCCGGTCAAGTGGTCCCGCCTTGCATCCGGCTAGACTCCATGGAAGACCAGGGCGCGGTTTTATCAAAAGATATAATCGATTTAAAATTTCCTTCACACACAGGCTACCATAGACCATTATGATTGAAATCAACTATATAATCAATTATAACTATCCGTAAAACAGGGTCTAGTTATTGCAGCTGAATATGAGCTATCCAGCCATCTTCTCAGATGGAAATGAAGCAAACAAACAACAAACTGCCATACTGAGGTGCGGGCGAGATCCCCTGGTCTCTTATTGGTCTCGTTAGGTCGATGTAATGCACTTTTACTAAATTGTCAAGGCTATGTACGCCTACCTGGGATAGAGGTCAAAGTGCACTCACATCATATTGCATGAAACCAGGGAGGTTTCCTCTCACCTCCCTGATAAAACCAAAAGGTCCTTCTGTGTAGCTCGATCTGGAAGGTAACCTAATTCGAAAACCAAAAGGAGCACATAATTGTGGTGTACGACAGGGCCGCAGGCAATGGTAATTAATTTTCTTCAAACACTTAACAGTTTTTTTTTTTATATATTTTTTTATATTGGGGGGATTCAAAAGTAAAAAAAGAATAAAAATAAAGTGGGCCTTTCGAGACAGAGAGGGTAATGAGTCTCGAAGGATCTATTTACTTATTTATTTATTCATTTTGATGGGGGGGGGGGGAGGGGACGCGCAAACGCGGGATCAAAGAGTGTTTGAGGGTGTGTTCCCCCTCCAAGAGAGGTTTTGCATTATAGAATTTAAAGCTAGAGTGCACCTTGATCGAATGGCATTATTTTTTATTTTTCGATTTTTTTATTGTTTGTTATTCAAATTTGCAAAGGAAAAGAACACTAAAAAATTACTGTTCTTTAATTTTCCAAGTGATTTCTCAATCATAATCGTTTATATATATATATATATATTGAAAATCTAATATCTGTATGAAACATTCGACTGTGCCAGGAGAGAGTGTGGGAAGTGGGTTTCCCCAATCCCAGACGATCCACGATTTCCAAGATTTGATATGGTGCATACTTTGGGTGAAAGATTTGAACAGTTATCGATGGAAAACAGTAAGACGATACGTTGGTTGTTCATCCAAGTTGTACCCCGGTTTACAGTCATGCGATCTGCACACATCGTGTCAAAACGATCAGACATATATGGAAGTCATCATGGAAATTGAAATGAGACACGCAACTCGACGGTGATAACATCGAAGAACTTTTAAGCCCTGCCGACAAATATCCAGATAGACCGAAAACAAGTGAACATATTTTCAAAATGAAAAGAGTAGAAACATGCGGAAACGAAGTGATATTTGTTCGCTTTTGCTTGCACATATATGACTACAGTGTAAGTCAACTTCGGGATACATTTGATGCGATTTTCTGTAATGAATAGGACATACGACATAAACTACATGGTGACAATGGCGAGTCAATCCTGGATGTTGGTCACTATCAAATTTGGTTTATGGTGCTATATGTGATCTATGCAAAGTTACACCGAGTGCTTCCAGCCGTTAACAGTAAGATGCTTGGGGACTTCTTTTTTCTTTAGCCAATTAAACGGTGAGTAATAAGAATTTTCCATGTACTCTATCCATATCTTGGGTCAATTACACTCAGCTGTTAAGATTTGCTATCTGGTAATTCGCTAGGGTAAAATATTGATTGCATGGCCTTCTGAAACAACAGTGCCAACGCTGCAAGGAAGGTTTACATGAGATGACTGAGTTTACGTCATTATTATCATGTTTGATATTTTCTACCTTTTTTCTATATTATAATGGACCGTTTTCAGTAATACCTACGATAGGAGGATCATCTTTTACGCGGTTACTATTCTAACAGACCTTATAGTTCAAAACAATCAGCAATACAGTGTACTAAATTATTGTTTATTACGAACAAATTCATGGAACACTTCCTAGTGCTTAATTTTCTTCCACATTCAATATACTTTGTGCATTTTTTTTTTTTTTTTGGTCTAACTATCGCTTTCCCCTTATCAGTTGATCCGTCAAAATGATTGCATATAAAACTGTATGAACTGTAACATTTCATCCATTTGTTATTTTTTTATTTCTGTTATGAAGAGTGGAATGACACTGACAGTAAACACACAATCGTACAGAGTTGTAGTGGGAGTGAGAAAACGTTCCCAGACTCTTCTCAACCGTTTGCGTGCTTCGATTGCCGATTAGCACAAGGGTTGATATTTGAGAGTTATGTTAAATAATTCCGTTGCTCTGTGGTTGGTTTTACCCTGGTAGGAACATTATGAAGTCAGTTGTGCCGATTAAATGCTGAGATTGCTAGGAACTTAATGATACCTCACAGCAAAAATGTCCATTGCCGCGCAATGCGATTGTATCTCCCGGCACTAGCAGCAGCTTTTGCTTCATCTTCACGTTTAAGCGAGGGACAAAAATCCCTTCCCCTTCTGAATATTGTGAAGACTAGACGCAGCTTCACAAAACAATATTTATGTATATAGATTAGAGTATAATGCATCTGTATACAAAATTCAAAAGTACTATCGGAAGATATGTCACCTGCATGCAGAGTGGCTACTGGATAGCCGCCAATGCCCAAGTCACACAGTTGCTCAAACAATGCTCTGCGTCTGGCGTTGCATAGTAAAAAGTGTAATTTTTAGAAGGACTTTTAGAGCGACTGTGTGACTGGGGCTTAAAATGTGAGAATTTTGACCATGTATAAGGAACACCAGGAGGAGCGTCAAAAACTGTGGAAGAGGAAACTATGATGTACACTATTTATAATCTTGAAGAAATCAGTCTAAATTGTGACTGTCAAGTGCATGCAAGACAGCAACCAATATGCGACATTTGACCTGTAAAAGATGGAACACTGGGGAAGCATCATAATAAAATTAGGAAGAGTAAAGTACATGTATGGTACTCCTTACAAATCTAAATGGAATCAACTGAAAAAAAAAGAAGGTGATTGCCGGAGAGGAAGCAAGACAAAAATTAAAATGTGATATTTTCCCCTGTAAAAAAAAAAAAGTGGATCCATAAGAGCATTACATTAAGTATAGACACATCCCAAATCTTTCGAGTTGTAGCTCATATCATGGTAGTCATTCATACCAAATTTGAACAAAATCCGTCAAGAAATGTAGTCTATAGAGCGCACACAAACCATCGAATAACAATATGACCTTTGACTCTATAAAAGGCGGAACACTGGGGGCAGCAGATCCAAAATCTATAGGCTTGTAGATTATATCATGGTAGACCTTCATACCAAATTTGAACAAAATCTGTCAAGAAATGTAACCTATGGAGGGCACACAACCCATCCACCAACAGCATGACCTTTGACCCTATAAAAGACGGAACACAGGGGGCAGCACATCCAAACTCTATAGGCTTGTAGATTAGAGTACATCATGATAAATCTTCATACCAAATTTGAACAAAATCCGTTAACAAATGTGACCTCCAGAGCGTACACAATCTATGCACAAAATAATGTTATGGCATTTTACCCTATAAAAGACGGAACGCTGGAGGCAGCATCACCCAAAGTTGCAGGTGTGGAGATCGTATAGTAGAGGTCATATTTCTTAATTGATTTTTTAAATCTTTTTAAAATGAGAAATTGCACATTCAAGAATCGTAAAACTTTTTTTAGGGACACTTTTGAAAATGATGCACATTGGGGGTTTTCCAAAATAAATCTTGCAGTGTTGATTAGTTCTACGTAAGATGAATACACAGATACAGACAGTTATCCTTTCATAAGGGGGTATCATCATCACCTTAATATTGTTTACAAAGTACTGTGAAAGACTGTGATTTATGAAACAGATTAACTTTATGTATTTTGAACTGTTTCAGTGGTAGCCAAAACAAAGAAATACATTATAATACCACAATCATTCAAAGTTGTGTGATAATGACTACTTTATTATTCATGAATTCAACTACTTTGTACTAAGATTTAGTATCGCAAAAACATGCATAATAAGAAAACAAAGTGTAGTTAAGCAGAGTTCGGGGGTGGGGGGAGGGTAGAGGGGGGAAGATTGAGGGGTTTGACAGAATAGACCAACATAAACCAGCAGAGCTTGTATGGGATGAATACTTCCCATTGACTTGTGTGCATTACATGCATACTCTATAGGGCTCACACGGGTAAATTTCCCCATGGAGACGTGTGTTAAAACTCAAAATGAAAAAAAAAGAAGAAAATCTGGGAAAATGAGGTGTTTCATCTTCACTAACCTGGATAAGTGAGATATACCCTTTTATCCATCAAATTTCCAAGGGGGGGGGTGGGGGGTTCTTCAGGTCAAACTCTGTCCAAGGGTTCGCAAAGCCAGACTTCGAGTTCTTTTCACTCAAAAAAAAATCACCTGTTTTCTGTACGTGCACCCAATGAAATATAGTCCCTTCAAATTCCATGAGAAATGCTTTCATCTTCCAACCAAAATGCAGTTTGTAGGGGAATTCATACTCAATATCTGCAGCTATTCAGTCTTTCGCCAAACTGCATTTCTGATTTTTAATTAATTTTATTCTTCATTTGTTTTTGTGAAGGGGGCAAGGACATTCCATTTTATTTACAGGTGTGAGCCCTATAAACCTCCATACAAAATTTCAAAGAAATCCATCAAGGTTTGTGGCCGCTAGAGTGCACACAAGAATGTGACACTGCGGCGGCGTACCGCTGCTGCAGCTGCATGCTGAATCCAAAGTATCCTCCGGCTTACAGGCCGGGGGTGCAATTAACGTGGGAAACACAATGTGGGAAGTCCTATACAGTCATGTTGGGCTTGGGTTAGGCTTTGCAAATACTAGCATATCAACTGAAATTGTTATGCAGGACTAACATTCAATTCTGTTTCATATGATATGTACAAAAAGAAAATTGCAACAGAAATTGAAAAGCTCTATGAAATATCATTGACAATGCTGCAGAAGAGCGTAAATTTCTTAAATAACTCTTTGCATCATAAAGATGATCACAGTCGGCGACAGTTGATGGCGCTGCTAAAGCTACAAATAATCCCTGACGAAATATGAGGGATACAATAAGTACGCAATGACAAACGCGAATAATTATGAAAGGAAAAGGGGTAGCTGTAATAATATCAAAAGCTATATATGCAGACACAGCTACAGGACATTACATTGTACATCTGAATGGACATAGTTCTAACTGCAACGGGACTCACGAGAGAATGTTGAAATAAAGGTTTTCCCCGCTCCTTTTTTTTTATTTTTGCCATTCGGTTTCTTGTTAAAAGCATTCAAATTCACGAAAGTTGTGATCGCTTAGGTAAATCTTCATTCAAATCCGTTTTCGTTCATTCATATTATTCGTTATTTGTGCAATAAGCATGTCAAAGGTTTCTAACAAAAATATACTAGGAGCATATCATGATATAAGATTAGAGCATTCAAATTCATTCTGGCTCATTCAAATTTCTTATCCTTGCAAAAAAAAATGTTAAATGACTCTTCCGAACTTCCGAATAAAAACATGCATTTTCAGGAATGAGCTTTCAAATTAACTTTTCTTGCATTCGAATTTGTTTTCGTGCAAAAAATAGCCACAAATTGGTAACATATCAATAACTGAATTCGTGATATGGTGCCAATTTTAGGGCAACTTCAGCCTTCAAGATAAGAATTACGGGATTTTGGCCAGTTATCGATTATTACCAAGAATATCTAAGATAAAAAGCAAGACGATGACCTTATAGATAAAAAATTTGAACACTCGTGGATCGAAATGATCGTTTGCACTTACACTGACAAAATATTAGGAACTTTATTTAATATATTTGCCAAAAAAGATTTTTATCGATTAGTCTTAAAATCATTCAAATCACTTTAAATGAATGGCTCATTTGCCCAAAGCCTCGCTCCATTTTTTAAACTGTCATTTCGTTCCATCATGCAAAGATAACATTTGAAATGCTATCAGAATTTCGGCGCAAAATTAATGCACGAATTCACGATGATTTTCTACACCGAACTTATGCTGGAATTCCCCTAGTAGTTTGCACAAAATTACCGCTCGAAGTCACCGCCCAATTAATTTATGCACAAGACTAACGTTCAAATTCCCTGTGTATTTTTGCAGAAAACTAACGCTCGAACTCATAGCAGAATTTCTGCAAAAAAAAAAAAACAAACAACAAAAACTAACGCTCGAATTTACAGCTGAATTTCTCCACACAGCGTATGCTCGAATTCCCAGTGAATTTCTGATATTAGATATTCGAATTAGTGATACTGTACATAATTCAATTTGTGATAAGTGTAATTCGAACTTTTAAATATCACAAATAAGATAAGACAGTGGAAATTCGAGATATCACAAACTCAAATTTGTGATATCAAGAATTCGATTAGTAATATCACGAATTTTCTTTGGTTTATCACGTAAAGCCTATTTTCATATTTAAAAAAAAAATTGAATTTGTAATAACACAATAATTCATTCAGTGATATCTCAAAATGTAATTCGTGATATCAGACAATTTAAAAGGTAAAACAGCTTGCCGTATGCATGAAATTTGAAACCGTATACCGTAGTAGGCCTACTTAAACGATTTTGCAAGAAAGAACGCTAATTTGAATGCTGATAAAGAGAAATCGTCTGCCCTTAAGCAAAATTACATTGTCGATAAATGAATTGCGATGTTCGTGAATTAACTCGAGTGTCTCCAGATAAATACCAACCACTGGATTTAAAATTTGAAAGACCGACATCAATCAATAGACGATAGTGTCTGAATTCGAATGCGTCTAAATGAATTTGAGTGACACAAATATGAATTGAACGGGAAAACCTATAGTGGGCCCTAACTGAAGCTTAGTACCCCTGTGCTTTGATAGTAAAATAACGAATAGAATGTTGGACGCTTCTGACGTAGACGAAGAATGTTATGGAATTGAACAGTTTCAAAGTAGCTGTTTCAGAGTTTCAAATTTGTTTTGTCATAACCATTAGAAAATTACTTACGATTGAGCTGTCTGGTAATATCATTTAGCTGTTTAGGTCTATTCACAATCTTTTGATCTCTTTAAGCACAAAAATATCACAGAAAATATCAGGTTCTGGCAGATAATACCGCAACGATAACATCCTTTTCGTTAAATGTCTAAACCCTCCGTGGTTACTGCAAATAAAGGAATATGAATAAAAAGCAGGGAATTGAACTCCTGCACATTCCAGGCAGGGGCAATGGAACTTCTTTGTTTGTCTGTTTGTTTGTTTGTTTGTTTGTTTGTTTGTTTTGTGGGGGTGCGGGCCATTGGGCATGAAAGATCAATGAAGATAATACACCAACTATATACAACCCTTTTCCTCTAAGTCCTAAGCCACTTCATGTTATTGCAAATAAAAGAATACGAATGAAAAATGAATGGAACCTACCCACATTCAATGTAGGAGCCACGGACCTTTTTTTTTTTTTTTTTTTTTCGGGGGGGGGGGGTGGGGGCAAGGTTCACTGTATATGCAATACAGGGTGGCCCAGAAAGAACGGAACGCCTAAGATCTTTAATTTCAGCAATATCGTTGCAAATGTGTCATTATTTTGCGTACTGTTGGAAAGGCCATTCCTTTTCCAAGAGAATGACTCCCAGCTCTTTAATTTCAGTTAATGCGTTACGATTTTAGGACCATTTTTGTCAACCCTTGCAATTTTCAAAATGTGATCATTTTGCACTCTCAGAGACACCGAAATCAGCGAGAATTCGGCTTGCCATAGAAGCAGTAACGTTCACAACGTGTGGAATGTGGCTGTCATTGTCCGTTACCATTGTGAATGAGACGACCCGACGACAATAACACTGTCCGCCCCACATTCCGCACATTGCGAACGCTACTGGTTCTACGGTAAGCCGAATTCTCACTGGTTTCTGTATCTATGAGAGTGTAAAATGATCACATTTTGAAAATTGCAAGGGTTGACAAAAATGGGCCTTAAATCGTAACGCATTAACTGAAATTAAAGAGCTTGGTGTCATTCTATTGGAAAAAGAATGGCCTTTCTAATAGTATGCAACATGATGACATATTTGCAACGATATTGCTGAAATTAAAGATCTTAGGCGTTCCGTTCTTTTTGGGCCACCCTGTATAATCATGCTTAGGTCTACTCAATTAGGACTGTGACTTGCATTTTCCCTCGCCGTGTCTTTTGTTAGTCACATTAATATCACAGAAACATGCAAGTTATGCTGAGTCGAGAGGAAGGTGCATTCCAATGTCTTTTGTTAAACATTTCAGTACTTTAGCAATGATTGACAGATGAGGTCATCTTGGGAATATTGGTTTGGAAGGATCTTTTGTCGGCGTTCCCAAGTAAGAAAAATAGAAGAAAAAATGTTTGGAATGTTTCTAGATATTTGTTTCACCGCAAAAGTGATTTTGAGGGTATCATGAATCAACACAAATCAACATGCATTTGGATTTCAGGGGGCTTTTAAAGTCGAATTACGAAATAGCTTGTACCATTCCTGGAGCTTTGGAGACGATCCCTGAATGGTGATACTCCCACCTTCAAAAGAGGGTTCCCGCCTAATTGCATCTGGGGAGAGGTAGGTGGACGCTTGTAAAAGCGCTGGCTCCAACCGGGGGCACGCATTGCCTCCTCAGACCTGCTGGTGTGCGGTTCATCAAATCGCTGTTCTACTGGACGGAAGTCGTCGTCGAGTGAAGCACTCACTTCGTCTTTTGTCTAAAGCATCCTCTATAACTGGTAGGACAAATTTCGGAATTTCAGTGTATAAAGCCATAAATGTATGATCTGATAGTGTAGTTTGACTGAATGAGAACTGCTTGGAGTTTGCAGATTCGTATCCTTGGCGACACTTCATGTTTCTGAGGGACATACATGCATGTGTGTGTGTGTGTGTGTGTGTGTGTGTTTTCCATTCGTTTATGTTACCCAAACATTTCCCCATGGCCTCTGGCAAACACTTTTCCCGATTATTGCCTTTAATTGATAGGAAAGTCAATAACGTAAATTCTATTTCATCGAGGTACAAGCCGTAAGTTACTACAAATTTGATCACGTTCCTCGCAACCTCTGAAAGATATAGCCAAAAGAGCACGAAAACCCATGGAGGACTTCTTACAGACGGTTGTTGGGAAAACTCTCCAATATAATGGTCTCTCAATAAACCAGATTGTAATTAGCTCATGTACACAACAGGCGTTTTCACATCAGCCCGATAAAAATCCAAGCTCGAGATATTTTTCGCGATTACGAATTAGCGTGCTTTTACATTTCTTATTCACATCAGCCCCAAGAGAATTAGCCCGATTTTTTTTTTTTTTCGAGCAAATTCGACAGCGGAGTATGTGCAAACAGCATCAGTAATGTGTGTGCCCTCTCAAAAATTCCTCATGATTTATGTGCAGTTTGCCTCGATCGATCTCGTCACACACGCTTGGCATGATGGGATTCATCGCGCTACTTTCTCGAGTCGTTTTCACATTATCAAATAGCGCGCTACTATCCCGCTATTTCAGAAATTTCCCGAGTTGACTCGAGAAATTTTCTCGATCAGAGCGATACAATTAGCGCGCTAATTTGTGTTCACATTATCAAATAGCGTGCTATTTCGCTATCGGGATAATTTCCCAAGTCAGAAAATAGCGCGCTATTTCGAAACTTCGGGCTGATGTGAAAACGCCTATTGGTACAAATGACCATGGAGCTACTCAGCTCCATGAAATGACCTTTTTTTTTTCCTCAGTTGGTCAGGCACTTTCCTCGTTATCATTAGCTCGAAAAAAATGCGGACTAATTCTCTTCGGGCTGATGTGAATAAGAAATGAAATAGCGCTCTAATTCGCAATCACGAAAAATATTTCGAGCTTGGATTTTTATCGGGCTGATGTGAAAACGCCTAGTGTGGCATATAAAAGCTTGCCCACCGTAACAATTTATGGAACTCTGTTCGAACAAAGAATGAACTTGTGTTTACACCAGGTGACCAGAATGGCCCATCAGTTGACATTTTAGCAGACATTCATTTCATTGTTTTGTATTGAATACATCAACAATCAGTTTCTTTTGATATTGCCAAATACCAGGCTTGCTGTCAGGTGGATACGCTGACAAGCACCATTTAGATAAGGATCACATGAATAATCATCATATCACAGATGCTTATCTCAGTGAATTAGCAAACCAACATGTCTGTTGGTACAAACAGGGAGGTGCTAGAGAAGGAGTAGTCTAGCGGGCGACGTATTTTTAGCCTGAATCAGTCACTGATCAGTGGAATCAGTCTTTGATTGGCAGTCAATAGAGGGCGCGACGATGTGGAAGTCAAGTTGACTAAAAATACGTCTAGTAAGAAACCTCCGAATAGAGGCGTGGAACCGGGCGTGGCATGACAGTTGCCAGTCTTCAATATCGAAGTTTCATTGGCTGAGCATCAATGTCAATCAAAATACATTACAGAACCCAAAGGAATCCTAGTCTACTCTCCTAGGTATAATACATTATTGTCTTTTAGGGAAAATAGAATTTCCCTGTCTCTTTCACATTGATAGTGTTTTGCCATTCATTCCCATTCATTTTGAGGTGTATAATATCTTCTCTTACTTCAAATAAGAGAATGATAGAAGTCAATGCGACTACATGCATTTGAAAATTCACGAGGGTTCTGCATATGGAAACTACTCCAAAATTACTGCCGAATGCAAACCTCTCACTGTTGTTGCTAGTCTACGAGATATTCACTGTCATTATCGGTTTTGAAAGTGTGATTTAAGAATTTTTCCCATTGGCAATTTTCATGTTAAAATACTTTATATTTTCATATTAAATCTCCTACGATATTTGCTAAATATCAATTAAATCTGCCGTCAAGATAACTAATCACTATTGCCAAGCACCATCTACATTAAACAGGCATTTCGTGGGTGATCACACTGTCATAGGAAAATCCGTCCGTGGTACATTTCCTGTGAAAAGGGAAAGAGAGGATCTGCGACACAAAAGGATTCCTGCTAAGCCAAAGTGCCATGGGAATATGGTGCATTCTTTGCAATCATGAAATTACGAGACGCCAGTCTCACAGAAGACTTAATTATACAAGTACTGATTAACATTTACAACTCAAATGTAGATAAGGACATCTCTCCTGGCAATTCGAAATGCTTGCCTATGTAGAAAATGTGAAGCTGAAAAAATGAAATAGCATTAACGAGCTATCCTATGTGAATGGTGTAAACACACACACACGCACATAATGAGCAAAAACACGATATGTTACGAAACTAGAGCACAACGCACAAAATCTGTGACCACGTCAAAAGCGCCAGAAAAGACCCATGCATGGTTCAAATGAAATGTCTGGTACCATTTTCATGAGAAACATCTCGTTTAGAGGAAAGCCATGAATTGTTGATAACGTATTATATACAAATTAGTTTAGGTCTGTCAGAGATAAACACTGTCTGCCTTTTATGCCAAGATTCCAGAACTGGGAATTAAGAATTGTGTTTCTTGATGTACTTTCCGAAGTTGTTCGAAAGATCGTTGATCCGAAGACGAAATAGGGTTCGTAATTCCGAAGATGAAGTAAACTAAACTGTCTTTAGTGACAAAGGTTATGTCGATATAACAAGGAAGGATAGGATATTACGCAGTGAAAATTAAACAAAAACATGGTCAAGTACCCAACACTTACACGCACACACATACACACACGCACATGTATTTAAAAACATACAAACGCTACCGATACACAAAAACACTGGCGAACCGGAATACAATCGTATTTTGTAAATTGTATTATAAATAAAAATTAGGTATTTTTATCCTCTCCTCTGTATACCCATCATCAGGATGAGCCATTTGTGGAAACAATTATTGCATTAAGAGGCCACCTAAAACAAAATAAAACACACACAAACACACACACACACACACACATAGAAATGCTGCTATGACGACTGGTATGTTTGCGCCATAATGCATGGTTCACCTTGTAAGTTTAGAGTACATGTACAATGTCTTGACGTGTGATGACAGTTTCACATAATACCTATCAGAAAACATTCAAATGACAGGTTTGTCACAAATGTGCTGAATGCTCACTTTCGTTGAAATAGCTTTGAT
Source organism: Diadema setosum (assembly GCF_964275005.1). Classification (NCBI taxonomy): domain Eukaryota; kingdom Metazoa; phylum Echinodermata; class Echinoidea; order Diadematoida; family Diadematidae; genus Diadema; species Diadema setosum. Next base: position 14,775,710 of record NC_092702.1, read on the forward strand.
TGGATGAATGGCTATTACTGTCTAAAAGCGCGTGTATTAGAAGATTCGAGGATTTTTACTTAACTTTTGACCCTTTCATATAAGTTAAGGGAAAGAGTGAAATTTAGCGCTTTCACTACACCTTGAACCTTTTGACCTTTGACCTCATGGCCAGGTACTTCCAACAGAATCTCTTTGGGTAATACTTGCATACATTAAGTTTCAAGAAAAATCCTGTAAGCATCGCATCTGGGGTGATAAGAGGAAAATAGTGAAATTTAGAGTATTTGACCTTGACCTCTGACCGATGACCCCTACATTCCCTACATAATCACTGCCAGTCAGTGCATGCATAAGTTCCATGAAGATATCTTGAACCATTTGTGAGATATGGAGAGAAAGTGAAATCTAAGTTAACATTTTCACTTGAACCTTGACCTTTGACCTCAAGACACAAAACTCTCTGGAGATTCTTCATTTGGTCGTAGTTCATGTATACACGAAATTTCAAGAAGTACCTTCAGGCATTGCATAGATATGGGGGAAATACTGTAGTTAATTTTTTGGCATTTGACCTTTTTGACCTTTTACCTTGAGCACGTGTGCCCAAAAGTTGACAGTTGATAGGCATAACGTCACCAACTCATACATATACATGGCTGCCAAGTTTCATTAAAGGCATAATTTACCATTTGCAGATGAAACAATAACTTAGCATTAGTGCTTAAAATAGTTCTAAAATGTGAGTTAGGGATTGAAACAACAACAGTAAAAATTTGAATCAGTAAAATCAGAGTTAAGTATTGTTAAATATACAAAACGTGAACAGTAGTTATAATAAGATTGTTTCCGGACTTTAGGAGAAATTTCGCGAGGAAATAATGTTTCCCAGAATATGGCGAACTAAAGGAGTATTGTCATAGCTCCAAGGATGTACGGTTTTGATAGGTAATAACAAGAAATAATCTCCATTCGATAAATCATTTCATCAACCCTCAGAATTGACATTTCCCATTGGGTAGCAGAAGGACAGCTTTAGACTTTCGAGAGCAGGCCGGCACGGATGAAGAAAGCAGTTTCGCCCTTTATATTGGTGCACTAACATTTGTATCTGATTTCCACTCTTCCTAATGAGCGATGGTAACAAAGGAACCTCGAATTAACATGAAATTTAAGTTTCGGATCTGACGTCACCGTTTTCACCTTTTTCGTGTCTCATGTATTTGATTCCTCTAACCCATAACACATGTCTCTTGGTGGAAACTTCGTGATGTCCCACATTGAGAACGTGCAATAATTAACTGGTATGCAAGTTATATTACTTGAGCATTATTCTAGACCAAATCAATGTCGTAAAATCATACTTTTGGGATCTTACCCTGTTTGAACTCAAACCCTTCACATGAGGCTGACAAAATCAGTTTCATCCAGAATATTGCTATAATAAAGGGTTTATAGACTCTTTCGATATACCTAAAATGAAATAAGGCTCATAATTCATATAGTTTATTTGTTGATCTGAAATGATAAATGGGTTGATATTCCGAAGGTGTGATGGCCTGAAATGAAATTGCGTTTGTTTTTAAGAAGGTTCGTTAACACGAAAATGAAACAAGGTCCGGTTTTCCAGTGATTCGTTTATTCAAAATGTAATAAGGTTTGTTAAAATCTGCATGAATTAAGCTTCGTCAATCCAACAATGAAGGTTCGTTTATCCGAATACTATATCCATTTGTGGAGAAGCTGTTACTGTCGAGAAGAGGGAGGGCCATTGTTTCTGTAGATTAGTTATTTGAGGGTGGGAGGGGGCTGATAATGATCAAAGGTGTATACAGTAGTCTTTCAGAGGGTATCATCAGTACACACATGCGTGACTTTTTTTTTTTTTTTTTGGGGGGGGAAGAGCCCTTAGGTGGCCTCTTGTAATATTTGTTTCTATAATAATACGTCATGCATGGTCATCATAATGATGCCATAGATGACTATAGGAGCATACGGCGGAGAGGGATAAATTATTGTTCATGTTTCCATGAAAAATGCAATTTGCAAATTGTACGATTGTATTCCAGTTCGCCAGTGAGTGTTTCGGGGAGTTTGTGTATTTTCCATCTCTCTCCCCCCCCCCCCCCCCCCCCCCTCTCTCTCCTCTCTCTGTTCTTGTTCAATTTTCATTGCGTAATAGGACTATCACACCTTTTATGTTCAAATTAATTCGAATTTTATTTCATTTTTCGAAAAGAACATGAACATTAACTTTTTGGTAACAGAGAATAAGGTTGCATAATCAAAACAAAGTAAATTGAGAAAATATAATTGCGGAACCTTGGAGTAACCATAAGAAATTATTACAGTTTTTTGTGTTTTGTCTCTAAAACAAGTTCACTTCATTTTCGGAATTTGAATTTTATTTCGTTTTCGAATTAACGATCCTTCGAATACCTTCGACAAAGAAAATGAAAGAACACAGTATTAATAAAATTATGTCGAGAAAGACGGGAAAAGTTTATTTCTGACAGATCTAAACAAATTAGTGCCTCTACGTAATCCACAATAGCTTTCCTCTAAACGATATATTTCTGGTGAAAAAGGTGCCAAACGCTTCAGTTGAGCCACACGGATCTTGAAGGGTGCTTTGGACTCAGTCATAGATTTTGCGTGTTGCGCCCCATTTTCCCAACATGTCGGTTTTTTTTTTGTGTGCATCATCCACAAACTTGTTGGTGCTACTCAATTGAGCTTCACGTTTTTCTGCATAAGCATGCATTCCGAATGGACACACAAAAAAAGATGTCCTCATCTCCATAATTATTTGCGTATAGAGAATGTCCATCAGCATCGACTTCCCTTCACTATAACTGTACCGCCATCTGTTAGACTGACGTCTCTTAATTACGTATTGCAAAGAATGCACTGTGTTTCCCCTGGCCTTTGGTTTTGCAGGAATCCTTTTGTGTCGCAGATCTTCTCTTTCCCCTTTCACAGGAAATGTACCACGGACGGATTTTCCTATAACAGAGTAATCACCCACGAAATGTCTGTTTAATGTAGATGGTGCTTGGCAATAGTGATTAGTTGTCTTGACGGCAGATTTAATTGATATTTAGCAAATATCTTAGGAGATTCGATATGAAAAAATAAAGTATTTTAAAGTGAAAAACATACCAGTGGAAAAAAATTCATAAATCACACTTTCAAAACCGACAATGAGAGTGAATATCTCGTAGACTAGCAACAACAGTGAGAGGTTTGCATTCGGCAGTAATTTTGGAGTAGTTTCCATGTGCAGAACCCTCGTGAATTTTCAAATGCATGTAGTCGCATTGACTTCTATCATTCTCTTATTTGAAGTAAGAGAAGATATTATACACCTCAAAATGAATGGGAAGGAATGGCAAAATACTATTAATATGAAAGAGACAGGGAAATTCTATTTTCCCTAAAAGACAATAATGTATTATACCTAGGAGAGTAGACTAGGATTCCTTTGGGTTCTGTAATGTATTTTGATTGACATTGATGCTCAGCCAATGAAACTTCGATATTGAAGACTGGCAACTGTCATGCCACGCCCGGTTCCACGCCTCTATTCGGAGGTTTCTTACTAGACGTATTTTTAGTCAACTTGACTTCCACATCGTCGCGCCCTCTATTGACTGCCAATCAAAGACTGATTCAGGCTAAAAATACGTCGCCCGCTAGACTAGAGAAGGAGAGGCAACTACTGCTCTCCTTTGAAATCATGCGCGGCACCGCCGAGAAGTTATGCGTTCAACTACAGGTGTTACCCATGTGCCTTGACAAAAGAGAGCATCAATAATCGGGACTAGCGCTCTCACATCTAGAAATATTTGCTCCTACTGCAATTCGCTCTCTCTTTCAATGTGATGGCAACAATGAATTTGTGTACCTTGTATTGGAGCAGCGAATCAAAATGCAGTGTAAAACTCACAATTTTAACAGCAAATAGTTTAAAAACACGCTGGAACACGCTTTAACGGAATACTTTATTTGAAAGATCAAATTATCCTTTATTAAAAGATAGAAAATTAACATGCGGAAATGTGCGCATTATAGAAAAATATTAGGTTTTTAAGAGGGCCTTATTTTCATTTCATTTCGATTTGCGAATAACGAAGAAACTAGAAATACATGTTAATAATATTGAATTCTTTCCTAAACTATTCTAAATCAATTCGAGTATTTCATTTGAAATTTTGCGGTGAAATAAAGCTTGTAATTCAACGAAAGGTGAAATGCGTTCTTCGTCTCCGAACTTCGTCTTGCAACTAGAGCGGTGCCGAGCATGACTTCAAAGCGTAGTGGAATGCTAGACATCCCATTGTAACGCCTTGAACCCAAACATGTGTTTGCATGAATTACGAAGAGTTGCCACTCCATCTCTGTAACACCTCCCTGGTACAAATGATTTTTTTCTGCTCATGCACAGAGTGGAATTACGAACTGGTCTATCGTCTTTGACCAGCTACTGTCTCTGTGTGGAATTTTTTCTTTTATGATTTGAGTATACTCTTGCACTATGGACTTGATGTCCTGTTTTGATACAGTTTAAAGGGAGGATATAGTTTTGCTGTGGTGAGGATTCAACTTTTAACATTTTGCGAGATATAAAGTAGTTCGTTACTTAGAAACCACTTTAAAAAAGTTAAAGAGCATGCAACTCTACGATGAACTCAAAATCTATTTGATGAAAATTGATTTAGAAATGGCTGAGACATTATTATTATTATCATTATTATTATTATTATTATTATTATTATCATTTATTCGGCAATTCAACATACAATACAAGAGGACATAAATTACAAACAGAAAATTGTATTACATGATATAAAAACTGTGGTGATTCCAGGTGACATCCAAAATCAAAGCAAAACAAAGCGATGATAGTAAAAGATGAGTGCTATCATTCATTAGGATCGCTTTATTTAGGATATCTCAGATATTTCAAAACCAATTTTCATCAAGTAAACTCTGTATTCCTCGTAGAATTATGCTTTCACATGTTTCATTAGATATTTCTTCTCTCCAAAAATCATCAAAAATGTTGGAAACCTGAAGCCCCATCTAAATCAAAACTGTACCATCCCTTTAATAGGGACAAGCTGCTCAAACTGTTTTACTGAAAATAGACTAAACCTATGAGTCTAAGGAGATCTATATGTTATATTTTCTATGTTGCATTTGGCGGAATTTGACTCTTGTGGGTTTTTTATGGTTTAAAGAATGAAAAATTGATCGCATTAATTCAAGTAAACAAAATCACACTCTGGGAACAATCCATCTTACGCGCGAGCTACTTTAAGCCACTCGTGTTTGTCCATCCTTTTTCCTCTTTTCCATAGTTAAATTCTGCAGAACTCTCATAAATGACGAATTTTGAAATTACTGATAGCTATCTGCAATTTCATGAAAACTGTTGAAGCAGGGCATAGGCGTGCATTTTTATATCATTTCTCAAATGGTCGGTTGTAACACCTACATATCATTAAATGATTTTATGATTGTGAATGGACATGCTTCACGATAGTCTGCTCTTAATGCTCCGTAGTGTCAGCGGTAATTTTTTGGCCGAGGACCGTTCTTGTTTTCCCGAGGGCGGGACGTTTCTCGGATTTGATTATGCACAGAAATATAATCTCGCCTCACAATACGGACAAAGAGTGCCAATACAATATCTTTGAGGTCAAGGATAAAGCATAATTCAGGCAAGATGGATAGTGCTAACTTTCCAGAATTAATAGAAAATTCAATATGTCGGCACGCCACTTTGCAAAAACAGGCTTTGAGGTCAGGTGCACTGGGTCAACCTTAATTGTGTGTGGAACAAAAAGAGAGTTTACAACAACATCCCAACCACAGCATTCTGGGAAGGGATAATCGAACTACATGTATTCAGCTAGAACTGGGTTAGACAACCTAATCATTCGATTAATGACTGCGAACGAGCTTCAAAGTTACTGAAAACTGTGTTTCCCGTATCTGCAGGGATTTCTTCTGAAGTGATGCGGAAAGGAGCCTACCCGCTGTTTTAAAGACACTCATAGACAGCAGAGTAAATAGATTCAATGCACACCCATTTTTTTTTCCATCCGTGTTTTATGTGTCTCGCTAAACAATACTCAGAAAGGTCTGGGGATTTATTTCCTTTTCGCAGATCTGCGTTGGCGTCGCTTTGATACGAACGACATGCAGGGATTTTTCATTTTTATATTTATGCGGTCGACTTTGCACAATGGCTACCTCAATGTAGGCACCTATGAATGAAGCTGTATCGATGGTTAGGTGGCTATTGATGGCTAGGCTCCACATGCGAGTTCCTCTTATTCGTAGCGAAATTCATTTTCCAATTGCGGGGTTGGAATGGGAGGACATGTCTGTGCTTTGTAGATGTTGACTTAATGGACCGTATGCATAAACCTGGCAATTGCAAATGCAAACATTAAATCATTTTTAGATTATTTTTCGGATTTGATGGAGAACCCAATTTTTATTTTAAAAAAGAGATTTTAGTATAGATTTATTAAAACAAAATAATACGTCACAAGATTTTTTTGAAAATATTTTTATCTGCTTCTTTTTTGCCTTTGATATCCAAACCCACACGTATAGTTAATGAATCCGCTGCCCTTATTGATAATATTTTTTTAATATTCTTCCTCCTCCCGATTCCCTTATACTATACTTTCAGATATTACAGACCATTTCCCCATTTCTACTAGTTTCTCTTTAAATGATATTATTGATAATAGATATGGTTGTTTTTAAAGACGAAGAATCACACATGAAAATATAGCCAGTCTAGGTGCCAGTTTAGACACGACAGACTGGTCTTGTATCTTTGATACAAATGATGTTAATTTGTCTTTTGAATATTTCATGCAGATTTTTCTTCGACTTTTGGATATCCATATTCCAAAACGTAGACAAAAACCATCTAATTGTAAAAAAAAAAAAAAATACCCAGGCTCCCACGGATCTCTAAATCACTCTTGCGTTCAATATACAGAAAGAATAATTTATATCATTAATTCAAAATGAAACCTACTGAGCAATCAAAACTTATATAGATTAGTTATAAAAATATTTTGACGAAAATTATACGCATAGAAAAGAAAAAATATTACACTAAGCAGTTACAATTTTATAGGCATGATATGCAAAACACATGGAAAGTTTTAAAGCAGGCAATGAATATATCAAACGATAAATCTAATATTACCAAAATTAGATTTGATGATGAAATCATCGAAGATTCTCATCAAATTTGTAATATTTTGAATAATCATTTTTCTTCCATCGGGGAAAATCTTGCAAGCAATATTCCTCCTTCAACGAAACATTTTTCTGAATTTTTAGGTCCACCAAATTCTAGTTCAATGTTCCTTACTGCAACATATAATCAGGAGATAATCAATATCGTTTCTGATTTTAGTTCTAAAAAAAAAAGAGCTGGACACGATGACATCAGTAACTTTCTTCTGAAGGGGTTGATATCTTCAATTGCGGATCCTTTAGCTCACATATTCAATTTATCTCTTTCTAATGGCATTGTCCCCGAAAGTGTGAAAATAGGAAAAGTCATTCCCTTGTTTAAAAAAGGTGACAAATTAGATGTCAATGATTACCGACCGATTTCTTTGTTATGTACATTGTCCAAAACTCTTGAAAAAATTGTTTATAAAAGAACTATTACTTTTTTAAACTTCATTAATATACTTCCAAATTCTCAGTTCGGATTTAAGGAAAAACATAGCACTACACATGCATTATTAAGTTTTGTGGAAAAAGTGGCACATGCTATTGACAGATCTTCACATCTAATAGGTTTGTTCCTGGACTTCTCCAAGGCCTTCGACACCATTAACCATGACATTTTACTTAATAAATTACATCATTACGGAGTGCGTGGGAAGGCCTTGGAGTGGTTTAGGAGCTACCTCATGATCATGAAGCGATATGTCTTTTTAAATGGTTGTAATTCACAAATGTTAAATATCAAATATGGGGTCCCACAAGGAAGTTTATTAGGTCCGCTTTTGTTTCTCGTTTACATAAATGATTTTTGTAGGTCATCAGATGTTCTTTCCTTCATTCTCTTTGCGGATGACTCAAATTTATTTTTTTTTCGCACAATAATCCTCTTACTTTTGTAAATACAATAAAATCTGAATTAGAAAATGTCGCCCAATGGATAAAGGCAAATAAATTTTCTCTTAATCTTCAAAAAACAAAATACATGTTTTTTAGCAACTCTATAGAGACACTACCTGTTGACATTGTCTTTGATGGGACTCCACTGGAAAATGTTTCCCATATTAAATTTCTGGGAATAACAGTTGATAATAAGCTTTCATGGAAATTCCATATTGATAGTATATGTAAAACTATTTCACGAAATATTGGTAAAATTAACAAGATTAAATTCTGTCTTCCTTTGTCGTCCCTGATTACCTTATATTCATCTCTCATATTGCCATACTTAAATCATGGTATTCTTGCGTGGGGAAATACATATCAAACACTCTTAGATAAATTACTTGTATTACAAAAGAAGTCACTCCGTATTATATGTCATATTGCATTTCTGTCTCATACTGACCCGTTATTTTTTTAAAACAAATATTGAAAATTAAGGATTTGTATTTGTATAATTTAGGACAATTTATGTATAATCATGATAAAAATAATCTTCCAAATATATTTGAAACAATGTTTCCAAGAAATCAGTCCGTTCACAATTACCCAACAAGGCGTTTGAATGAATTTCATTTGCCCTTTTTCAGAACTCTGCTGGCTCAGAACACCTTCATTTACGATGGGACAAAGTATTGGAACTTACTTCTTAACGATGTTGTAACCGCAAGAACTTTGAATTCTTTGAAGAATAAATTGAAATTATTTTTATTGAAATCTTATAACATACAACCGAATTAGGCTTGTTTCATTAACTCAATTAAGTCATCTTTCTTTTATGTATGCATTAATCAATTACACATCAATTTAGAGTAAGATAATCTGTCAAATATAAGTTCTCCTCAAATGTTACTGTTATTGAACAGTGCATCATTGTGTCTATTCTCTCCTTTTAATATGTCCGCTCTTCTGTATTTTTTCTGGTATGTGTACCCAATTCTTGGCAATATCATTACTCCTACATCCTGGAATTCGGCTTGCTTGTGTCCACGATGGCGTGTGTTGCAGTTTCATTTTCTTTTTCTTTTTTTCCCTTTTTTCGTTCCTTCCTGTTATTTCATTTTATGTCAGTTGACATTGGTATCTTTGATTTTGTTTCATATATTTGTAGTTTCATGAAGTCATTATTTGTTCTCTTATGTATTTCTGAGGGTCCCATATCGTACAAGCTTGGCTTTTTAGTGGGACCCTTCATTTCCATTCCCATCCATGTAATATGCATAAATGCAATTATGTTGTCACTCATGATCACATGTATTTTATTAATGAACGTTTTTGAAATTACTACAAATATGTTCTGTTAATGCATTGTATATAATTTTCTCTGTTTATTTAATGGAAATGAAAATAAAGTTGAATTGAAGTTGAATTGAATTGTTTGATGCCCGCAAACAATATTGCTTAGAGACTAAGCATTTGCTTAAAAGCGTATGCATAAAACGGATCTTTTGCCTGTTCTTGTTAGCAATACATACAATTTTCAAGGCTCTATAAAACGAGCTTTAAGAGCTTTTGCTTAAGTGGGATGTTCGCTTTTAAGCATCATTTTCATATTCATTAAAGAAAGACCAAAGTTGTGCAGGAGTGGTATAAATCTACAATTTCTCCCCTAAGATGTATAAGAAACGTTTTTGTTTCAACAAGGGGAATATCCAGCGGTTAGCATGCCAAAATGTGATGAGAAACTGGTAGGATATTTGACGTCTTATGTGGAGAGCAAGGAGACTTCTCTCTCCACGTGCGACCTGGCAGATCAGGGTTATACTAGTACTATAAACAGCAGTTGGGGAAGTGAAGGGAATCAGCAAGTACGTGTGTGTATAGATGTGCGTGTGTGTGTGTCTGTGTGTGTGCATTTACGAGTGTCATTTTATACCTCTTCTGCCATGTCAGGAAATGTTTCCGCACACACACGCCCTATCAAAGATCTTCTCAAACTCATCTTTGTTCTTGTGTTCGCACAGGCGTGACGTCCCTTTTAGGCAAGCAAAAGCAAATTAAAGGTTTAATGCATATAGATTTAAGCAATTGCTTGAGCTTGATCTTTTCCTTTACAAACTTGTGCTTGTGCTTGGAGCAATTGTTCAATTGCTAAGTTTAAAGCATACGGCCCATTGACTTTTGTATAACTTTCCCTTTTTTTCAGATCAAATTGCCTGAAAGAATGGCTCCCGGAAAGAAGCGAAAGATTGATGGCAACAAGCACACGCTTGTTGAGCGCTACGAGAACGATGCTCGAAGAGCGGTGGAGAAGTACCAGACTCTCCGTGACCTGGACATCTTCGTACTGGATAATTCGATCCGTGAGAGCACTGTAGGGCAACTGAGGGGCCACACCCTGGAAAACAAGTGGAAGATTTACAACGAGGTAAAGAAGTGCGGCTTCAAGAACACCATCGTGGCCTCCTTCTCCCACATGACCCGCGTGGATGATGTCTTCATCATGCAGCTGAAGGAAAAAGGGGAGGATCCAGAGGGTCTCTGGGCTTTCTCAGAAATCACAGAAAGTGTGTACATCATTACCTTTAAAAATCAAACATCAGAAACGTCGCTTTAAAGAGTCTATCGTCAATACAGAAGAGTTAAAAATTACAAACCGATCGATTTTAATCTCTGTACGCCTTAAAAAAAGAGAACAAGGGCCAATGCATCTGGCGTTAAAACGACACAGATAAAGACAGCCTTAACACAATGTTGATATACCTTGTCAAGCCACCAGGCGTAAACACGACCATTTATCAGTGAGCAACTGTAATGGGTTAATTGGTCGATGTTAAAAATCTCCAAAAAAAAAAAAAAAAACTAGGAAGGGAGGAGGAAGGCATTCGTATCTTTGACATTGTGACCGCGATGGGGGTTTCGAAATATTAAACTGGCCAATCCTTATGACAGAGACCCTGTTTCCAGAATCTACAAAATCTCCTTGGTGAGACTCACGTCGAAGGCAGTCACGGTCACACTCAATATGAAAGATGAACAAAATTTTAAAGGATCCTGCTGCATAAAAGTTGAGATCAAACATAAGTCAGAAAATCATACATAAGTCTCTGAGTACTCAATGGTGATCGGCTGATGCCTGAATTATGTTTGATTTTAGGAATTATATGTTTGATTTCATCTTTTCATGCAATAGCGCCCAGGGGTAACAAACCAAGGCATACACGCGTATGCCTTGGTGGGCACATGGAATGTGATTGAGAGTGTGGGCGTGTCTCCCAAAACTGCAATTTTTACTTATGGAATTTTTGATATCAAGTGCTGATTCACTCTTTCTACCGCTTATTAAAACTGGCATTATGTCATTGCGTGTATCAACTCTTGAATACGATATGTATAACACAAACTTCCCATTAAATTGCTCACTTTGGTGTCGTGTCTTGACTAACAGGTATCAAGGGCAAGGTACCCGACTTCAAGAATGTACCGGTAGGTATCAGGAAGCTGAAACCAGCAGGCCTCTACAGCGTAATTTTTGAAGTCGATCTTGGTGATACGGTGTACGACTTCACCAAGTTTTCCATAGATGACATGTGTCAGCTGCTCAGCAAATGGAACGACTGGTGTTTCGACAATCTCAGCCCGAAGGCAAAGGTGATGTTCAGCTTCCGCGACTTACCCGACGTCATGCCCGAAGACAGCGACCGAGTGTTCAAGGTCACTAATTTCCTGGCCAGGCTTCCGCCAAATCGACGTCCCTTTGGTATGATGTTTGAGGAGCCAAGGGGAAAGTCCGTCCCGGAGGAGTGCGGCATGTGGGCCAGGTACATCCGGATGGTCATGGACGCCAATGACTGGAAAGGTCACTTGCTCGCTCACGTCCACGAGAAGTTTGGCCTCTGTGATATGACAGCACTACAGGTGAGTTAACAGCGTAACAATGAGGCCTTTTTTACACTAACATGATCTGCATCAACTAAGGATCAGTTTTGAGAGTGATGGTAGCCATTGAATATGTGGACTATACGATAGCATCGCTGTCAGTAACGTCATGTATACGAGAAAGGACTTTTAAGGTTATGGTTAGGAAATGTTAGCAAATGATGGATAATTATTTCGTAAAATGTACCCATGAAGCTGCACTTTTTTCTTTGATCCGCAGCTACGACACGACCTTGGAAACTACAGGTACCATAATTAAAAGTCAATGTTGCACTACACTAGTATTCAAAATATGGCATGGTAAATCGTCCGCATGTAGAAGTAGCAAGCAACTTCTTTCATTGAAACCGATGTGGACCGTTCTCAATACGGAATTCCGTGTACTGATTGCCTATCAGGTTCTTATGGATGGCGCTGATGGCATCTGGGCCAGTGTCTGTGCTGAGGGTGCCTCCATGGGTAACGCCCCGTCCTGCGTAACTCTTCTGAACCTCATCCGCCTCGGCAACAAAAAGGTATTGAAGAAATTCAACTGTACCTACCTACGACAGGCTGCCATTAATGTGACCAGGATCACCACGGGAATGGATCCCCACATCAAACAACCAGTCTTTGGTGCTAGAGCTGTAGACTTCGTCTTCGATCTCAAGCCCGAGGAGTTCGACTTCGCAAAGTTTTTCGGTGAAAAGGCTCCCGTTCGCATCACTACCATGGCCAGCAAGGAGATGATCCAAAAGCGACTTGTCGATCTCTTTGGAAAGGATCCACAGTTCACCTTGGATCTGACATACAAGATGAAGGAGCTCATCCTTAAAGATCTTCGGAGTGGCAGGTGAGAATGTTGTTCAGTTTAGGTTTTACCACATGAACCTCAGAGTAATGGCGTTGTATGTTGTGACAGTAAAACAATTGCTTCAACTTCTTCTTTTGTTGGGATCTACCCTAACAGGACCCCTGGTCTTTTATAGTTTCCAGTTTTCATCTATAGTTATCATGTTATGTTATGTTATGTATTGTTATGTTATGTTATGTTATGTATTACATGTTTGTATACTCGTTCACTGCCTTTTGTTTTTATGTTTAAAAAAGTTATTTTTTATGAAACACAATGAAGTTCATGTTCAAGTTTTCAAGTTCAAGAATCACTCTTGGAAAAATTCCTTGCGTTTTCACGTGACTGCTAAAGATATTGCACCAGAGGGCAACTGACTATGGCCTTTGACATAGCTTTGGAAGAGCGTATTGTGGTTTCCCTGTACTTTGTAAGATATCAAGTATCAACATGAATTGAATTTACCTCTTTAGATTTTAACATACGTCAGAATATGGCAAAGTTCGAATAGCTGCTGAATGAAATGTAACTATAACTGACCTTGGTTTTGCGGACGTGGTTATAGTTATGCATATCATGATTTCTTTCCTTTCATTTTGTAATGTAACAGGAAGGAGGAATACATGAGCATGGTGGGGCTGGCCTTGCTACTCGATCGAGCCGGCGGGAAGTTGAACGCCCAAATGCGAGATGCCATTGATAACTTCAAGCTGAAGGCACCACATGCCCAGTCCTTGCTGGCAGAAATTCGCAAGACGTGGGACGAGTGGGACTTGAAGGAAGAGAAAAAGGGGGACAACATGCTCGAGTTCGACTCCTTCTACAACGGCTTTATGGCGCCCTACTTCTCGTGCTACCGCTGCCTGGACACCAAGAAAGCGCTTTCGGCCATCGATATGGACAACGATGGCGCCGTGGATTGGAACGAGTTCGAGACTTACCTGAAGTGGGCGCTTCATCAATATCCAAACATCAAGGATGCAGACGAGCTCCTGGATGTTGCCTTCCGGAAGGGAATCATCCCAGCGATGCAGGATGAGTACAGAAAGTGCCTTGAGGCTTCCGCAGATTAAACACATACAAACCTGCAGTCATTAATAGACAGCAAGCAATTACTTCTTGGCCTGTTTACGAAACTTGGAAATTTTGTTTTTGTTTTGGTTTTTTGGCTTTTTTCTTAGGGGGTATTTTTTCTTTAATACGCCCTGTCATAAAGGAAAAAAAATATTTTTTTTTACTAAGTCATTTTACTTCATGTGCAAACAATAAAGCCTCTGAGAATCACACACTGATCCCCATCGATTTACGAAATATTGCAAACGCCAGTGTTGAGAATACAACTGGACACCGTGTCTGTATTAAATTCACAACGTCTTATTTTGAGATGTAACAGCACATCTGCAATTCTCTCGATGGTACATACTTGCTGGGACACTATGGGCTCTCTAGTTAATGCAACAATAACTGGAACGAAAGCATTTAGACTCCCAGAGTTTCTGATTATCAAAAGTTGAGAATAGCACACGACTGTAACAAGGACACTACCGTATGGGAAATTTGGTCGGAAACCATTACATCCACAGCATTCATCGGAAACTCAGGGCAGACAGCACTCCCTCGCTCGAAGGTTTGATCTGTTGAGATATCACCGTAACATTAAGTTTGTGTTATTAACATTTAAATTATTTATCTAAAAAATTTGAATTTTTTTTTTTGAAATTATTTATCTAAAAAATTTGAATTTAGTGTTTGTGATGAATTAAATGTAATAAATGAAATTGTAGAGACTTTGTTTGTGGAAATTTGTATTCCGCAAAGTAAGAATATTATAATTGGTATTGTTTATAGACCCCCAAGTTCTAGTTCCAAAGATTTTTTGAATTGTATGACAAATTTATTAAAAAGTCCTCTATTTATTAATAAAAGCACTTTCATAATGGGTGATTTTAATATTGATTTGATGAAGAATGATGATAACACATCTCAAGAATTTCTAGAAATGTTTTTGTCAGCCTCTTTCTTGCCATTAATTTCGAAGCCAACTCGTGTTACAAATCACTCCGCAACCCTCCTTGATAATATTTTTTCTAATTCTGTGCAGATTTTAAATTCTGCTATAATTTTATCTGATATAACTGATCATTTCCCTATTATAACATGTTTTGATCTTAAACATTTGGTTAATAGGTTTCAGTTTTCTTCATTTAGACGTAGAGCTTCACCGGAAAATTTGGCTAGTCTTGGTGCTTGCTTAGATAGGGCTGACTGGTCCAGTGTTCATGATAATGATGATGTAAATGCATCATTTGAAAATTTTTCAAGGATTATGAATAAATATTTAGATGAATATATTCCTAAATTAAAAGATAAGTCAGTTAATTATAAAACGTCTCCTAAACTTCCATGGATTTCAAAATCTGTTCTTCGTGCAATAAATAGGAAAAATAGGTTATACTATAAATTCAAAATGAAAAAAAACTGAGGAGTCAAAAAATAAATACACTTCGTATAAAAACATTTTAACGAAGATTATACGGTTGGAAAAGAGGAAATATTATATGATTCAGTTAGAAAAATATAAACACGATATAAAGAATACATGGAAGGTATTGAAGCAGACTATGAATGTATAAAAAAAGAAATTAAATATTACAAAGTTAAAATATGATAATAAAATTGTTGAAGATCCTAATGATATAGTTAATATTTTCAACTCTTATTTTTCAATAATTGGGGAAAATCTGGCAGAAAAAGTACGACAGTCAAATACGCATTTTTCTACATTCTTAGGGCAACCTAATTCTAGTTCTATTTTTTTTGTTCCAACAACCAAATATGAAATTATAGATATTGTTACTCCAATGAATGATAAGCGAAGTGCTGGTTATGATGATATAAGTAATTTTATTTTAAAGGGAATTATATCATCAATTGCTGACCCACTTTCACATATTTTCAATAAACCTATATTAAGTGGTGTTTTTCCTGAATTTATGAAAATAGCTAAGGTTTTTCCTTTATTTAAAAAAGGAGATGAATTTGATGTACGTAATTATAGACCCATTTCATTGCTTTCATCCTTATCTAAAATTTTGGAAAAAATTGGTGTTTGTAAGAACAATTAATTTTCTTAATTTTCATAATGTTTTTACAAATTCTCAATTTGGGTTTCGTCAGAAACACAGTACCATTCATGCCCTTTTGAAGTTTATTGACCACGCCGCGCATACTATTGATAATCATTCTCATCTTATTGGTATCTTCCTGGACTTCTCCAAGGCCTTCGATACGATAAATCATGAAATTTTATGATATAAATTGTCTCATTATGGAATACGGGGGAAGGCCTTGGAGTGGTTCAGGAGTTACCTACAAAATCGAAAACAATATGTATCTCTGAACGGGAATGACTCAAATCTAGAATTTATTAAATGTGGCGTCCCACAGGGTAGCTTATTAGGACCTTTACTTTTTATCATTTATATTAATGACTTTTGTAGATCATCTGATATACTCTCATTTATACTTTTTGCTGATGATTCCAACGTTTTCTTTTCTCACCGAAATCCAGATACTCTCGTACGCATTGTTAATTCCGAATTGAAAAAAGTTACTCAGTGGATAAGAGCTAATAAATTATCACTTAATCTCCAGAAAACTAAGTATATGCTTTTTAGCAATTCCGTAGAAGCTTTGCGCACAAATATCATTTTTGATGACACTCTGCTAGAACGTGTATCTCATATAAAATTCCTTGGTATCACAGTGGACGATAAACTTTCATGGAGACCGCACATTATTAACATTAGTACCATAATTTCTCGTAATATTGGTATCATAAATAGACTCAAGTCTCATATTCCAATGTCCTCTTTGTTGACATTGTATTTTTCTCTAATTTTACCGTATCTTAATTACGGACTCCTAGCATGGGGTAGTGCCCATCAAACTTTGCTAGATAAATTACTGTTACTGCAAAAAAAGGCACCTCGTATTATTTGTGGCGTCCCACCACGTTCCCATTCAGAGCCACTGTTTAATAGATATAAGATTTTGAAAATTAAAGATTTGTATTTTTTACAGCTTGGTCAGTTTATGTTTAATTACAATGCAAATGCACTTCCCAGTATTTTCAATTCAATGTTTCCACGGAACCAGTTTTTTCATAATTATCCCACTAGGCAATCTAATGAGTTTCATTTGCCCCTCCTGAGAACTTTATTAGCCCAGAGTACATTTATATACACCGGTCCTAGATTTTGGAATTCATTAAGCTGTGATATAAAAAATTCACCTTCTTTGCATTCTTTTAAGCGCAAGTTGAAATCATTTCTCTTAAATCCTCTCTGATATATTCTTTATTAGTTAGATCTCATCAAACTCAGGGTTCATCATCCATCCACCAATCTTTCGATCACTGGCTTCATTATTGCGTAATTGATTACGTGTTTTATTATGTAATAGCCATCAAATCCTTGCACAGCTGCGTCCAGTACCAGCCCTCTGAAGCACATTTTCAATCACCCCCTGTTCCATTTCCCTAGTTCAGCGTGTAGGCATTCTCTCTTTTTTCTTTTCCTTTCTCTCTCTCCATTCTTTCCGTCTTTTTTTGTCAAGTCGTGTCATGTCTTTTGTATTTCTCCTGTCTTGTTCTGTTCTGTCGTAGTGTGATAAGTATTTGTAAATAAGTAATTCATAAGTTTGTTCATTTTTTGAGTGGTTCACAACATACAAGCTTGCTTTTTAGTGGACCTCTCAGTTCTTTTTTTTCTCAACTGAAGCATAACTTTGTACTTTTTTTCCAGTATGTGTTCTTTTGTTTATCTGTATCATTTATCTTTTGCAAAGTCGAATGTTTATGTTTATGATGTAATTCCAAATTTATTATGTGTTATGTTTTGTTGGAAAAAAGAAGAATGAAAAATAAATGAATTGAATTGAATTGAATTGAATTGAACATACAAGGTTTAGCAAAGGAATGTATCATAGATGTCCTGGTATATCTCGGAAAAAGGTTGTTGTGGATATAACATGGAACACAGGTGTAATGTTGCATCCACCACATACAATTGACATGTGTTTGTAAATATTTCCAAAACGCATCACAAAATGATTTGTGCCCCTTGAAAGCTTCGTGAAGGCACCTATTGTTGGCATGGGTGTAATCTCAGTTTATCATGATTATATGTGATAGGGGAGTTAAGATAAAAGATGCGTTATGCATGCGTCTGTTGATTTATGATGAATGCGTTTTGATGTTTAGCTTCGTGTAGCATGTAAAGGTTTATTAAAGGAATTCAGGTGACGGGATATTGTGACGTCTTATATGAATTTGTGCGATCAAGCAAGGATTTTTTTTTTTTTTGTATGTCATGAACATGAACGGAATATTAATCATGGTATCTGAAAAATGTGAACTCAGCCGTTATATGTATTTTGTAAAGTTAACAATTTTTGTTGTTAGGCTGAGGTAGGAGGATCACTCATTTCAAACACGACTTCATACTCTTGATCGGAACTAATACTTAACCTCTTCAGTTTGGATGAATATCTGAAAAGGGAGTGGTAAATAAATCATGTCATTACGAGTATTGGTTTCCATGCACTTACAGCGCAGCGTTGGCTGACGTAAAGGTTTCTTTTGTTGGATATATTTTTTTCTATGTGGGGGCGTATGCGCAATAGTATCTGCGAAAAATGTCATAATTATATGAATTCTTCAATGTTTGATTGCTCACCGAAACTTTGTACTTCAGGTGGTCATGTTTATGTTTGAAAGAGATTGATAAGCAATCTCTTGACAAAAGTAATCTGCGTGTAATTTTCAATGTCAAAAAAAATGTATATACATGTTTATTGCGTATTCTTACGATCAGTTTGAGAAGGTGCGTATCTATAGACTATAGCTGTCAAAACAAATGCTATGACATTAATGATCATTATGATAATCTCGGGTTATTGATTGCGAGGAATGAGTATAAGACGCAGACTATTGGCTAAACGTAAAAACATGAAATGTACGAATTTGTTTTCGAAGCTGATCAAAAAAAAAAAAAAAACACGAACTAAACCTAAATCAATATTAGACTGTAGGTCGCAATTGCCCTATGCCGTGGTGTCAGTAATGTGTTTTTTGTCAACCTTTGTACGTTTTAGCAGGGTTTAAGTTCCAAGTGAGTTGAAATAAAGACCGATTCTTGTTCCATGCTGAATAATCTTTAACACCAAGCTTGCACGTGAATTAATGTCTGCGTTTGCTGTTCATTTGATTATTCGTTTGTGTGTCTGTGTGTATGAGTTTGTTACTTTCTTTAGTGATTTTCAATTTCTTTGATGTTGTTTTTCATGGGAGAGCCAAAAACTATAATCCAGACTATACTAATTTGGACTCCCATCTATCTTTCCGAAATCGATTCGGCAATAAGCGATACGCACATCAAAACAAACATGCGCAACAATATCGAATATTGCTGCATAAGTAGAGTCGATTGATATTCTACTTTTAAGCGTAAACACGTTTCGACATTGGGCAAGAAAGTAAAATTCTAAATCATTCTTATTTTTCCACATTTTATGTATGCGTGTGTCCACGCATAAAAGAATACAGTATAGTAAGCCTGCATTGTCAACCAGATAATAATAATATAATATAAGCCTAAAAGGTCATCTCGGAATACACAGGCGAATATGTATTCTTTTCAACCATAGCAACAAACGGAATTCACTTTTGGTTTACTAAATAAATCAGTTTAGTCTGTATAATGGCCATCACTTGGTCTGATACCCACTTTGGTTGATTATCATTTTGGTCTAATGACCAAAATGGGGTAATGAAAGAATGCATCAATCTTATCATATAACTACGTCTACGTATAGGCGCGCGCAATACATCCGAAAGCGACAATGCAACCAAGATATCGCCCTCACAGTGCATCCGTGACAGGGCTCTAGAGTGGTGGTTTGCGCATTGGCGATATCATGAAACGGCATGGACCTCTTATGGGGTTAAGTTTTCTTCAATTTGTGTCCCTCTGTTCATACCTCATATCTTCACCCCTCTGCTTAATAGTCTCCAGCTTTAAGTATGGACCTTTGTTTGGATGATTCAAAGAGAGTTGGTAAAAGAAATCATAGAAGTAAATTCCGATGTATATAAATATATAATTTTTTTTTTTTTGGGGGGGGGGGGAATCGGTAGTTGCTAAACAACAACAGCAAAAAAGAAAGAAAGAAAGAAAGAAATCCAGAGAAACAGATTGAAATAAAGTAATGAAGGGATCATTACTGGAGGAGACCTCCAGATGATTTTTATTTTTGCACATTTGAACAACTATAAATTAGTTATGCATAAGTGGAGTTTCAGAATTTATATAGTGGTTGGGAGAAGGAATAAGAATGTTTTTAAAATTGACAAGGATGATGACATGGCGGCCTCACCATAAGAATGCATGAGTTGGGGCTCGAGGATTGGGCACGTATAGATTCCACACAGGCATTGACAGGTAAACTTGTTAGGCATGCGGTGTTGTAATGGAAGTACACTGCTACATTTCTGAAATATGTGATGCATCAATGTCATCAACACTATTCAGTGTAATTTGTATAAAAGATTTTTCAGAGCATTGGTTTCTCTGCTCAAGGACCACAATAAATTCCACAAATCTATACATGGAGCGGTCGATTTATGTACTACATGATGTGATATTATGTTAATCGTCTGGAATGCCGTTTAAAAGCGAAGTGCGGGATGAAACAATAACAATTATTGGTCTTAATTTATCTTAGTCCTACTTATATGGATCTTTATAATAATGATATGGTTGGCACTTTTCAAGGTAGCAGGTGCATGCAAGAGTGAGTATTCCTTGTCAGAAACATTGCTACTCCACTGGGGCAAAACGGACCCTTAAGTCCGTTTATGATAACAGAGACGTGAGCACGTCGATCTTACCCCACAAAAACCTTCGCGAAATTCCGCCCGCCCATGACCCCAACTGAACCAGATGCGAATTCATACATCTCTCAGCACACGCTTGGTAACAAATCACTCAAACTCGCAGAAGTCAGAGGTGAAGCATTTGAATGTATAGAGACCGTAAAAAAGCATCAGCTGATAAATCGACTCATACAAGGTCGACCACTTACAGCAGCACTAGGCGTCAAACAATGACTAGTCCATTTGTGCTCAGTAATTACACAGCGACCATTAGTTTTACAACTCTCCAACTTTAAACAGAGAAGTAAAAATAAAGTGTAAGAGCGTTCAGATGTTTGAAGTTTGCCTGTTACAACTACATATTATATGTATCTTTCAAGTTGGAGTTGAATGATATACATTGATGAACAATTTTGCAATTATTCAACATGTTGATGGTCTACAGGTAGTCAAATGTGGCTTGATCTGTATCATAGTGTATAGCCGTATTCACATATTTTCTTAATTTACCTAGGGGATAGGTAATAATTATGATATTGACTGGCCTTTCTTTCGGGAGGTACCAGAGTAATATTGCCCTCGTCTTCGACTCGGGCAATATGCTTTCAGTTTGGGCAATATTTTCTGGTACCTCCCTCAGGGCCAGTCAATATTTTATAACTCTTAAATGAATCCCACAAGGATTGGAACAATCATCACCAGCATTCCCACTGATTTTCACTGATAAGTTACTAGCCATCCCCTTTAAAAACGACATTTTTTTTTTCTCAGCTGGATATGAACTTTTTTTGCAAACATCCTTCATGGGCAGTCATTCATTTTAATAGGTACAGTGTAGGCGATTCACTGAGGCAATAAGGTGGGTCGGTCTCACTCACCTCCCTGGTCTCACCCATATTAAACTTTAAATACATTTCACGTAACTTTTCCCTACGGGTGTCTATAGTGTCAGACAGACGCGCTGGAAGCAGTTTTGGATGAGGAGGGAAAGACTAAAAGGGGAAAATCCAGTCCCAATTGACATTGACATTGATATGAGCAATAGCTGGATAGAGTGCAATTTTGTTGGAGGTAATTTGGAAATGAAAGCATAAATCAATTTCATTAAAGACCTAATAAAATGGTTTAGGCATTTTTTTCTCAATGATGTAATAATATTAAATGTTAAATTCTAAGTAATTCTATGGTTGTGCGGGTTTTTTTACTGTTCTGAATTTTGTTCTATATTTGTTAACATAATGGATGCAATTTCCTCGGTTTTGGAAAACTTGCTATACTTTCACCGCATGCGGCGCACTATCACTTCTAAATTGTGATGACGTCTAAGAACGGAGTCGTTCACGACCAGTCTATGCCGTAGCCAGCGAGCTGGCAAGGCTATGCTAGCGCAGCGCAGCGACAGCCGGCGCGCGGCCGGCCTGCGGCTGCACTGGCTAGCGCTGGCGGGGGAGCGAGCTAGCGAGCGCATAGCAGGTGCTGCGCTGCACTATTGTCATTGGCCAAGCCTTTAGACAAAAGAATATTTAATGAACTGTATCGGATTTAATACTGCCAATAATACAGATTACAACTGTGGTACGCTTGGATATCCATTATTTTCGGCAAACTCGTGAAATAGGCCCCACCACTGCGTGTCTGTGCTAATAGTAATACTACGGCGACTCGCCTGTTTCAGCCCCACCGTGTGGCGTTCATCTCGGTAGGTAAGCACGGCGGTGGGGCTGCCTTCCACAGTGAATACTCGTGAATGCGGCGAAAATGACTTCATAATATGGCCCTCGGCTCGACTAATTTAACGGCCAATTTAACCATAAATACAACCCTACCTAACCCTAAACCCTAGGAGGACCTACCCTTGCTTGCTATAAACGCACGGGTACGGTGCACGCGTGACTGCGGTGGGGCCTATTTCACGATAGCCCCACCACCACTGCGTGTCTGTACTAATACTTCGGCGACTCGCCTGCTTTATAGGCCTAGACCTACTCGTGAATCCAGCCCCACCGTGGCATTCATCGGTCACGGCGTTTGGGCTTCCTTCCACAGTATAATTTTTAGCATAAAACAAAGACTACTCGACCAAAATTGACGATCATTCTTGGTATCGTTTTTCTTAGAAAATGACGCATCTAAATTACTGATCATATTGCAGAAACTGACTATGGGAAACTGGTTAACGTGTTAGGCTTAATCGTTAGAGTGTAGCCTCTGTACTACTACCAAAGATTCTGCTATTACTACTTACTAGTCTACTAGACCTAGTGCCGTAGTGGTAATAGTACACTACTAGTAGTAGTACTAGTAGACTACTACTACTAGTAGACTATTATAACTACTAGTAGACTGCTACTAGATCTACTACTAGACTACTACTGGTACCCAGTGGTAGTTTAACTTGTAAGCGCCGGCCGACGGGCCAGGCCACGGCCGGGACGCTCCCGCTTGCTTGCTGCGGCCGGAGTAGCCGCTCACTTTGTGAGCGAGCTGGGCCTGTTCTTCTAATCTACTTACTAGACAGTTACAACTTACAATGTCAGTCATGTAGAATACAGTGTATCCTTTCTAACGTTAAACTATATGGGGGCATACCAGACATACCACTCTGTACTTCCCAGGCGATCGTTTCCGTGAGGTCTATTCTCGGGCTTGGTGCCATGTTCATACGCTCTTGCACTGGCAGCGGGGGAGATGCAGCTGGTTCATATCGGTAAGGTGCAGCCCCACGATAACGTTCTGGTTCATCGGCTGCCTCTCCCTCCCCATCTTCCCCTTCAACTTCATGTGCCTCCTCTTCCTCTCCGCTATCGTCAGAGCTGCAGTCTCCATCATCATCATCAATGTCGAAGTTTACCCATATAGGGGAAGACATTATGCTCGAGGTACCAGGTATCTGTGCAAGCTAACTTAGTGATAATGTACGTGGTAATGCGTACATGTCGACAGTCAGTGTGTCGACCGGGAGCGCACATCCCGCGGGGCCCGGGCCTGGCCGGGCTAGCTATCGTGTACGCGCGTGTACCAAGCTAGTAATCTGAGTGCTTGTGCTGAGCGGCGTCTGCTAACTGATTACAACTCCGTGCTTATACGTCATCTATCTTTTTCGCAAAAGCTGCAACGGGGTCCTCCAAAAATGTGATATTTGGGGGAGTTTCTAGAAGCAATGAAAACCGGAACGACACTGACAACATATTAACATTGATAATCATGACATATATTTTACATTTCTTTTGCATATTAAAAAATTTTGCAAGCATTTTATTAGGTCTTTAAATTCAAGATTTATCTTGAACTTAGGTTTAAGATTTTGCTCTATTTTCAACCCTCTGTACAAACTTGTCATTTTGCACTGGGGTCAATTCGTGTGTATGGAGTGCGTGGTTAACACCCAGACAATGGTCCTAAACAATGGCCAGGGTTTGAATGCTGTATTATTAAATAGTTCATGAGAAATTCCACTATCACAGCTAGTCTTTATTCATCCTGAAATGTAGTGTACTCAAGCGTATGAAAACATGTGCTTCCTTTTTTTCATGTGCGTGCATTTTACCCTTTACCATTAATTCAAACTAGCAGTGCCCCGGGCAATCCATCATGAACTGTAAATAAAGCATATGTGCCTTGGAGCGTGGACCTGTTGTAGGTCCATGCTTGGAGCAAAACTACCATAAGCCCAGTCAGCTGAGCTCTGAAAAGGTGGTATTTGTGGTATTCATGTCTATTTTTTTTTTTTTTTTTGGATTTCTGGATTTTATTGATCAGATCGAAAAACATCGTGCTTTTTCATAAGTCATATGACAAATACATTTTTGACATCACAAAACAAAAGTTTGATAGCATTCAATGATAGTAAAACTACCAGGCGTCTGATCCTTTTTTGGACTATAGTCTCTAACACACATTAACACCAATAATTCTAGAATTGTATACACAAAAAACGAGGGAAAAAAAAGAAAAAAAAATAGCCTTCAATGGAAACACTAAATATTACGAAAGACCAGACAAAACAAACCAAAGACGCAAGAACACACACTACAATCTTAAAAAAAAAAAAAAAAAAAACCCAAGAAAAACCAAATCAAAGGTACTATTCACCTGGCTCATTTATGCACTCTCCGTAACTTCCTTTCTACGATAACATAATTATACACCCAGCCCTGGGCTGAAGATGCGAAGTCTCCTGTCCCTTCTCCCGGCATTGGGGGGGGGGGGGGGGTATTCGACGCTGCAATCTTTGAGGTGATAATGCAGGACAGAATAATTGTTTCATAAACATAAACTACAGTGAATGCCATGACAAGAGAGAGAGAGAGAGAGAGGGGGGGGGAGGGAGGGGGGAATTAGAAAAAGGAGTATAAACCGCGGTGAGGAAGAAAGGACCATCAGAGCAAGGGAAAGGAAGAAGAAAGTGGGAAGGGCATTTGACTTTCTATAAAGATATAATTTGTTCTATTTTCCTCCACTTTGCCCCATGCAAATCAAATTTATTTTTGCTTTTAGCTATTTCTTCTTCAATCAAACTATATTTTCTTACATATTGCACAAAATGTTGCCTTTGAGGACATAAACTTTGATACTTACAACTTAAAATAAATTGTTTACCTAATAATATTATGAAATTGTATGAAAAAACAAAATCATTCCTCGGATGTATAACACCATATAACACCTTTTGACATGAAAACAATTGCAAGAAATCAATTTTACTTTTTTCCTCTTTAAACAATGATTCCCAGAATACTGACACCTTCCGACAATCAAAAAACAAATGTTCTATTGTCTCCGGTTCACTTTTACAAAAGGAACATCTTGAGTCATCTTTTCTCCCTATTCGAACAAGCCACGAATTAACGGGGATCAAATTATTCAGTATCTTATATTGCGTTATTCTTAATTTTGTATCAATTGTCAAACTGGCAGGTAATTTGAAAAGAGATTGAACATCTTCAAATCCATTGTCATACATAACGTCAAAACGATCAAACACACTAGATTTTCCAGGGTTATTCAAATGCAGATATGCTTTGTTGTTACGTTATGTAATTCCAACCATCTACCCTGAACCCAGATTAAAGGAATAATACTCAGGGGTTTAATAAAGGGGTGATAGTTTTGACGAAGAAAAAAAAAAACTTCCATTCACTTGGCATCTTCTTGAAACAATCAAGAAGAGTGAAATACTGAGTAAACTGTAAACCTTTACCCTTACAATCCTTCCAACGCAGAGGTCGGCCGTACTCATCTAACATATCAGTTACCTTCACAAAACCTTTCTCTACTATATGTTTATTAAACATAGACTTCCCATGAAACAAAATGTATTTATTATTCCAGATTAGTTGATTGGGTATACTTGATTCTCTGTTCTGAAGGAGGGACCACGTTTCTAATACCTCTAAAAACCACCGTGAAACATTAATCTTTAACTTTAAAACATCAAAGTTGCAGAAGAACAAAAATTCTCCTCCTACAGATGCTAACAAATTCAAACAAATGGATTTCCATCCTTTTGAACATGACCCAAATAACCTCTGCACCCATTTTATTTTTTGAGCTTGCATCATTGACTTCAAACAGCACATTTTCAAACCTCCCTCCTCATAATCTTTTACTAAAACATCGCGCCTTATTCTATCTGGGCCTCCCCAAATAAATTCATAAATAACTTTATTCACGTCATGTATAAAAGAATCTGGCACTGAAACTATACTTGCGATATATAGCAACTGAGATAAAGCATAAGTCTTAACAATCTGAATTTTCCCGTAGAGGGATAAATCTCTAAATCTCCACCTATGCAGTTGTGATTTAATATTCATCAAAATTCTTTGTAATTGTGCCTTCCGGTCGTGAAAAAAATGCGAAATATCTATCCCTAAAACAGTGAGAACAGATACAAATTCTACATTCCTAAATTGTTGCACGTCCGTCTTAGGTGCAGTAGTAAACACCGATGGACCAATTCGCATCACTTTTGTCTTATCATAAGTAATTGATAAAGACGAACAGATAGCAAAATCATGTAAAATCTTTGCAAGATTAGGAAAACATTGATCATTTGTTAAAAAAAAAAACTGTGATATCATCAGCATACATAGAAAGTTTTATTTCCTCCTGTACACTTAACTTTATTCCCATAATTTCTGGGCTAGACCTAATATGAAGTGCAAGTGTCTCTATGGCTAAAATGAACATATAAGGTGACAAAGGATCACCTTGGTGGACGCCCCTCCCAATCCTAAAATACCCAGTTGAATTATTATTATTCAAAACACAACTTTCTATATCATTATAAAACACACGCACAAATCTACAAAATTGTTCTCCAAATTTAAAGAATTTTAACACTTCAAATAAATATTGATGATTGAGGGAATCAAAAGCTTTTTTAAAATCAAGGCTAACAATAAAACCACGAATATTTTTCAATCTTGATTATAAAAGAGTGTCTCTGAAACGGTGCGAACCGCTTCACCTATATACCTATCTTTGATGAAGGCTACCTGGTCCGAATGAATGATATCAGGTAAAACCTTCTTTAACCTCATCGCTAACACCTTCGAACATATCTTGTAATCAACGTTTAATAAAGTAATCGGACGGTAATTCTCAATAAATAACCTATCTTTACCTTTCTTAGCTATCAACGTTATCATTCCTTGTCGTTGCGACGAACATAATTTACCAGACATAAAACTGTAATTCATAATTCCTACGAAAAAAAACCCAAGTTTATCCCAAAATTTGATATAAAATTCTACCGTCAGACCATCATTTCCGGGGGATTTATTTTTTGCCATAATTTTCAGAGCCGCAGTAAATTCTCTCAAAGTCAGATCTGCATCACATATATCTCGTTTTGCTGATGACAGTGATGGACTATCATCAGACTTTAAAAAGGGACAGTCTGTGAAAGTATTCCTTTCGGGCTCCTTATACAACTCAGAATAATAATATCTAATATATTTACTGATAGCATCACTATCATCAAAAAAAAAAAAAAATCTTCTCCTTTCTTCAACACGTTAATACATGTATACATCTTATTCACCTTTTCCAGATTAAGAAAATAACTACTATTTTTTTCTCCATATTCGACCCAATTTGCTCTAGACCTCACTATAATACCATGTGTAATGTGATCCAAATGCGCCTCACAATCACAATTAACGTTTTCATATTCTTGAAGAAATTGATCTCCTTGCTCTTCTATCAACTTCTGTAAATTATATAATCGTCTCTCTAACACCTGTCTCTCCTCCCTCATCTTCTTTGCTTTTTCAACACTATATTTGCGAGAAAAACAACGAATTTTATACTTCACAAAATCCCATCGTACTCTCAAATCTTTAAACTCTAATGATTCATTAATCCAAACATCTATACTTCGGGACATCTCAGTACAGAATTGCTCATCATCACATAAACTATTATTACTATTACCTATTACCTATTAACTATTATAAACTTCCAATTTGTAACATTAAAATATTTCCTTGTTTTATTCTCAGGCTTTAGAATAATTGCAGAGTGATCAGTGCCAACCCCAGGAATAATATCAGTTTCCTTAACATAACTTTGAAGAACATCCGAAATCATCCAAATATCTAATCTGCTTTGTATTAAAGGGTGGGACTGTCTCCATGTATACCTTCTAACAAGGGGGTTTCTTAATCTCCAAATATCTACTAAATCAAAATCATGTTGTATTTTGAAAATCACCTCTTGAATAACATTACACGCTGCCGGGTTACCTCCATCCCTATCCATATATCTATTCAAAAGTGTATTAAAATCTCCCCCCATTATAACAGCCAAAGAACTAATATCATCAAATGACGTCAAACGTTCATGTAATTGCTCAAAATAACGTCTCTGATCTGTGTGTTTGTCGCCTGTTGGCGCATAAATATTACAAAGTAAATATTCATTGCTTTCTATCTTCACCCGTAATAATATCCATCTTCCATTTTCCGAAACATACTTATCAATGATATCAACATCTAACCTATCTTTAAACAAAATCATCACCCCGCAGCTATGTGAAGATCCGTGTGAAAATATTGCCTTTCCTCCCCATTGTTTTGTCCATTCAATAACGTTGTCTTCAAGACTAATACGTCTCCTGCAAAAAATATAGCATCTGCCTGTTTATCTTTACATCATGAAAACACTTTAATTCTTTTGAAATAAGACCGAATACCTTTAATATTCAAAGATATAAAAGTCAGCTTTGTGTCCTTAAAAAACCCTTCCATAATGACATATAATCACTTTCAAATACAACCTTATTATCACGCCAATGTGATCAGGAATTAGCGAGAGGGAATATGAACTACCGTTGTGACCCAATTTTTCATCAGAAATCAAACTTGTGCATATCAAAAACCACAGGATAAAGATTACACAATATCTCAATCCCAGGGATGCTATCAAACCACCCAGTTTTCCATAACACCATACCCCAAACCGCTTTGACACTGATGCGCCAACGACGTCCAAAAGGAAAGCAACGCACAATTCGTACCAAATGGACAGAAATGGGTTTACGCTCGGGACGCGCACAATAAACTTCTCAACTTGGAGGGGTCTGTCTATTGTTCAGGGTCACTGTAAGCACACACTCACCTACACATCATTGGCTCCTGTGTAAAGTTCAATTTTGTGCAGAGGGTTAAGATTTGACCAAAATCTCGAGGCTAACTTTAAAATTATTCATGGATTTGTTAAATCTGATTCCTGCTTTCATATTCAAATCACCTCTAACTAAATTGTACGCTATCAAAACTATCATTCATATCAATGACAGCATCATCTGATGTATAGTTTTCGAACCTTTTTAAGGATCAAAGTGGGAAATGTTTTTTTTTTTGTAACACCTAGTACGATTGATAGGGAAAGCGCAACGTATCAGCAAAATCCTCGTCGGTATATAGGAGGTCTTGCATACATTATAGACATGTACATACATATTGCGCTGATAGCCATTGGGCAAATCGAGCAGTGTCTTTGATTAGTTCCGTAAGAGAGTTGCGCCAGACTTTTAAAGACAAGTTTACTTGAGTGAATGCAGAAGTATTAATAAAACACATCTGAGAAAATTTGAAGAGAATCTGACAATCAGTTCAACAGTTACGATTTTTTTGGTAGTTTCAGTGCAACCGTTGCTGGATGAAAAAAAAAAAAAAAAAAAAAACTGCTACAGCTCGTGATGTCAATAAGCCAGTTCGGGGTTCCAGTTTGAGCATGAGCAGAAAAAGGTCATTTGTACTGAGAGACAGGTTGGTTATTAATTTCACTGAGATAAGCATCCTTTAATGCTATGATTATTCATGGATCCCTATAAATGGTGCCTGCCAGTACATCCACCGGACAGCAAGCCTGGTATTCGGCAATGTTAACAGAAAAAAGTTTTGTTAATGTAGTCAAAACAGCACAATTAAATAGATGCTTCCCAAAGTGTTGATTGAAGAACCATTCTGTGCACTTCATCTGCACAGGTTCATTCTTGAGTTCCATAAATAATATTGCTGTGTTGGGCAAGCTGCTGCATTATGTTGCTTTGAATTAAGTGAAGTGCCTAACCAATTGAGAAAAATGAAAGGTCATTTGTACCCATGTGCACATGAGCTATCTCCGAACTGGCTTATTATGTACAACGTTATAAAAACAAATCCACAAAACCTCTTTTTTATGAAAAGTACACATGACCTGTTCTTGACAAACGATTTTGTTATAGGCAATGTCATTCCCCTGCTTTCAGAAAGAGGTGAGTGACGTGTTACCATGAAAAATTGAAAATAATTTATTATGTTGTATAAATCTTCTTTACATTTTCTCTATATAATTGTACATACAGAATGTATGATGTGAACTGACTAACTGTTGTAATCTTGTCATCATGCAATGGCTGCAACTAACAGTTACAAAGTTCATTACATTTGAACAGATTGTTCAATTTTCTCCCAACTTTCTTTGATGTGTTTTACTAATATTACTACATTCACTCTACTTAATCCACATCGTGTATTTGGGTGAATTTGCCCTATAAGCTCTGGAGTAAAAATCAAAATAGCAGACCCCAACGGCAATGTTAGAGGCCTTGCGGAGCTGAAGCGCTCGGTTTTGGTTCTCCAAAGCTCTTTGCTGACCACTGTCAGCGCAGGTGATAACAGCATGAAGGTCTCTGAAAAAAGGTTAGCACCCCGTGGTACATTGGAGCTGCTGACGGTTCTGATGTTTTACTATTTTCTCTTCCTTTTTTCCCTTAACTCTCCCCTTTTTCCTGTCTTTTTTATATAGATTTTCATTGCACTAGCACAATGCATAAAGCCAAAATTGTTTCCTTGTTTATCAACGAAGAAGAATTAATGCCGAATTCTTGTTATGCGGATCTGTTTTTTTTTTTTGTTGTTTTTTTTTTATTGTTATCATCATCATTTCGACCACTGGATAAGTGGTTTTGACATTACTATACGGGTCTCAATTCACCTCAGCCGGAAATTGGCACGGCCTAGGCAGTGCCCTGCTGAGAAGCCTGCTGAACGTACCCGGCCGGGCTGACCAAAAAATACAACACATGTACAACTTGACGAGAACTAGATCGACCACCTGAAGGTTTATGACGACAAAAAAGGGGAATTGTGGCTATGTAAGAAAAGAAAGGAAAAAAACACAGTTGTAAGCAAAAAAAAAAAAGTTTATTAATATTTATTTGATAAATTACGAAAATACGTATGAAGAGAATTATTAACACCGTTTTTGGCGTACATATGAAGACTAAATGTAAAACGCCATTAACGTAAACGACAACATTATTTATGATGAAATAACGGCGAAACTGTAAGCGACATCAGTAAATCTTTGCTGCAACCAGACATATTCAGTCGCGACCTACCCACTGGAATTAATGCTCTCATTTTGAATCTCCTTTTTGAATCATCGTGCGAAGTTTAATTATTGACAATCTGTTTGCATGCAATATAGATGACAATCTGAAGTTGTTTTGTTAAAAGAGTTTGAGCTAACTCTTGCCGTATCCAAAGCACATTTTCCAGCAATAAGTATATCGTTATATCGTTAAGGAAGAAAATGTCATATTTCACCCCCTTTGATCTAAAAGGTCAAAGGAAGTATTAATTGGTAGTAACTGCTCTTTCATGCTGAAGTTCACGCTTGAGGCATCACTAGGACTACTGGCTAATGGAGTAGGTACCAGACAAGCAAACAGTGACGCTCCAATTATTGTATTGAAAGAGAACAAAGGAGAGGGAGAGAAATGGGGAACCTAGTTCCTGACCTATATAGGACGAAGAGCGCTTTTAGAGAAAGATTCATCGAGCTGGGTTCACCGTGCGAATGGATGACAGAGCGTGGCTTTTAACATGACTGTAGACCTAGTGTTGCAAAAGAGAAGGCCCATCTCCGCTCAAAAAATAAAATAAAATAAAATAAAAAATAAGTGTTGCCTGACTGTAAAGGCTTGACTATAATCTAGGCAAAGAGGAAGAAGTCTGGTAAGATGATTATGATAAACATCAGATACCTAATATTTGTATATGCATATACGTATATGTATAACAATATGCATGTAGGGCCTATATGTGTACAATGTATGTATACAATTCATGTTAGCTGTGTAATTGGTGATGGTGACTTGCCTTACAAAATCTATCCTATATGGAGATATATAATTGCTAACTCTCAAATTTAGAGTGGACTGCAATCATGTTGTAAAGTGTAGTTTTGATTCAATTCAATTCAGTTTATTTGAACCGACTTTTCATTGAATGATACAGAGTAACAATTACGAACAGTACTGTATAACAGTTTGATTATTATTTGGGGTCCATCATCATAATGGTACACCGCACAAAGATACATTCTTATTTCACTCAGACAAAGAATACTTTGAGATACTCACAACACGAACATTGAGGATGCGATGTTATAGACACACATTCTATTTCTTTTAGTAATTGAATCTTAGTAATTTGATAATTTGAAGTTTCACATATGATATACCATGTGTATTTGGAACAGACCTTAAGCAGAGAATCTCTCATCTGAACGTGTAGGATTTAGGTTAAACGGGCAGCTTTACTTGGTTACCAAAGACGGGACGTATTATTGTGTCTTTTTGTGCATTTGTGTCTTTTTTTTAGAAAATGCGTACAGAATGACGTGAGATCCATATCCCTTCACTTACACGGAATGGCCCTTTTCCGAATACCACCTGACGCGTTCACCCTTTAGTATGCAACAATGCTCTGCTCACAGCTATAATATAAGGGGTACATAAAAGGGGAGGTCTCTGGCAATATAGAGGCTATCTTAGAAAAAAAAAAAAGAGACCTCATATTATTTCTCATCCCACCATCGAGGAGGATTGATGTGGTGAAGTTCACTTTTGACAAAAATAAGCCAGTTCGGAGTACCATTTTGCAGCAGAATAAAAGGTCATTTGTACTTAAATGAATGTTGGTTTGTAAATTCACTGAGATAGTCACTTGTGATACTAATGATTATTCATGAATCCCTTATAAAGGGTGCTTGCCAGCACATGCAATTGACCGTAATCATGGCATTTAATAATACTCATTGAAAATGTTCGTTAGCACATTCGATGTAAATTGATATAATGGATACTTTCCCAAGTGTGATGTTTTGCGGACAATTCTGATCACCTCGTTCATTCAATCTTTGTCCGAATATGATTGATGAATTCCATGAATTGTATGCATCGCGTTGCTTGAAACGCGTTAAGTGCTTAAGCAACCGATAAAAAGAAAAGTAATCTGCTGCAATGTGCGCGTCATGAACTAACTCCGAAATGGCTAACTATAGTATTAGATCTCCCCACCACATGCAAACTCACATACATCCCTGTAGGATCCTTCATACATACGCAAATAGAAGCACGCCACATGCTCATGTTCTTACATTTCAATTTGTGTTTTTCATAATCTTTATCTGATCTATATGATTTTATATTAACACACACAGACCCACGTACACACATGAGGGTAGGCAAACGTAGATATTTTACTATTCATAAGACGTATCACCTGATGTTACAGGATACGCAACACAGGACGAAATATTCATACTCATTACTTGTTCGTTTATATACACTCAGCAAAAAAAGAAAGTAAACACTTTTTCGAGTTCATGTTTTCCATAGAAGATTTTGATGAAAATCAATGTATTATATACCATATTAACGGTAATTTAATTGGCTATCAATTTGTAGTTTAATTCAAAAGGAAACTTTACGCATGAGTGAACACATTAATTTTTGCCCACCAAGGCACAAAAGTAAAAATTGCAAAAACTGACAAGTTGTCTTTCATTTGGCAATGTCCTTCAAGATAACAATGATAACAAAAAGCCAGTTTAACACAATGAGAGACATGAATGAAATAGCAAAAACAAGGTTTTGTTCTCTTTATCTCTTTGCAACATCAAACAAAAACAAAATGGGAAACTAAAGAGGAAAAATAAGAATTTTTTGCCAGCTTAAACTTCAAACGACATAGGGAGTAATGGCATAGAGATGATTAAATAAACAGAATTTCTTTATTTTATTCTTTCTATTTTGTAATTTAAGGATTCATGAAATAAATTTAAGAACCAGATATTATCTATATACAAGTTTTCCAATTTCAAAACAAATTGAAATTTCTACCATTTTTGTTAATATTGCTTCTTCTCTTTATTTCATTTGAATTGGGGTTTGACCAAAGATTCTTCATTTTTCTCCCTCATTTTTGGCCTTTATTGATGTTTTGGGCTTCAAAGATATCATAGAGATCAAAGGTTTATTTTATTCAACTTAAGCAATGTATCTAATTGTGTTCGATTTGTCTTTTATTCTTATTGTTACACGGAAGAGTACTTGCACATGAATGACAACTTGTTCATTTTTGCAATTTTTGCTTTTGTGCCTTGTAAGAGAAAAACCAAAGGTGTTCACTCATGCGTAAAGTTTCCCTTTTTATTGACCTACTAGGCTGATAGCCAATTAAATTGCCTTCAATATGGTATATAATACAATAACTTTTGGCCAAATATTTTATGAGAAATATAAACTTGAAAAAGTGTTTACTTTCTTTAGGGCTTTTTACACTTGTAAATTTTTGCTTAGTCCCGTACCAACGGTGGGGCTAAGGGGGGGGGGGGGGGCTTAGCCCCACCGTTGGTACCGGACTTCCCTCAGCCCCCCCCCCCCCCTTAGCCCCACCGTTGGTACGGGACTAAGCAAAAATTTCCAAGTGTAAAAAGCCCTTTAGAACCAAGTTTGTGACGTCTACAAAGAGTATAATGTTTTGATTTATGAGCCTGTTTTCACCTCACTTTTTTTTTTCATCTTGTCGTATTTCTCCGCTTGTACATTTGATGACAATGAATACCGTGGCCTTTCTGATTATGTCGAATTGAATTTGATATTTTTGGAATAGGAGGGGAATGCGAAAGAGCAAATCTTGTAATTAGTCTCATTTTGGACGCATATTATAACGTCATTATCATGTTGTATCATTATTACAAAATGATGTCTCCTACTTCCGTTGATAACTGACATTCATGTATAACTATTTGTATTGTTTACTAACTGAAACACAATTTTAAATTCAATTCAGTTCACTACAGTTATACTATATTTCCGTCAAACTAAACGTAATAATGATACAAAGTGTATAATTGACAATTTTTTTTCAACAACTTGTATGAAATACAAGTCATAAGGTATGATACAATTTTGATTATGATCACACGCCAGATATAACTCGCAGAGAATTTGCATACCCCATTCATAGATATTTTTCTTTCATCGAGTGTACTGTATCCAAGGCACGCTTAATAAAACTCGCCTAAAACTCGCATAGAATATTCATACCCCACAAATATATTTATGACATTTCAGTTTTATCGAGTGTTCTGTAAGGTTACCTTGTGAAAGTCAAGGAAGTTTTGCCAAAAGGATTATTCCCCTTTCCCTTTTCGAGTGGCTATTAAGACTTTCAATGCATTTCAGGAAGGAGTTCAGGTTGATATTTTATACTGAAATGAGCAAATTCTCGTATTATCATTAAAAAATGGGGGTGGGAGTGGAGCTGTATTTATGAAAGGTAACCTTTGACATGATACCATAAAAAATGTAATGTATTATCATTAAAGATACCATGCTGCTTTCAAAACAGCCATTACACGAAGGGGGTCTTGACCTCTACTGATTCTTGAAGGTTTGTTTATATCGGGGGAAAATAGGGGAGTATACTAGCATATTTTTTGTCTTTGCATGTGGTTGCGCTGTTTTATTCAACATACTGTTCAACGTGTCGTCACTCTTATATTGTATAGATGCATTCTCTGTGTACTGCTCTTTTACACCAGCGGTTAATTTCATTACAAATTAGTCGTTTCTTTATTCATTTTTTGCTTTGTTTTGTGAAGACTGTGGGTTTTTTTTTTTCACTTGTGACATCGCAGTACCCCTGTTCTACTTGTAACAAAGCAGTTAGGAACAATCGGAGGGGATGGCAGTGCACTTATTGCTGGGAATGACGGCTCACCTCTTGAATCGTGGTTAAAAGGACAATCCCAAACTTACACCAGGATTACGTACATTAATTTCTTTCTATATTGGAGAAGCAGCGATGCCGTGTTTGCAGTTCTTTTTTTTTTCATTGCTCATCTCTTTGCCAATTTCAAACACAATGAATCGAATAAAGGTGATATCGATCTTTTCATAGATTTCTCCCTCGGTTGAGTTCAGAAAAAAAAGGAATTCTGAGATATCTTCGCAATATTAAGACCTTACAAATGAAGAGCTTCTCAGTACAAAGTGCTTCTAAGTTATAAACGACAATGGCATTCATATCGTGGCTTTGAACTAAACAATCTAGTATGGCTTTATCAGAAACGACGAGTTATGCATTTAAGATTACAATCTTAATTGTTCGTAGATCCCGAAAACACAATTGGGATTGTGATAGATTTGAATAATTAGTTATACACGAATATACATTTCATAGTCGTAACTCAACAGCTGCTCAAAAACCATTGTTTCTTTCAAGAATATCAGACAATATTATAACTGTTCCTATAATATTAGTTCATTTCAGGCAGATCAGTTTTATGATTTCTTTGCAAGTATATGAGGGTCTCAACTAGCATCTACGACCATC
Source organism: Diadema setosum (assembly GCF_964275005.1). Taxonomy (NCBI): domain Eukaryota; kingdom Metazoa; phylum Echinodermata; class Echinoidea; order Diadematoida; family Diadematidae; genus Diadema; species Diadema setosum. The sequence continues at coordinate 14,812,734 of NC_092702.1, forward strand.
CGCATTTCGAAAGAAAAATAGAAGAAATACAATTCTCCCAAACAAAGCATTTTCGAGTTTGATCCCGTAACGGTAGGAGAGGGTAGCAAAATTTTGGAAACTAGTAGTTCTTATAATAAATCTATAGGTGTTAATGATATTTCTGTCATGTCTATGTTGATCCTAAAAACGGCAACCCCCGCAATCTCATTCTATCTTCCTTAATCAAATTTACGCAAATTCTAAATCGATCTCTTTGTTGAAGGCGTATTCCTTTTCAGATGGAAAATATCAATTTCACACCTTACCACAGAATTTGGAGGCAAATTAACGTCCTCAAATGATTACAGACCAATATAGAATTTACCTTCCAACACTCAAATCTTGGAAACACGTGTGCAATTACAAGTATGGCAGACTATCCGAAATTTAATGATATTTTTTAGAAGCAATTTGGCTCGACACAGCAAGAACCATTCAACAACATCGACTTTAATCAAAGTTACAAAGGATTAGCTGACCTCGTCCTCCAGATGTCGCCCTTTACACCACAGCAATCTATATGGATTCATGAAAAGTTTCTGACACTGTTAACGGCCGTGTCACACTAGCCTTGCGTGCGACTTCCGAAGAACATTTTTGCTATCCGGAGGTCCCCGCAGATGACCCGCACATGATAGTACCTAGCATGTATCTCAAAAGTAGTTACCCGGAGGTGCGCACGCTGGCTCTATTTACCCGCTGCCAAAAAAGGCCCTGTCACACCAGCTAAGCGGGCTTATTGCGTATTGGGATTTTCAGCACGCAGAATAATTTCTGCGGCCGGACAAGGTTTAGGGCGAGTTTGGCGTGGGTATTACATGATAAACGCGTGATACCTAAGTCCTTCTTGCGTGTATTCCGTTGAACTGCATGTTAGGCGCGTGGGTGTCACGTGATAGCTTCGTGATAGCTTCTTTTATGTCAGTTACGGGCGACGTACGGGCTCTGGGAAGTACCTGCGCCACAACTGCGTGTTATCTGCGTACTAGTCGCCTGCGAGGTGAGTGCTAGCCTGAACAATAGGCTGGTTCGAGTGGATGGGCAAACAATCATTTGTCAACTAGCTTTCAAGAAGTGAAGATGCCCCGTAGACGGAAAGTGCACAAGGGCAGAGAACGTCCAGTGGATGGACAGCCACAAAGCCCGGAAGATTCACAGCAAATGCATCAAATTGCTGCTGAAGTCCATTCGGCGGATGAAGTCCTGTCCGAAAGGGACCAGGTAGCGCACAAATGGCACGCACTCCCTTCATATAGGCATAGATCAGCGGGCAACTTACCTACTTCAAGTGGGTCAAATGCCTGTGAATTGCGGCGGCTACGACCCTCCTACGGGTGTTCTGCGTGGAACTCTTCGGGCAATCCTCGCGACTCATCCGGAAATAGTTTTGGTCATGCTCAAAACTTTGCTGCGGGAAAATTGGACTAGCGTGCGCACCTTCGGGCAACTAAGGACGAGATAAGTGCTAGGTACTGTCAAGTTCGGGCCAACTGCGGAGAGCTCCGGGTAGCAAATTTGTTTCCCCGCAAGTCAAGCCGCAAAACTTCCCCAGATACGGTATGACAAGGCCTTGAGCATGCTCAAAACTTGTTCCGGAAGAGTCACGGGAGTTGCCCGTGGAGGTACGCGCAGAACACAAGTAGGAAACCCTTACCGGTAGCACCTTACAGGCAACTCCAAAGCAGGTACTTCGCAATCCCCGTAAGTCGCTCGTAACAGAAAATGGATCGGTTTCAAAGCTCTCACGCGAGTCACACGGAACGCACGCAAGTAGAAGCTAAGTAGCACGCGTCTAGTAAGTAAGAAACAAGTGTGAAAATTGCAAACATTCTTGTCCGCCCGCGGAAAATCTTCTACGTGCTTTAAACTACCTCCTCGCCACAAGCCCGCGTAGCTTGCCCGGACAGGTGTGACACCGCCTTGACCTTTCACGGTTCACTGGTTACTAAACTGATCACCGAATTTGTACATGTTATTACTGTTTGAAATCGACAGAATGAGATGAATATGAGTTATGGCGTCCCTCAAGGCCCTATCTTTAGGCGCGCTCTTGTTTGTTATCACCGATGGTAATAGTCAAACATGTGAATCGTTGCTCTTTATTGTATGCTGATGACACTGATTTATATCTCAGACAGAGCTTTCAGCACTGTCTGCGTTGTTCTGAATTCTGAATGGCAGAACATTTCTTTTTTTTTTTCTAATTGAGAGTAGGCTCCCTTGTGTAACTACACTACGTGTGTGAACGAGGAGTCTCCCAGCAAAAATGATAAAAACTTCTGAGGACAGAGTCATTTAAACAGAAAAACGCTTTCCTCCGTTTCATCGTCTACGCACTAGCTGTCGACCCAGAGTCAATAGGTGGCGCCATTCTCGTAATCTCAGTTACTGCTCCACGGAGGGCAGGGTTATCCAATCGCCAGTTTTGACGTCATCATAATTGTTAGATTTTGTAGAGATCTTTTCCTTCTTTTCCTAAGTCTCCATAATCATTTTTTCCCTCTTTGATGTACTAATATCCCTTACCCATAAAGAGTAATGCCGGTTATCTTAGCGATTTTTGTCTTCGAATTCTAATAACACTGAAGATTTATGACAATTTTAAGTTGACATAAAGTAGGATGTGAATCTTTTTTAATACAATGAAATGTAATTTTCCTAGTGTTATTATATTTTATGACTGGGATTATGTGATGATAACTAAAGAAGTTGACGCGAATGCCTAGACACAAGGAGATAATAATAAAATTTAAAAAAGGTTAACCGTATGCTCATCACTGCCGACACTGATAGTAATTGGTTTGGATCACAATCATCTTGTATTTTTCATAACTTTCTGTGAAATTGATTTTCCGCATTTACTTTACCGATCAAAAGAGTTACTCATTGTTTAATACTAGATAAGATCTAACACATGCAATGTATATTATCAAATATCATATAAAATGTTTATCGCAAAACATGAATTTCATCCGCTATGCACTATGATAACGCAACTTATACGGGTACCAAAATAAACTAGATCAGATTCATAATAAGTCTTAAAGCATTTAGATTTTATAATTCTCTTTTGATCTTGTAGGAGAAACATTTATCCGCCAGTCACTTCAAGTGGTCTTGATTGTGTCTGGCTGGATTCTGTCTTCAACTCTTGTCTATGTTCGCTGACGTGCATTGGGTTATAAAAATGTCAGATCACACTGTTGCGCATCATTGGCCAGCCCCACCTCGGTCACGACATTAAATTGATTTGGTTGGTTGTTCCTTCTAGATATAGTAGCAAAATATTTAATATACAAAGTGTAAAAGGAAATAAACGATACAAAGTAATAAAGGAATTGTTATTTCCGTATATAAGAATACTCTCCCTGACAGCATAACATATTGACAACTAGGAAAGTAGAGATAAAAAGATAGAAAACAATGAAGAAGACCAGATTCACAATTATGGATGGAGCCTCAACTTTACCGTCATCTTGTACACTATACTCTACCGCGCAACATTCCTATGTAAAGGGAAAGCCGACAAATTGTGAGATGATACGTTCTTGCTTTACATGTGGGCACTCTTGGTGATAGGTGTGCAAAGTGGATAAGATATACATGTAAGACGAAGCACCATTGCCTTTCTGTATTAAGATTGTATCATACTACCATGCCTGTGTGACAGTGCAAGTGGCATCGTGCCCTAAGTCGTACGGTCAGTGTAGGGTTTCTCTATACAGCCTCGAATCCACTACACGACTTCTCCCATCACATTTTTACCTTCTCTTTTGTTTTTTGTTCTCTCCCAAATATAACACGAATTATACTCTACCTAATTTCGAGTTTCTGGTTGAAAGCTACATGCCTCGGTGTCTCAAATATTACCATTCACTGAGGAGCTGTGCCCCTCAGTGAATTCATATAATAGTACAATTTTGGAGTCACCTGTGACAATAGTTTTAACCAGAAATTCTCGAGACGAGGTATAATTTTATTATTACTATTATTACCATAGACTCAGGGAGAGATTGTTGATTGCTAACTGGGATGAAGTCTTTGGTATTGATAATTATGTAGAAACTGCATTTAATATTTTTTTGGATAAATTTTCACTGCTTTATGATGAAATTATTCCTTTACGACAATCCACCCGTTTTACCAAAAAAATAGCACCAAGAATGCCTTGGATCACCAAATCCCTCCTTAAGTCTATCAATCATAAGAACAATTTATTTTGTAAATATAAGAGGAATCCAAATGATAAAACGAAAGGTAAATATGCTCGTTATCGTAATATTCTTACAACTACTTTGAGACTTGCTAAGAGGAGTTATTTCACAAGGCAGTTTGACCTTTACAAAAACGATACCAAGAGCACGTGGAAGGTGATTAATAAAGTTCTCAGAGTTAAAGATAAACCAGAACAAGTCAAGGAAATATCCCAGCATGGTATTTTGATCCAAAATCCGAAACATGTTGCTAATGCGTTTAATGATTTTTTTTTGTTGATTTAGGCCCCAATCTTGCTAGTAATATCCCAGTAACAGATAAAGAATTTCATTATTTCTTATCTGATCCAAATCCTCAATCTATGTTTTTTACTCCCCATCCAAGAATACGAGGTGAGGGATGTAGTTCTTAAGTTAAAAGCAAAAAAGGGTGCTGGACATGATGGTATTACGAATTTCTTACTGAAAAATATTATATCCGTAATATTGTCTCCTTTAACATATATATTGAATTTGTCCCTTGTTACTGGCGTAGTGCCTAGTCAAATGAAACTTGTCAAAGTTGTTCCGGTTTATAAAAAAGGTAATAAACAAGATGTAAGTAATTATCGTCCTATTTCTCTTTTGACGGCGATTTCTAAGATTCTTGAACATTTGATATATTCTCGTGTAATTAAATTCTTAAATGAATGTAATATTTTTTGTGAGTCTCAATTTGGATTTAGGAAAAAACACTCTACTACTCACGCTGTGCTTGCTTTTATAGATAAAGTAGCCCACGCTATAGACGACTCATCTCATACTGTTGGTATATTCCTGGACCTGTCCAAGGCCTTTGACACTATCGATCATGGTATTTTGTTATATAAACTCTCACATTATGGGATACGTGGAAAGGCCTTGGACTGGTTCAGGAGCTATTTAACTAATAGGAAACAGTTTGTAAATATCAACGGATTTAGTTCCAGTCTAAAAACATTATCTTGCGGGGTCCCTCAAGGATCCCTTTTAGGCCCACTTTTGTTTATTCTTTATATAAATGACTTTAGAAAATCATCTAATGTTTTATCTTTTCTCCTTTTTGCCGATGATTCTAATATTTTCTTTTCACATCGAGATCCAACAACTCTTTTAGAAGTAGTGAACAGAGAATTAATGTCGGTTCAAATGTGGATTCAAGCTAATAAGTTATCTCTTAATGTAAACAAAACTGTTTATATGTTATTTAGTAACTCCGTTACGCATTTGCCTGGCGATATAAAAATGAATAATGATTGTTTGACTCAAGTTGAATCGTCCAAATTTTTAGGTCTTTATATTGACCATGAATTAACATGGAAACATCATATAGATTATTTGTCTAATATGCTTTCGAGAAATACTGGGATCTTAAATAAGCTAAAACATTTTTTTCCCAAGTATATTTAAGAAAATTTATATTCAACGCTTGTTTTACCCTATCTCAGTTACGGTATACTTGCCTGGGGCAACTGTGCCAAATTACACATTGATAAAATTTTCAAACTACAAAAACGGGCTATTCGTTCAGTTAATCTAGCCGATTTTTATTGTCACACGAATCATTTTTTTCTTTGAAAACAGACTCCTTAAGGTTGCTGACTTGTTTTTATATAACTTAGGCACATTTATGTTTCAGTTATCAGCCAACGGCTTGCCTGACGTATTTACCCACATGTTTCAGAAAAACTATGCCGTCCATGCTTACCCAACAAGACAAAGAGATTCATTTCACCTTCCACGTACTCGTACACTCCTTGCTCAAAAAACAATTGTTTTTACCGGGCCTAAATTCTGGAATGATCTTCCCACCGATTTAATCAATTGCTCTAGTATGTTTATATTCAAACAAAAATTGAAATCAAAGTTAATAAATGAATATAATCAGTCTGATTAGAATTTTTCTTTGATATGTTATCTGCAGTATCCTTATTTAATGTATGATGAATCAACCTGCAGTTTATGATTGTTTGCTTCTGGTTTATGCTCCCATTATATAATCACTGCATCCGTACCATTGCAGTAACATATTGAACTCGTTATGAATTTGATTCTAGATATGTGTGAGTATATACTTGTGTATCTATATGCTAAATTAACTTTTTACCCTGTTGTTATTCCTTAGGTTCTTGTTTTTTTTTTTTCCTTTTCTTTTTCATCTCTTTTATTTTCTTTTTCCTTTGTACCTTGATAATCTAGTTTTTATATAGTTTCGTCATTATTACTTTGTGTCCTATCTCCATTGAATGCATATAAAATTTACACTGGTATATTTTCTTGGAACCTGCGTTTACAAGCTTTGCTTTTGCGGTTCCATCATATTTCACAAGTTATAGAGAATTGTCTTATGTACATTATATACGCTGACACACTTTCTGTCCAAGCCCCGATTTATAACATATTTTGTATCTTGCTTGGTTTGTATTCTTTTTAGTGTATTTTGATGAAATGTATATCTCATGTGAAATATGAAAATAAATATGCTGGAACTGTTTACTGTGTCTCGAGTGTAAGACCGGTGCAGTTTCAGTTATTCAATTCAATTCAATTCAATTATTATTATTATTATTATTATTTATTCGGCATTTGCAAAACAATATAAGTGATAACAGAGAAACAGAATAAACAAACAAAACACAAGAAAACAAAGTGTCAGGCTTTCCCTGTTGAGCTTCCCGAAGGAGCCGGGTTGGAAAAAAACAATCAAAATCACTATGACCCTTGGGCCTCTCCAACCAACTTAAGGAAGCACATCAGGGATTTGTTGAACATAACAGAAAAGAAATAATACAATTTTGAATTAAGCGTGTACACCAGATGGATTTTTTTCTTAATACAAGCTAAAAATATCATTGTGGCAAATGGGTATTCATTCCACCCCCCCCCCGTAAAAATAAGAAAAAAAAAAATCCAGTATACAAAAAAGTGTTATCAGAGTACATCTCAACAACAACAAATATCCCCTCTAACTGCACTACAGTGTATAAAGCCTGCAAGTATCATCAACATACCCCAAATCATCTTCGATACACAGTAAATATAAAAATAATTTCAAAACTTTAACTTCATCATTACCCTGAGACTACATAACCCAGCACTTTCTTGAAAATTTCCTTGTGTGGTATTACATACACCATTCTGCAATGTACATTATATATCAGACGCCAAAATTCATAGATAATATTAAATAATGTGAGGCATGAATTAAGGCATGACCATCCCCCCCCCCCCCAAAAAAAAAAAAAAAAATACTAATCAGTTAATGTTTAGTAATTTTATATTTTTGGGGGGATGTTCATGCCTTAATTCATGCCTCACATGAATTAAGGCATGAACATAAAAAAAAACAACAACAACAATTAGAAGATATAACAGGTTGTACACGGCACAGGTCAAAGGTATTCTATTGAAGAGTTTGGGATGTTTATCGATCCCAGTACGGGACGGCTTGATACTGATATGTCGTTGGAAGAGGATGAGTATAGGAATGACAGTCATTCCTGTCAGATTTCAGCTGGACATTGATCTGGACGAAATGTTGTAATACTCTTTAATAGCCTACACTGTACCTAACGGATTTTACTTGTTTCAGCGCTCTCGTGGAAACCAAAGTAGAAACAAAAAACTTTTCCTTCTTTTCTCTCAATCACTTTACTAAAATCAGATGATCATTTTAGTGTGTGCAGATAATTCCCCAACTTAGATGGATGGATATAACCCATTTTCCATTCATTCATTAATCTTTATTTTCATTTCCAAACAATAAACATGAATACTATGCAAAAGACAAAATAATAGTATATTCCGCGTTACATGATTATAGACAATGGTATATTCCATGTTACATGATTATATACATACACATTTTAATAACAATAATAAAAATAACAACAATAATAAATACAGCATTTGTAATGCGCCATCGATCTATTTAGTGGCCTATTCTGAGGCGCAGAGGGACGTATAAAGGGAATGACATAAATTATAGTTGTACATACGAAGGTTGTAGAAGAAGAGAGAGAGATAATAATATATACTCGATGAGCAATTCAATGAATATTCAACCAAAACAAGATGTGAACATTTATGACTTCAGAAGCTTTTTAGATATTTCAGTGGTTTCATTTTCATTTTATTTCATAATAGACTAGAAATGAAAATTGAGGCGCTGCTAAGAAACGATGAAATGCTGTTCCCTCACTTATTGCAAGGGTTCGGAAGTAGAATCGGAGAGGATTATTTTCACGTCATCTATTTGCATGTAATTCAGTCTATGATACAAATGTAAAAAAAAAAACAAAAACAAAAAAAAAGAAAGAAAAGAATGCAAGTTGAAATGTGTGCGACAATCGGAAGCACACTGGTTAAAAAAAAAAGAGAAAAGTACAGAGAACTCGAAGGAGACGAGGAGGGATTAAAAAATGCAACAAGGACAACAAACTCATGACTTGGAGAAAGAGATTTCACATGGAAGTACTTATGATGCAATATAGCTTTGCTCTAGTTAGATGGATAAATTTTGCATTGAAAGATATTTCTAGAAGTACAAAGTAAAGTGCAAGGACGCAAGGTAGGCAGATAGAAAACATCACTGTCAGATTGTGGAAACACTGAGGAAGTGCAAAGAAGACGACGCTAGTTGTGGTTAACAGTATTTTGTTCCCTCTGACGTAAGGAGCATACCAGTCTTCGAAGTCAAGCGCACTGATATAAAACATGAAAAAAAAAATAATAGTGATGGTGACAATAAATTATTATCTAAAGTCATTTTCCAGTGAATTCATATCGCCCTATAAATTTTATCATCATGAAACTGACAATCACTGCACTTCGCCTACTAGGAAGACTTACATTACCTAGTCAAGCGTTCTGCAATCAGGAAAACAAAGAAAATATTAGATCATACAAAAAATAAATGTAATAGAAGAAAACAACACAGTGGTAATGAGCAAATATATTATATTCTTCCTCTTTTTATACACGCTTTCTCATTTCACTGCACACTTTTGGATCGTCAATGTGTTCTTCACTATTTCTTTCCTATAACTCCATTAATTACAGTCTATTTGCCAGTGTACTTGGGCATGATAATAAAGTATGCCCCCACGCCTTTAAGAAAAAAAAAAACCGCCCACAGAACGTTCTGTATGTTCCTATCCTGTTCATGCGTATTTTGTGACAACATTTCCAACGCATGAATATTAATGAGTTGGAGGGATAACAGTGATTATACAGGAGCTAGACGGGTTTTACGCGCAGCTCTGAACACTTCACTTATTCTGTTTCAAATCAATCGGAAGATCGGACAGATATATGTGGGGAGCTCTTGTTGAGTCGAACAGACGTTAAAGAGTTTCTTGCGCAAATATCTAACCGAAAATTATGTTCGCTTTAAAGGATCGTATACCGTACCATCATGTATTTACACCTGTTATTTATATACCTATGCACTTGCTATTTCATTCTTTGAATTACAGCTGCAGATAGGCATAAGAACATCATATTGAACCATTATACAAAGTGACGAAGTGATTCTTGGACTTTATTCTATTATATTTCAAAACCAAAAATTGTTCAACATAAAAAGTTGGTGAATAAGGTTTCAACATGAAGATTCATATTCACTTCATTTACCAGATGATAATAATTGCAATGTATTCTTATGACAATGTTATAACTCCCATTAATGGCCTTACCCTTGTGTATGATAATCATGTAGGCCCCTATCCCATTATTATTGACCTATATCACTACGCAATGTGTCATCACCGTGAAAAAAAAAAACCCAGATAAAACAGTTGCTTTAAAAAACGGTGATTAAAATCACTGCAAGGTAGTGTTCGTCTGCCCATCCGAAAATGTTATGTAAAATATGATACGCAATTTGAATGTATTTACATCTGCTGTGCTAACTGTGCATTTCCAATTTGTACCTACTTTGATTTACATTTGCACAGGCACGATCATGTCATATTGAGTCATTATATAAAGTGACTCGCGCTTTGTCTTTATAATTGCATTCCAAAACAAAAAAAAATATGTTCATTACAAATTGGTAAAGCAAATTGGAAAATGCTTATTCACAATAACCTCATCTACCAGATCATAAACTTGCATGCATTTATGTAACTTTATGTGTGTGTGTGTGTGTGTGTGTGTGTGTGTTTTGGTTTTTCTTTTTTTCAATTTTATGGGAACATTTTACTCTTGTAACTGATTTTATACATATTTAAACATTCATTAGAACAACTCAAGAGTCCTATTGACTCAAAATATTTAGGACCCTATTGATCTGATGTCTTAAATCCTCTCCCTAAATAATCTAAAGCAATTCATATATATTTTTTCAACACTTATCAAATGAAAACTACAGGAAATAATGATAGATAATAGCTGTTGTTTTTTTACTAAATAATCAAACCCATAAATACATTATTGAAATACAGAGTGTTATTGACAACTACAACAAAATACATATCTATTTTAATTCATTATCCTTCTCAGCATAACCATATTGATTATCAAGATCCAGCCGAACCATTCCTGAATCCTCGTACCCCCCCCCCCCCACATCTTTGCCCCTTCTTTTGTAAGATAATCATAGAGAAATATTTAGTCATTTTGTCATGAAGAAAAGGCTTGCAATTTTCAATAAAAACATGATTTCTTTTGTAGAAAATCAAATTTTACAGAAATTTGTATTAGCATTTTTTTTTCTTTTTTTTTTCATATCATATTCTTCTTGGAAAGGGTTGCAGACGTAAACTGAAATTAAAAAATGGAATTTGAAAATAAAGAGAAGTCTTTACCAAAAAGTTTGCTTCCGTCTTGGTTTCTTTGGTCTTCCTGTATACCTTTATTGTATTGTTTATTTCCAATTGAACACAGTTCAAGTTCAACTTCTTCATCGATGAAATGGATATTATGATGTCACAATAACCACCACACAATCAATTCAACTTCGCGCACGGCAAAAAACCGCGGTTCGACATACACAATACACACGTGCACGCAACTGTCATATCACCCTGTCCCGTTCTTATTCTTGTTTGATACAAACGATATTAATGCATTCCAGTTTGTATAGAAAAGCTTTTCATGATTTTATGAGGTATGAAAAAGAATGACGTGTGAGATTGTTAGAATGAAAAAAGAATGAATAAAGAATGGGCGCCAGTAGACTTGCGCACTTCAAGTCACCTTCGATTTTTTTTGAGGACCACTTTACTACAAAATAACTCTTCAAGCTGAAACCTCCACCTGTTTGTTTTCTTTATTTCTTTTTAATGATAATGTGTCCCCAAACTCCTATGGGGGCTAGAGCATCATTACACCAAGAGGGTGCTTCTAGTAACTCCTTGGTTACACACACTCCAAGATCTTTCACTATAATTATTTATACTATTATTATTACTATTGTCAGGTCTGTCACTATTGTTTCATTATCATTATTTTTTTAACATCATCTTCTAATGCCGGCTAGCAGGATTTTCATTGAAGAAAGTTTGAATTCATAAATATTATTTTTTTCGATGACAAAATCTCCATATATACGCTTCCATTATTTCGACAGAGAAAAAGGAATGTGAATCATCCATTTCCCCTTCCTAATTATGTAAGTAATTTACAATGCGAAGCTATTCATACCTTTTTACTAATTGACGAATAGCGATGAAAAGGAAAGAAGAAAGTAGTCAAACAGAGAAGGCAATGCTTATTATTATCTTTCTGTGAATGATAATGTTTCTAGTTTTCTCCTAGCGCTTGAAAAGCGTTTTCCTAATCATTATGACACAACTTTGATTCGATTTCATCTCGCTGAAAGATCGATGCTTTTAAATAGGGAGAAAGGATTTAACGTGATCATTTTTCTTTCTTTCTTTATTTCAGCATACTTCCATCAGCAACGAACTACTTCTCCTGCCTCTCTTTCTCTAATATTAGGTCTTGAATAGCAAAACAAACCGTCAGGAGATTGCAGCTAAATGTCTCCATGACCATTCCATCAAAGCATTCAGACGCACGAAGTTTTTACAGTGTAATCAACTACAAAGGACAATTTCCTCATCAATTCAAGGCATTCCACCAGTATGTCTTCAAATCACATTACCATTACGCTTCCCAGGATTTGAATGGGTTATAAGAAAAGTATAACAAGCCCTTTCCAAAAGATTTTTATACAGATTTTTGTTGTTGTTGTTATTGTTGTTGTTGATTCAAGCTGTTTTTCAGGTACCGTTAATACTTGATGATAGTGGTTCCATTGGAAAGACTCAAACTGGCCACATTAGAATTACCAGGGTAACCGCTGTCCATTCGTTTGTAGCCATCTGAGACATGTGATAATTGAATTATCACATGGTTCTTCCTTTGCCATGATTTCTAAGGCGTTACTCTTTCAAATTTTGTTGGTGAAAGACTAGCTCGTGATCATCAGCAGATGTCAATGTACTGTTGCTGAGAATGGGTAATGTTCTGCCTTGAGTGCAACCAGATGTCGTGTGTTTCTGATGAAAGGCTTTGCAAGAATGTTTCGGGTCCGTTTTGTGTCAGTGTGTATGTGTATATGTGTGTGTGCGTGTGTGTGTGTGTGTGTGTGTGTGTCATTCTTGTTCTTTTGATGTGGCAAGATTGGATATGTTAACACTTTAATTTCTCTCACTTCGGAGCAACAAGAATATTGCTTGTTACTTCAGTGTAGAGATTTTGACTACTTGTGTAAAAAAAAAAAAGTTTTGTTGAAAGAAGGTTAGTTTCTTAATTGGCAAGTGCATGGCAAATGAAGTGGAAGCCGGTTTCTCATTTCACGCGTGGGTTACGTAAACCTACGCAAAATTAAATGAAACCAATCACGAGAGGTTGGGATAATCAGTTCGAACGACCAGGTAATGACAAATTTAAATTTTACGCCGGTACGAGTTCCCAATCTGAACACGCCTATCAAATGTTCACATCTCCGCGAAGGAGCCTTCGTCGAAGTCATCAGAAGAAGTGTCGACAAGCACAAAACAAAACAATAAAACAGATAAGCAAAGAGCACACACAAACCACACGCAAGCACGCAGCAACACACACGCGCACGAACGCACACACGCGCAAACACAACCTCGACATGTGATTTATACACAGTGATACTGTCTTGCTTGGAAACAAATTTGCACTTGTTCATAGCTCGATGGAATGAAATTGTTTCTTCTTCCACTTGTTCAGACACTAGCTCTGCCTCGCTGGAGCTTTCCTCCGTGCTCTGCCTGAATTCCAGGGAACAGTATATATTTTTTTTTCTCGACCTTTCTCTCTCTCTCTCTCTCTAATTGTCTTTGTATCTTTTTCTCTCCCCCCACCCCCCAATCCATCCTCGGTCTTTCGGTGTCTGACCCCTCTACCATTCTCCTACAGTTTTTCTGTAGTTAGAGTGCTATATCTTCAGACACGATACAATCTCACAATGTATCCACTGATAATTATATTTCGATGTCACCCGTCATTTGGCTTTGCTTAACAAGAAGAAAAAGAGATTCGCATCAAGCGATGTTCGATGCCGGAAAAACCCGATAGTCACTAAATCAAAGAAACTGCCACTCTGTCTGTATTTGTCAACGTCGTCAACATGACCATGACATTATTATCAAACGGTAATTATAGAATAAATAGAAAATATGATTTCTAAGCGTTGAAGCCTTTAATTTCCCTATTTACTTTGAAATAAGGACGGTATCAATTCAACAGTAATCATATTCCCATAGCAACGTTTGTTACGCAACCAAAAGTTGTTGGACTCTAATAATGCATAACAATTTCTTCTTTTCATCTTTTGTGCAACGGAACTAATAACATAGACGAACAATTATATATATATATATACATATATATATATATATATATATATATATATATATGCATGTGTGTGTGTCCGTGTATGTGCTTGTCATTGTACTTACAGTGGTGAGCCATAATATAGTCAGTCGGAAGATTTGACAAATATAAATATTATGCGGCAACCAAGCTTGCGTTTTGTTGGAGCAACGCGGGGAGTTTGCCGTCGCAGATCTAACCAAAGATTATTTCCGGCTCCACGTACATTCGGCGTAAGGAAGCCTTTGCCAAAATTATCTAGTACTCACTATTTTTTTGTTTGTTTGTTTGTTTGTTTCATTACTCATTCTTTAAGCTAATGAGCACTCTCGAAATTGGCATCGTAATTTTGATCATTTAAACAATTTGATTTTTTTTCTTTCTTTAAATATGCAAATCTTTGTTATTTGTTTGATATCAGTTTCTGAATTAAGGAATTCCATCTATTTTTTTTTTTCCGCCAGGATGAGGTCCACGGTAAAGTTGGAAAATTAATAAGGACAATCATAAATACTTTCTGTAGCAATGTGTTTCTAAGATTTGATAGGTTAATGCACAGTACAGTTATAACCTGATGAAACGTCACACAATGTCCTCACACTGTGGAATATAGATTACATGTCCATGACGAAGCCTGCTAATAGTATTTGTGACGGCCTTCTATCTTTGATAATGAGACGACAAGCTGGAAATATCGCGGTTAGACTGTGAATAACAAGACTTACCTCTTAACTGGGCAAAATAACTTCGTAAAATAAATGTATCTAAATTGAATTGTTCCTATTCTCTTCGAAAATGATATTTTTAAAATTATCCGGTAGGCAATAACATCAGAGGTAAGATTTTACCAAGCTATATGCAAAGAAGGACAAAAAAGAAAAGAATGCAGAAACACACAATGATGGGGGTTTCGCAAACGATTAGAAAAATGATGAATGCTTCTTTTTCATAACAGAAACATTGTATCCCTTTTATTCGTTTTTGTAAGTACGCTATATCACGTCCTTCGGTAAAACTCTCATTACATCCAATTTGTATTCGTCACGTAAATTTTTTGTGTTTGTAGATTACATCGTTTCACGTCGTTTTCATTACGTCGTGCATTTTATTCGTTATTCGTTTCGGAGCGGATTTGTATCATCCTTTTCTTTTCTCTATACGATTTTTGTTTTTTGTTCCATGAGTGATGTGTTTTAATTAAGTAAGGCGTATATCGACCAAACGTTCTTTTCGAAAAGTCTAATTTACTGTTATTCGCATCCAGCCAATTAGATATTGCTAATGCAACGGTGAGAATCGCTTTATTGGTTTAAATCACATCACGTCTAGCTAAAACCACGCCTCCATCTAGCAAATTAGCAAATTTGGCTGTCTATGTCGCGCGAAATTTTAAATCGTCTTAAAACATGTTAACGTAAGTGCGATACCTCTCACTGTAATGAGTCTGATAATAAGACGTATACGCAGTGATCGAAATTCTTTCTCGGGCACCTGGAATGACGGTTTTCTGCACTTTCTTATTGCCACACTTCTCAGATTCTTCGCTATTTTCCCTCATTCTCTCTCAGTGCTTCTCCTTCGAGTCCGTCTATGACAACTCACTCAAAGAGATGGCGAGCGTCTATGTGATTGTGACCATAACCTCTAATATTATAGTGTCGGTGATCGGTGTGATAGGAAACGTGTCTCTGCTCGTCGCTTTCATATGTCGCAGAGAGATCTGTACTGTCCCAAACTACTTCAACTTGACGACGTTTGTTGCCGGGTTTATAATCAGCGCGATTTCGTATCCATTGCAGGGGCTCATTGATGGATTCGTCATCAAGAGAAACCCTGAGTGCCTCATCGTCCTCTGCCTGTCGATATTCATAGGAATCTGCTTCACCTTAAACGTTGTGGCGCTCACTGTGGAGCGGTACATCTCCATATGCCACTCCCTGCTCGCCCCAACCATCTTGACCAGGCGTCGTGTTGGCGTGGCTCTTGGGGGCATAGTCGTATACGCCGCTACGGTGGGACTTCTTCCTTTTCTTACGACCATTGGGTTCAAGGGCCCTTTCAACCCAAGCATAGGCTGTCGACTATTTGTAGTCCTGCACAAATTCTACGTCATGTTCGTCTTCATTAACTTCTTGACACCTATACCCGTCATGATTATCATCTACTGTCGGATCTTCATTGTCGTACGTCGGCACATCCGCACCATAGCCAACCATTCGTCGGTCCAAGACGCAGCTGGTGCCAATCAAGCCGAAAACGTCGTGCGAGTTGTTGCCTCGACCACGGAAAGGAGGAGATGGAAGCGTGAAGCCAAGTCTGCTTTGTTTCTATTCGTGCTCATCGTCAGCTTCGTCGTCTGCTGGCTGCCGTTCTGTGTCTTCGTGCTGGGTACGACATACCAGACCAGAGTCAGTCCGCTTGTATTCTCCCTTTCACACGTTCTGGTCTACTCCACGGCCACGATCAATCCATATCTCTACGGTTTCGGTAACAAAGCCTTTCGTCAGGCTGTGATGTCGGTGTTTTGCAAAAGGTGTAGAAAAGTTGACCCCCTTTCAACATCGGTCAACACCGTGACATCTGTAACTGTGAATTAGTGATTCTGAGCCTCTATGGGGGTAAGAAGTGCACAAAAGTCTTATAACAACATGTATTTTTCCCGCAGACTAAAGCCAAACGGACAAAAAGATGTTGATTCCTGGTATTGTTTAACTGTTCTCTAGAGTCGCTACTAATACCAACATGCAAAAGTTTCCCCCCTTTGCCATCTGAAGTGAGAAGCTTTTATTTCATTTTTGTAAATTATTTCTAAGGTGGAAGGCGTCTTTAAAAACAAGAATACTTCTCATTTCTGTAAAGCTACATTCTAACCTGGTGATCATCACGTTTGATAATAAAAAAGAGGTAATGTCTTGCGCTCGAAGATTTTGTCCATGTGATTTAAACCGGGAGAATAGAGATATGGCATGAAAATAACGCAGAGTTCTAAATCGAATGAGTATAGTTAAGCGCTATAAGTGACAATGTACTGGATGACATAACAAGCAAAATGACATATGATAATTAAACTGATTGTCAAAACGATTCGTACTCTACTTCCATCTTTTTTTCAGGTTTGAGGATTAGAGTCTATTAAATAGTCCGCTGTTAATTGTTAGTGGGCGTAAATATTCGTCTGTGCGGAAATTGGAAAGAAATCTGTATCGGATCATTGTTTGTATTTAACATAGAAATAATTTGAATGTTGCCAAAATTGTGTTTAGTTTAGTGTAGTACAATCAGTCATTTATGTCAGTTCATATAGATAAACATTCACAGGCAGTCCGTTGCCCTCATTCATTATTTTAACATATTATGAAATGAAATGAAATTTGAAATGAAATGATATGAGCGTCGTCTTCATTTCATTTCGTTTCATCTCCATGCGTATGTAAATGTTCCATAATTTGACTAGAAAAAGCAGGGTGAAAGTATACGAGTGAATTCATCAGTTAATAATGTCTATGTAATACTGGCAACACCTCTTCTATAAGCAAAGTGGAATTAGATGAGGTACAAATGTATTAAACAATTCGTAGACAGCATAAAGACGATGCACCGCTTTCTCCTTAGCTCCAGTTTTCCACTGACATTCTAACTTCGATGAAGAATTACTGCAAACAATTAACAATTTTTATCCACCTTTCAGGATGAATTAAATCGTCGGAATATCAAGAACAGATCTGCAAGGAGGTCCTTAGTTATAGAGTTGGAATCACTTCATGCTTGAGCAGGTTTGTTAACCGGAAATTATGATATGAAAATTGAATATCTTGTTTGTCAATTTTCACATCTTAGAATATGCATTTATGGACGTTTGAAAACTTTGCATTCTTGATACCGTAATTGGAACACAGTCATGAGCGTCGTTGAAATGCATGGAAGAGTATCAGATGGAGACAAGAACAGAAGGCCATATTTCTCATTAAAGGGATGACGCAGTTTCAGTTGAGACGGGGATTTCAGGTTTTCAACATTTTTTGATGGTTATTTTTTTTTTTGAGATAATGAAAAAACTTTCATGAAATATGAAAGAGCATATAATTCTTTAAGATGAATTCAAAGTTTATTTGATAAAAATTGGTTTCGAAATGGCTGAGATATCCTAAATACATTGTATAGCAATCCTAATAAAAGGTGGGACTCATCTTTTATCAGTATCGCTTTGTTTACTCCGTTTTGGGCTATCTTAGCCATTTCAAAATCAAATTTAATCAAATAAACTTTGAATCCTCTTAGAATTGTTTGCTCTTTTACATTTCTTAAAGTGGTTTCGAAGTATCTTGCAAAAAAAAAATAGTTAAAAGCTGAATCCTCACCTCAGCCAATACTACGATCTCTCTAAGTTATACAATAGTTAACTGGGTATAGTCTTCTTCTTCTTCTTTTAATTGCAATTACACCTTACGACACCGGCCCGTTGAGGCCAAATCGTAAGGCAGGTTTGGCTGAATGCCCACAATTCGCTTTCTTAAACAGAAGAATAAACGTAATTTCGCCTTTGAAGAAGGGAAAGCAGAAGCCATACCTAACAACAGATTGTATAACTTTAGAAAATATTTCTTTCTTTTTTGTGAGGAGTTATGTAGTCACTATGAGAACATGTAAAGATAACTGTGTCTTTTGTCAGTAAACATAGCACACAATCATAATTTGTGATAAGCTGACGCGAATGCACTGTAATGGATTTGCCAAACGTGCAGTTCTGATATGGGTAAACTGTATTAATATTATTAGGAAGAATCTGTACAAGTGTTATTAGTTCTTGTCACATCATTATTACTAATGTTACGTAATAATGTAAATAATGATATTTACGCCATCCAGGGCAGTATTTGGCGGACAACTGCTGACAGGAAACTTTATCTGTAATAAATGACTCTTTAGGAATCTGAAGACAACAGAAGTGCCATCGCATCAACTGTATTGTAGACGTAATATAGTATAAAACCATTACCAATTCTTGGTGTATCTAAACCCGTTCTTCAAGAAGATAGTTATTTGGATCTTCGAGAAAGTGCACAGATCTTTCGATTTTGAAATACAGTCACCTCAACTTTCCGGCGTCATCTAAAATTCAAGAATGTCGTGCACACTCTTTCAATATCCTGAATGTTTGATTCATGTTATTCATAATATCCAATCATATCGTGGTATTGCAATTATCATGGCGTCAAACATTCATGTTCCTTGGAGAATATATACAGATATATATATATATATATATATATATATATATATATACATGTATATATATATATATATATATATATATATATATATATATATACATGTGTATATATATATATATATATATATATATATATATATATATATATACATTATTGAGCACTCAACCTAACGCAAGGCATCAATAGCAGTTTTGTATCAGTTACTATTGTGAATGAAGATGCATTAGCTTTTCATCAAACTTTTCCCCTTACATGAAGCCTATTCCTAGTTGGCATACATTCATTCGGAAGATACACCAAATCACGCGTATAATCGGAATGAAATAATTGCTGGGTACCTTTGAAAATTCTGTCGACAATGTTAGAAGCATATTTTGTATCAGCTTTCGGGTCGTCAAGATTGCCAGTTAAAGACGTTCTTCGTATAATAAAAAGCGCGATTTTCACTGCTAATGTCATTTCAGCTGCATCATTTTATTTTATCTATTACTTTTGCAAGTATGTATCATGTGCAAAGGAATTTAAGAATTGAGAAGATTCATACATTTGACGATTATAATGGAAGCGCTGATGGTGATTGCATGATGCGCGTTTGTGTTAATGTGTGCGAAAGAATGTGGATGGTGTTTTAGTGTGTGTTGGGCAGTGTTGGGATTGTGTGATTGTGAGATTGTGTGTGCGTATGTTGTGTACATGTATGTGTGTGTGTGTGTGTGCGTGTGTTGTGCGAGTGTGTACGTGAGTGATTGTGTGTATGTTTGTGTGTGCTTGTATGTTCTGGCGATGGCTGTTCATTTCTATTACAGGTGGTAAAGGCTTCTACCTCGGATGCCTCCTGGTTGGCGCCACAGTCGTGCCAAACGGACAAATTTAATAGCTATTAAAACCATCCGCGTTTTCGGGAGCTCGCTGTGCTGTCAGTTCAGCAAGTGAATATGGAATTATTCAATAATATCTTCTTATTATTAAATATTCAAAACGTTTTCAGTTGCTATGAATATAGAAAGAATAGTGTTAGGTGTTTGCGTGTCACCAGGGAGGTGTTTTCCACCTCCCTGGTTTCACGTTGGATATTCCGCATCGCATTAATACCGTGACATGTTTATTTCATTACTATTGTCATTCAAGGATACAGCGCACCTACACGACCGTAAAAGGGATTCGCCATGGGTGTATTAAACATTTGCACTGCTATTTTCAGATGTACAAAATTGGATAACGACATACATTTATCCCAAAGAGATTTAACCCCCCCCCCCCTTACAAAAAAAAAGAATTTTCAATCCATTGATGCACGGGCAATTTCATGCTCAAGGAAGCTCATATCTGTTTTCTCGACATTGGTCGTCTAAGCGACAGTTCGAGTGGTTTCACATTCAGATTTTGTCTCAAGAACGGCTGAGCGTTATATCTGCATCGGTCCTCTGCCCGTCTGTACCGAATAAAGCCCGACAACCATGCGATGCAGCTTGAAACTCATTCAAGCGGCCAGGGAATACGAGATAAGTTTGTCAATATGCCAAAGATGTTACTTGTATTTAACATTTCAGGGTCTTTCCGATTATTCTGATTCCACATTCCTACGTTTGAAGCCTATCTGATTCGATTTGCTACTTTCGCGAATACTCTGTGGAATGACCCGTCAGCTATGAAAATGATCATTCTGCACGACATCCCGACAGGCGTTTCAATGACAGCGCATCATTATCAATCGAAAATAATCACCCCTTTTTTTCACCTTGTCAAATTCCAGCATCCAATGTTGATTTTGATAAGTAATGTGTATCAATTACTATAACTAGTAGTTATATCTGCTAAAATACTGGGAGACATTTCGAAGAGATTGAATTTTTGCCATTATTTATCAAAAGAAGAGTGCTTGACGAGAATTTTGTAGGCGGCATGCCAGCTTGGCAATCTAAAAGGGGCTTTCCCACGGACACAACCTTCAACGTTACAACACGCAGGCACGCACACATGCACACACACACACACACACACACACACACACAATAATGGTACCAACATTGAGTGTGAAAAATAATGATATTTTCAGGCGCAAAATTGGTTTTACAGAGTACAATTTACAGAGTTGTGCACGTTATATTCACTCTCATGTTTGTGTGTTCAATAATAATTTAGCATTGTGTGTATATTATGTTTCTGTACATTTTATATCGCCGTCATATACCGGTAACAATCTTCTCACAGAACACAGTTACCATAGAGGTATATACATGCAATGCAACATGAGAACCATTAATAGCGTATTTTCGTTCTCCTTTACTATAGCATTGCAAACATTTCAGTTTTAAAGGATTTAATCTCTTCTCTCGCGTCCTCTATTTTCTCACTCATCTTTCAACGTGGACAATGCAATCAGCTTTCAGGCCATTATCCACCCAATACCCCATTTGATATCAAAGCAGTTCAATGAATGCATTCAATACAAAGACCTGTGTAGGGCGTGGCTGGTTTATTCATCATTACGTTCTACATCTCACAATCGCTACTACCATCAAGTCACAGAGGACACATTTTTAATGATTTAATGCTGTATTTTTTAATCATGTTATGAATAGTATTCCATAACGTAGAATAAACTCTTCTCTTTCATTTGAAACCTATGTTGGTCAGAAACCATCGTTTACGTCAATTAAAGATGAAGCCCTAAAATGTTAATTCTGTGATTGGCCCTGACATTGACAATGCATTCTGGAAGAATATAGACTTAAATGTTTTGGTCTTGTATTCACGAATTTTGTATTTTTTCGGATGAAGTGCAGATTTTATATATTTAGGCAATGTCAATTAATCTTTGTCCATTGTAGGATATGTGGTCAAAATTCATTACTGCCAATTTGACGAGATTATATTTTCTGAATCTATTGTCCCAGTCTGTGATGGTAAACCATGCACTGCTCTCTCCCATTATAGTTACCCATGGATACTGACACTCGCCTCAGCTAAAAAAAAAACAAAGTCAGCGTTGATGCAACCTCCCTATATACGGTGCCCCTTAAGGGTACGTCATTAACTGCGGGTCAAGTGCCTCACAAACAATTACAATGTATTATTCTTTACATGCAATGACCTACACGCAATACAGTTTATCATTTTCTTTTACCGGTAAAGAGATACCTGATTGACCTGTCCAGTGTTTTGGCCCTCAGTAGCCTTGACCCGCGGTCCCCATGTCGGTGTGTGGACCATGTACGTCTCTTGAATATAACTGCATTCCCTATACTAATCGGAAATGTATTTTGAAGAAAGTGATGGCGAGGTAAATCTGTGGGGTCATCCCTAGAATTGTCATAAATGTTCTCTTTCCCCTATACGGGCATATACAAGTACATGTTATAATGGATCAAATCATAACTCCTAAGATGACATCTTAGCATTTATTTTATCAGACAGGACTACTTTTTTGATCTTCTCTCTAAACTAGTAGATATCAACACAGTCCTTATAATGCATCTCTGCTTACATACAAAGAGATTACACCGAAACCACACTTTGATGACATCAAGTTTTTTACAGTTCCAGTTGTTCAACTTTTAGCGTGAATAGACACAACTGCCACAACAAATCTAGAACCTATCCATGGCATTCAGATGGAACATATCGACGCCTAGGCTATGGGTATTTAGCTCCGAGCCATGTGCTTGCAGAAATCTTAAAGATACCTCTATACTGTATATAATCCTTTCCGAAAAACAAAAAAACAAACAAGCAAACCTAGATCCAGCTCATGATCCATCGTCGCCAGACCTGAATCACATAAGTTTCCTTTAAAGGTAGAGAATCCCATTTGCATGCCTTAAATGAAGAGTTGTATAAACACAGTGGTATGTTGAAGAGAGTATCATTTTAGAAACTCCCATAAAGTATTGAAAGTGGAAGGTAATATTTAGTACATTTTTATTGACCGTTAGATTTTGAATTGAATTCTTTTCGGGGCTCACCGTAAATTCCAGTACATTACTAGGCTACCTTTGCAGACCCATGTACTGCATGTGTGTCCATCATGTATATTTTGTGTATAAAGTTCATCAAAACTTACAAACATTTCTATATACATTCTTGCCACACACTCTATATGTTATTACATCAGCTCTTATACTTTCAGATTTGTGTTTATAGATAAAAAATACAGAAGACTGCAACAAAAAGGCGTAAGTGTGGCTGACACACAGAACTACTGAGTAGTTGAGTGTTGTGCATTATTCAAATTGTAGATAACTGTCGACTTCCAAATTTCTAAGCAGTGGCCTAAACAAGTCCCCTGAGGTTCATATTTAATGTTTTGCTGCATTTTGGGAGTTCTGTAAAAGGTATCCCCTACCTTTAACCACTACATCGGACTGTTCCTCACAATTTCATCAATATCTGTTTACAGCTTCTTCTTCTTCTTCTTCTTCTTCTTCTTCTTCTTTTCTAACATTGCCAACAGACAGACAACCCAACAAACGCTGGCAGAAACACAACCACCTTATTGGGATGAACTCTATAGCTTTTACACAACACACGCACCAAAATTACATTAAATACGCGGTTCCCCGTCATGTTGATTTACAGACAAGTGAAAGGAATCGCCCCATGTTCTTACAGACTAGGCCTACAATTCTAGTGAGGGATCTGTATTGGCTACGTGTGCCGCAGGATCTGGCATTTAAAGTTTTGTTGTCTGTCTACAAACACTTAGGGGCCAAGCCCCGAGTAACACTTCTAAACAGTTAGAATACATGTATGTATCTTACAGGCGTATCCATAACCTTCGTATTACGTCCAAAGATATAACACTACTGCTACAAACCCAATCACGTATAGCAAACGCAGTTCGCTTTGAATAATAAGCAGAGTCCAAAATGTAGCATAAAGTACGTCTACAAATTAAAAAATAAAAATAAAACGGACACAATCCTACAAACTTTTAAACCAGAATGAAAATCTATATCTTCTCAACAAGGTATCTATAATTGATTGTTTTAAAAAGTAATAAGTACCAAAGTAGCACAGTAAGATATATTTTATCTATAAACATAGTTTCTTTGCTTTGTGTGTCAGTATCGAAAGATGTTCTTAAGTCATGACAATGGGATATAATTTCCCTTGTAAAACTACACGACTATGATCGTACAATCGTACGCTCGTGAATTGTTTCGGCTCTCCAATTATACGCCCATTGTATGGCACATTTTCAACAAATAACTCACAATGCGATATCAATTAAAGGTCAAATACACAACAGAAGTACATGTATCAGAAACAACAGTGTCGCCGTTAAAATACCATTCGCTCTCGACTTACAGTTGCACAAAAACATATAACATCGATACTATACAAACAATCACAATAATGATATATGGTTAGTGAATCTGTAATACACTTGTTACTTCTGGGGTTTTTTTACTTTTACTTGATACTTTTCTTTAAAGCGACTTGCGACGCTGATCGCACATGGTTGTAATAAGAACGTGCTTTGCTTTTTACAAAGGGCCCGTACTCTTGTTAGATTGCACGTGCTTTCCTAGCTGCAAAAAACGTTACTTGAAACATCGCTTCTGAATTACCTTCCTTTTAGTACTGACATATACACATACACTCGTATAGTATCGGCGTATCACGCGCAATGACAGAATGCTTGCGAAATATATCAGAATCTAATCCCACATACAACTCTACGTGCAGTGAATAATGGCACCTGAGAAACAGCAACTTTCAGAGGCTGACCAGGGAGGTCACCTCCCTGGGCTGACACAGATGTGTACTTCATAACGTCATGTGTCATGTGTGTTATGTGGTGTTAGACACATATACATACACACAGCACCGTTATTAGGGAGTTATCGCTACAGGACGGGAAGACCGAGAATACGCGGAAGCAATCACCTGTGACAGTCCCCGTACTCGGACTGCCGTCCTCCCGTCCCCATCTCTATTCAGTTTCGCTTTCCGTTAGGATGGAGGCGTGGGGACAAGATCGCTGATTGGCTGGCTGGCTGGCTGGCTCACTCCTCGCCTCCTGCCCAGCTGCATCGGGACCAAACGCTATTTTGGCCGAATACCGTACTCGTTTTCCCCCAGTACGGGACGTTTCTCGGATTTGATAATGCGCAGAAGCAAATTTTGCACACGGCACGCTCAAATACCGGCTGCGTCGTGCTTGTGAAAACTCCCTATTGTCATTTTGAGGCAGCAAACCCACTGCGCTACCATTACATAGAACGTCGCACCCCTTGGACCTGGAGCCAAGTGGTGGTTTGGTGCAGACACGCAAGATTATTTTGAATCCCTGTTGCATGGGGCGATGGCCAAAACTGGAACGAAATTCCGTATCAGCACTTCCGACATACTTCACTTTATTTAAACGCATTTCGACGGTATGCCCACCTCACAAAGTGATCTTGACTGAAATTCAAAATTGCGTTCAAACATTTGGTATAACACCATGAAATATCAACTGACCGTCTTTATGTTACTCAAACAAGAGACGTCATAGGTCCCGAAGCGTGTATTCTGATATCTTGAAACAGATTCACCTTGCCTCCTTTATTCAGGTGTAGGAGCTTGAACGAGCGTTTCTACAATGTATATGAAGCTCGCTCGCATAAATAATTAGTACTATAATTCCACAGAATGTATTTGAACAATCAAGCAATATAAAGTTGCAAACATACTTCAGCCGCAACTTATTCAAAGCTGAAAGCGTTCGAAGTCGAGCGGACCGACTATAGTGATAGTAATAATGATATGGTCTTCTTTATCCAGGGTAGCCTCTTCAATGTTGACATTGTTCTACAAGAGGGCCCTTCCATTACCATTACCCTAGCGTTGCTAGGTACCCATTTATACACCTGGGTCGAGAGGGACATGGTGGGTGAAAACATCTTGTCCAAGGACATAAGCACTGGACTGAATTCGAACTCGGGTCCTCTGACTTAGAGTCAGCAGTCTTATCCAGTATGTCTCAGTGCCCCCACCACCCATCGGGTTACAATATTGTCACGAGTGACTGCAAGCCCTATATAGAGTACACTTGTACTAGTAATCAACGTGTTGGCCAGACAAAGACTAACTTTGGTAGCTTGACGTGAAGCCCACCATCAAAGTTTATCTCAATTCGCTCTCTTTCAAAATCTCATCAAGATGCGCTCTTAAACGACGCCATGAGCGCATTTTAATATATCGACAATCTCAATTCTCATTTCTTCAGAAAAAAATAACAAGAACGAAACTGGTATAACATTAACCAATGTCATACCACATTATGGCCCATTAAACATCAGTGAAACTTGTCAGAAAAGAACATGATAAACGAGGCGTTTGCTCGCTTAGAATGCCACACATGTCCTATTTCAATACGGAACAACTTGAAAAACACGACAGATACCGCTTTAACGTGGATGTGGTAGTCTTCAACACGGGTATCTATAAATGGCTAAAACTGGAAACCACCAGAGACCATTTAGTCAACCATTAACAGCTAATACTAAGTATATGTTCATCCTCGAGGACCAACTCAATAACCAATGACATTTATGACACCTCGCAGACTTCAATTTTTAAAACAAAAGATGACACACATCCTGAAACAGCATGCACGAAAGGGAGTACTTACACTATAAAGGACTATAACAAAAAGAGTATGTCGAATACACAATATCAACAGGATGCTCATGTATACGCGGCTATAACTCCTATACCCTCAACAGCATGTGATGAATATTTTGCTACGGCGCGAGAATGGTCTTTGTAGTGAATTCGCAATACAAAAGGAAAGTTCTGGAATATATCGTCAAGAATTACACAAACAAAGTTGTTGATGAGAAATTCCCCCAACAAAGAGATCGTAAACAATACGTATAAACGTTCCAATAGAAGCCGGACTCGGAGGAATTGACAAAACCAACAAGCTTCCATTCGGTCAATATTTCAGTGCTTTCCATGTCCGTACTCGAAGGCCAACTCCATAACCAATATCATTTAGGAAAGCACCTAGAAGATTTCAATATATTTGAACAAAACATCTATCCTGAAAGCAATATTTTTTTTTCTTTTTTGCTGATGACATACATCCTGAAACAGCAAGAACGGGAGTGATACTACTATAAAAAAAAACTATCGCGAAGAGAACATCTCGAATTCACAATAGCAACAAGAAAATAAATGCTTAAACTATGAAGATATAGTATACTCTTACAAATCTTCAACAAGAGCCAATGATTATGTGGCTACATAGTTGTGGCCTGGGAATACTCTTTGTAATGAATTCATAAATGAATAAAGAATCTGCTTGAATATCGTTAAAGATGTTATAAACAAAGATTGCTGAAGAGAAAATTAAGGTGCAAAGAGTTCACTAATGTGCACAAAGGTTTCAAGGAAGCCCAGCTCCGTACGAATTGACATAAACGTGCACGTCCAAGTTATATTCACAGCCGCGAGGTGATTGTCATAGTCCTTTGGGTTATCAATGTGAGAAGATTGACACATTCGTAAATGAAAGTGCTGATCTAAAAACTTTTACACATCATCACACTTAATTATCATTTACTCGATGAATACTGTTTAAAAGTTACGCTCCTTGTAAAATATAGCCAAATCAACAAACGAACTGACGAAATGAAATGTCAAAACAATACAATGCAATTTTTACATCTGCATAGCGCTCTTACAAACTATATGTAAGCTGTGTCAAAGCGCTTCATATCACATCATCATATAGCGCAGCTGCGATATAACGCAGATCATAATAAAAAGAATATATACTGTAGTGATAACAAATGACGAGTGCGTATGTTGAACTAGAACATACTCTCATTGAGAAAAAACAAATCCTAAAGAAAAAAAAATACAAGCAATGCTTTGTGACGAAGCACTGGAAATAAAGGATGTTACAAAAGGAGATATTATACAGACAGCTGGTTCCATGTTCTGTTTGGTAGGCACAGCATTGGAACACTGCATTCCAAAATACAGGTCAAGTCTGACGTAGGGGGAGCTCTGTAAGAGCAGAATATGTTTTTTCTTTTCCACTTTTTATTGATTTTCATAACTTACATCCATCGGTAATCAAAAACATAAATCTCATATCAATCAACAAACAATCAAAATACAAACATAAACTAAACTACATGTATTCTTAACACAAAGTTACTTGTAATGGTGGGTATCATGAGCAGAATACTATTAATGAACCAACAAAAAACAAACAAACCGAACGTGATACAAGCCCACGTCATCAAAGTATTGACAGTATTTTCATTCCTTGGTGTGTTTTTTTTTTCGTCTGTCTATTTTTGTTCTTTGTTTGTGTGTGTGTGTGTGTGTGTTTTGTTGTTGTTTTTTGGTCAGTGGAGAAGCGTGTGCAAACACTTTTGGCAATGCTGCTGTTTGCAACTATACATCATTTCAATGATACATTGTACATCATAATTATCATTATCATTATTTACAATCTACATGATACTACAAACTAAACCACAAACCAAACATTTCACACTGATAGTCCAGCAACAAATAGTCGCTTCGAGTGTATAACGCACAACTTGTCATAATAATTATGAAAATCCAATAACAGCTTAGTGATGTACATCTGATCCATAGTCCTTACAACATAAACAGGTATTTCCGAAGTGTATTGAAGCAAAAGGTTTAAAGACTCTGCATTTATGTTGCATACACAGTGTGTAAACAATTGAAATCAAATATGAGTAAAATTTTAATTACCGAAGCGAGACCATTATTATAATGCAACGAGAAAGCAATAGTGTTTATCAAACCTTGCAATTAACTCTTTGAAATTTAATGGACATTTCTTGCTTGAATGACTCGTCCAAATGTCCCTCCACTCTCAACCATGGCTTCATAGTTCGCGTTTATTCCACGTTTTACATAAATGTTTGAAGCCAAATAAAAAAAAAATAGAGAATCATTGCAAAACAAATGAAATAAGAAAAACAATAATGCAGTAAGTTAGCATCATAAAGTAAACAAGTAAAGATACAAGGTAGTGAATAAAAAGTTTAAAAGCTGTATGATGTTAATATCAAGGAAAGAGAGACAATTATTGTCATTGCCTTTGACAAACAATGTAAGACGAATCATCTCAATACATAATAGCCTGTATTTTGCAGGTCTCTAAGAGAAAGATTTGCATTGGAGGAGAAAAAGAGGAGAAAAGGAGAGAAAAAAAAACAACCCAGAAAGTAATTCAAGAGGATTATACATGTAAAAACATGCATAAACATTATACATGCATTGCGCGGATGTGAATTTGCATCTTATACTAGTAGCTCTTTCACCTCTGCTGTTGAATGAAAAAGATAAACTTTATACAAGAACAATTTGTTTCCTATCACCCTTTATAGACCATTGCTCTCGAAATAATTTCACGGCCTTCAAAAGGGTGCTGCGGCTCCACCCTTTGACCACGCAGCTTGTTGCGCTTTGTCCATCTCCCCGGCCAGACGGTTTTCGTCAGTCAGTCGATGACGTTGTCCACCGATGGTTCCACCGCACTCTGGGCATTGGCCGCGTTCCATCGCTCCACCACATTCTCCTATGGCGTAGATATGACCCTCTCTGCACTTGAACCAGTGACCCTGACTCAGTCCCATCGCCTGGACTACTTGCATCCGCTCCCTCTCGCTGATCCCGAGGCCGGGAGCTTCTTCGATTCCTTGCTCTTTCCGAATTGTGGTGATGATGCTCTTAGCTTCACTTTCTTGCTCAAGGGTGAGCGGTTTCCCGCTAGCTAGCAGCGCGTCAAAGTCCATGACACGAGTCTGAAACACGGGATGCTTGTCCCACCATGCCAGGTCGCGAGATAGTAGGTGGGCGAGGTCGATTTCCATGCCAGTGCGAATGATTTCGGACATCATGTCATCGACTTGTTGCTCGGCAAAGCGATCAAGGTCTCCATCGCAAAGCCGGTGCTTCATTTTATCAAGGCGTGCAGACAACGGTTCTAGCTTGAATTGCGCGATATCATGAAGGGACTTCATTACCCTCTTCGTCGCAGATTCTTCCCTCAGTGCGCCCTCAATGCTACCTACTTGTTTTTCCAAAGCAATGACCTCCTTCATGAAGTTGCATCGATTCAGGCGCGAAACCACGGTCTCGAGATGATTACAGTCGTCCAGCTTGTCCAGGAAGCGTTCGACGGCGCTCTCGTCCATTCCTCCATTTGCAGACTTCCTCAGCGCCCCCAGGTTCTTTTTTAACTGGCGCCGCTTTCCTTTCAGCTCCTTCGTGCTGCCCATCATTTTTTGCTTCACCGCTTCGATGTCAGCGAGGGCGCGTTTTATCACGTTCCCATAGCGCAGATTCTTCCGAATAGGCGTGCTGCACTTGGGACAGCCTTTCAGCTGAAATCAAAATGCACATTAAAAACTACGTTGAACTTTATAAGAAGCTATTCCTTTCTCCATTTTCCCAAACTACAGACATGATCACCGTCCAATCGGAGTATTGCTTTGAAAGGTTACAATACCCTGTCACCAAAGATCTGTGTGCAGTGACAGGAAAATAATGTACAAGGCATAATGGGAATAAAGTACCCATGGGCTCAAGAAGAAAACCATTATATGAGAAATGTATTCTTCATTGCCTAAATCAGCCGAAGAATTGCCAAGTGATATGAATATGAACTGATAAGTTATTATGGTTCAAAAGACAAGGAATTGCTTACTGCAGTGTTGAAATAAAGGACGTGGAAATACTTAAAAGACCCCGAGGAAACCTTTTTAATGGTTTGGACCATACCATGACTTTGTCAGAGACCAACCTATGGTCGGTAAATTCAAATGCGCAGTTAATAAAATAGAACATTGTAAATTTGGCTTCATGAGAATGAATTGTATCGAGAGCATGCTAATTGTTTTTACACTGTATCTCAAAAGAGAATGACACCCAAATATATATGTGGATTGTCTGAATCCAGCAATATTGAACATTAGTAAAGTTTGAGGAAAATCAGATGCGCTCAAACATTTTGACTTTTTAAAGCTTCAGTACCGCCACTGATGAGAAGATGTTGATAGTTTGTGACGTCACTGGAGAACAATAATATAAAAACAATATACAGAAAATTCAACATATTTTCATTTTTATAGCATAATGAAAGAGCACTTGACTTGCCACTTTCAGAAAACAGAGGAAATAACATTGTCTTTAAAATACGTCAGTCCAACAAGTCGAGGGAATGTGTACTATTCGTGTTAAAGAAATGAAATTTGGAGGAATTCTTTTTATACTGTATATCGTTGTCCTGCGTCACGATTCACTGCAGCCTTCTCATCCAGCAATGACTGCACCGAAACTTTACAAAAAAAAAAAATCATAACTTTAGAACGGATTGTCAGATTTTCCAAAAACTTCACTGTTTGATGTAATGTCAGCTCCCATGTATATGTAGGTTACGAGGTGTTTTGAGAATTACCTGAAATCTATTTTTTTTTCAATAAAAAAAACGCATTCAGTCGGCACACAGTGACAAGTTTTAAACAGAAGTACGAACATGTATTGAGTTCATGTACATACATTATGTATATACATACATAGGCCTATAATCATATAAATGTGTGTGTTTGTGCATTATATAATAGGCCAACGGAAAATGAGCGAACAAAATAATAGTCCTGTTGGTGCAAAGATTCGATGGGCGTGTGTACATACCTTAATGTTTTCTGATTCGTCTGTATCTGAAGGTTTCATCCATTTATCGAGCCCTTCGACTTCCAGCACGTGACCACAATCTTCCAATTCCACGAATCTGCGGGGATGGGGATGGTGGTAATAGGCAAGTTAACACATGCGTTATATCTTTTTTCCCCAAGCGGAATCTGACTTATTTATTCTAAAATACTTTCACCGATTGCCGAATCGTCATCGCATCTCAAGTGGAAGAAGAGACGGGGATTTGCTGCAAGACTGTTTTCTCAAATGCATCTTTTTGTTCTTGTAGTTGTTTTATCAGACCTGTTCTAATAGGAGTGTAATATACGGTTACATTTTTGCAGAGACTCCAACCCAAAGCACCTTCTGATCTGGAGATTCTCCCGCCTGAAACCCCTAGCAAACGGGAGACTCCAACTTGATGTGTGCGAAGCGCGAAGTTCCTAGGGTTCTAGATGCTCTCTTGTGCTATCTAAGGCTTATTTTTTCAACATACGATAGAAATAAGTAAGAAATCCCTTCCAACGGGAGACAAAGAGCCAGGGCGGGAGAAATTAGATCTCAAACGGGAGAACGGGAGATTTTGCAAAAATGGGTTTTCGGCGGGAGATCTCCCGTCGAAAACGGGAGAGTTGGAGTCTCTGTTTTTGAGCGGTTCACTTATTGCGACCCAGCATGTAACGCTGATTTTTGTGTTGTTTTGTGTTCTTTTTTTTTTACAATTTGATGTAACATGGAATGAATATTGTACATGGAGGAACAAGATCTAAAAGTTTCTACGTCTGATGAACGTATCCTAACCTGGCATCAGGTTCGCTTTCTGAGCCAAAGAAGGTGCTGGTGACGTCTTCTTCATGGCAGATCCTGCACTTCTTTGGACAGGGCTCCCCACACAGTCCGATGCACTCATGGCCGCACCTAAGTGGTTTCGTACACGGCTGCTGGCAGGGCTCTCGATCGCAAGGCTTGCAACAGACTTGGCGACAGCTCTGATGGGGGCACTGCCACTCGCAGTGCTCCGTGCATGGGATGCATTCCTCCCCGCACAATTCCGTGCACCTGCTGTGATTGCATTTGTTCTGGCAGTCTTCTGAGCATGGAGGACAGGTGGCCGAGCATTTACTCTTGCACTGGTGTCCACATACGAGGATGCGCCCACAAGGTTTCTGGCACGCTATATGCAAGCGACCTCGCATGCAGGTACCGCAAGTTCCCTGGCATACATGGCCGCACTTGAGCTCTTCGGCACAGGGATGGGGACACATTTCTGCGCTGTCTGAACAGAGCACCTTAACGTTATGACCGCATGGCCAGCCATCACTAGTAACGTACTGGGGACATTTGGTTGCACACTCTTCACCACACGTATTTGGACATTGATGTCCACATGGAAGCATCTTCTCACATGCACTTCGGCACTGAATCTTTTCGGTGGGAAGAGAACACGGTGCCAGTTGAGAGTGACCACATCGTAGTTCTCTTTGGGAGTCTTTGTTGCACTTTTTGTCACATTTCTCAAAGCACTTTTTTGTGCACTTGTGACCGGCAGCGCAAATTTGTTTCTGACATGGTTGCTCGCACCGGTAGTTTCCCATTTGTTTATTGTCGTGTTTGTGGCATGGCAGTTTACAGCTATGTCCACATTTCAGTCGTGCATGACATGTGTTTCCGCATCCTTTGAGCTGTATTCGCTTTCTGATATCCCTGGGTTTGGAAGCTAGCGTTGATTGGTCACGGTGAGTACTGCAAGTCAGTGTCAGCTGTGGTCCTCCTCTAGTCAAACGTTCAGCTTCCTCAAAGAACGTCAGAATAGAGGCAGACTTTTTGGCCAGAACATCAATGTTAGATATGACATAGAGACCCTTTCTTGCACGAGTGAGTGCTCTCTTCATCCGTACTTCGTTTCGCAATCGTCCATCACGGATCTGGTACATTCCGTAAGTTGCGAACAACACAAGGTCGCTTTCACCCTGGAAAGTGTCGAGAAGATCCACAACGACGTGCTGGAGATCTGCTTTCCCAAGTATCTCCTTGACTTGCTCTTGCTGTTGGACAGAATTCACGAGGACAGAAATATCACCATTATGCCCTTGAAGCGTGACGTATTGGCACAGCTCAGACAAGAATTCAGCTTCGTGTTTGCTCGCTTCATTTCCAGTAAGACCATGGCGCAAGAAGTACACATTCTCCGCAACACCCGGCACGTTGGAAAACCTGGTCACGCTACTGCCATCCATCAGATCAGGATACATTTCTCTCTTCAAGAATTTTGAAATCTCCGGTCTCATACGATGCTGAATCTTCAAGTTGTTAACTGCATAGTTCTTATCCAGAATGCGTTGGAAGAAAGAAATCTTCACATCACTCCTGCTTGCCAAGGCACTCACAGCAACATCAGGCTCCACATTTGGCTCACATTCTCCAAGCAATATCAGCTGTCTGCAATCCGGAGAAAGTGTAGAGATAAGGGCAGCCTCAGCCACATCTTGGGCTTGGTCGACTATGATTATCCGTGGCTGGACATATCTCAAAACATCGTGATTTGCTACTGTGGCAGAAGCAGTCATGCCAAGCACAGATGCAGCCCGAAACACACTGTATTCACTGGCACGGCACCCCTTTGCCACTTCATGCATGATGTTGTCTACTTCCTGGCAAATATCTAGAATGCGGTGTGATACTTCCTGCTCATACATGGCAACCCAGAATCTGTAGATCTTCCATTTCTCAGGAAGAGGCAAGGACCAAAGATTTGTGATGCACTGAACCTTTTCCTTCTTCATCACATCATGATGCCTAAGTTGCCGCAATACCATTTTGCTTTCCTTTTCCTTGCCTTGTTTTGCTCTTTCCTTTGGATCGTAAGCTACTGCAAGACTACACTCTGTCCACTCTCTCTCCTCTCCGTGGATGTTTCCGACTGAAGTATCATCGGCCGCATGGCCATCTTGCATTTCCTCAGGTAGAATCCAGGCAGCCATACCTCCATTTTGACTGATGCTTTCAAAGTGATGTTCATCCATGACAGGTCTCAGGGAGCTGGCTTGTAGGATTGTGCCCTTCGCTTCCTTGATATTTCTGTGCAGTTGAGAGAGTTTCGTCCTGAGTTCCTCTACACCTGGCTGTTTTGATGCACCAGCCGATGTTCTGGCTACATTGCTCGCATCAATAGCATTGATCTGTGGATCACTGCTCTTGCTTCCAAACCTAATAATCCCTTTACCTTGGAATGTTAGTACGCCTTTGAGGAAGTGATCCAAGCTTGAGTCATCGGCACTTAGGACTAGAATAGGACCGCTGTCAACATCTGCTCGAGAACATGATGTACTTCCAATGCTTCGTCCCCATACATGACGATTCTGAAGAAGAATTTCAATGATCTTGAGACCAAGGTAACGCTTTCCTGTGCCTGGCGCGCCCGCAATGGCAGTGAACTCTTGAGTCAGTGCTGCTCTCATGGCTTTCATCTGGAATTCATCGAGGCATGAAGATATTACTTCAGGCCAGCACTTGACGTCAGTGAGTGGAACAGATGTTGCCCTGGCTTTAGCGCTCTTGTGTTGGATCTCTTCCTTGACAAGTTGGCTCAGATCATACGAACAACCACTGTCGTCATCCCGGCAGAATGAAGCGGCTTTCTGCGGTGAATCCATACCAATGAAGTGATTCTGAAGCGGCATGGTGACATCCGTCAAGAGTCGCAGAGTTGAAAGGACATTTATTACGCCATCTTCCATGACACGACAATCAATCATGTAGAATTTGTCATGAACAAGAAGAGAAACAACGTCCTCCTTATGTGGAATGTGCAATTCCACTACGCCTTGCCTGAGCCATTTTACCTGTCTTTTGCTCACGATTCCGTAAACCAAAGTTTTGAAGTGATCAAAAGAAAGGCAAACAATTGATCCTTTCAAAAGTTGTGTGCTCGTATCCCAGTTCACACTTTGAAATGGACTGTTGTCAAAGTGCACGCGGTACGTCAATCCAATGCGCTGTTCGCTGGACTCGACAATACTCCTCAATGTCACATTTTGATAGACAGGAACCCTGTTCAACTCATCAGGTGAAACCTTATTCGAATCATACAATGCATGATATCGCGAAATTCTTTCCCGGATGGCAGCTGCGAATCTCTCTCTTGTCATCTGGAGTTGCGCGTTGATGCATTCTGTGGTTGATTCGTACAAGCCTTTATCTCGAGTTTCCGGTATCAACGGGGGCCGGTCTGAGTGGCGTATTTCATCCGAGTCTGGGAAGTCGCTGGTTGGAAATTTGTTGATTGGTTCGCTTCGCTTCTTTTTCATGCTTGTACCGGTGACAACTGCTTTGCGCTTGTTGTCGCAACTTTGAAGCAAATCCTTCATACTCGCAGGTATGTCCACATCCTTTGATTCCATGTCTTTTAGAGCATCACCAATCACAAGGAGTAGCGACTGTGCGTCAGCTGCCTGCTCTCGGTTCGATACATTCAAGATGTCCTGCAATACAACCATTACTGCTTGAATCTGCTGTAGCAGCTTCTCTGGAGTCTCGTTGTCGGTATCGACTCTTAGGCGCAAAATGTACTGTGGCAAATGAAGCTTCAACAGTCTAGTTTGACGCCGTATTGTCTTGATCAGCTGTGACGCGTCACATTCTTTGTCTTGAATAATTTGAGCCAATATGTGCATAATATTTGCCAAGGCTTCCGGTGGCACCTCTCTCTGGCCCAGTAACTTGCCCAAACTACCTTTTTGCCTCAGTAGCTCTCCACAAACCTCTATAACCGGCTTGGTCATCAGCGTTGTTATGAAATCCTCTTCCAAATCAGGATATCTGCAGTGGGTATGAAAAACAGAAATTCCTCTTCAAATCTCAGTTCAGTGGGAAGATGAAGTGAAGCCATTAATACCGGAAGTTCCTATCTATACTTTAACATTCATGAAATACAAGGTCAGGATGAATTGTATGGACGTCAATATTCATGACTGTCTCTGATATGTTCAGAGCGATTGGAGGCGATGCAAAAACCTGCTAGAGTTCTTGATTCCAGTGCAGATTAGATGACACCTCTACAGTACTGTATATCTTACCAGCATGCTGCAGTATACAATGTAACGGCAAATGGCAAATGGAGTTTTTAAATCAATATCAATACTTGTCTTTGGCATGCCGTAGTGTGCAGGGATTTCGAGAAATGACGCTCACTTTTGAAGGATATAGCACGCTCAATATTGCCAATCAGATACAGCTCCAAGTGAGTCTGCGATCATTTTTTTTTTTGAAGGTTTGCCCGTCATCAAAATATAGCTCGTAGTAAAATCAGACTACATGTTACCCTCTCCATCAAACATGTCTACTGTAACGTGGTGATACACTTGTGCACGTAACAAGATATAATTGGAATATTGAGATATGCGTATACAGAGAAATATATACTATAGGAAAATCTAAATCAACCCACATTCCTTCATCATGCTCATGTTTAACTACATTCTACTGCCTTTCCTCTTACTCTTCTGCGTTTGACGAATCACTTTCTACTTCAAGTCGGGGTTCTTCTAGCTCTTGAGGATTGCTAATGCTGCTATCGACTGACACATTGTCGCCATCATCGCTGTCGTAGAGGCTCTCACTTTCATCTCGGATGGAACTACGATCGTAACTACTGTTGCGGCGCTGTCGACTTCTGTTCCGGTTGCTTTCGTTTCTTCGGCGCCCTCGTGTTCTCCCTTGCTGAAATTCCTCTCTTGTGCCTACGGAAGAAAGTCAAATCGGAAGAAAGTGACAATGACTGCGCGAACTCGCATGGATGTGATGACCCTGCGTACGCAATGACATACACACACACATACACACAATCTACACACACACACACACACACACAAACAAAAGATTGAATAAACGCAACTTGTAATGTGCGCCCGTCTTCAATACACGGTTCACGCTATATAGTGACAAAGAACTTTACGTAGCTCAGTTGAGGCCTTGCTCGACGCAACAATACACTTGCGGATGCCAAACCAAATCTGTGTAATGCTCCCATACCAGATACAACTACTGTAGAGTAGGACCTCTGAAAGACTACTGAAATACCGTAAAAATCAGCAGATGTCTCAATGATCATTCAGTAAATTTTCAATGATCTCCGAGGTCCATCACGATTCCTAAAAGTGATCGTTCAGTGAACTTTGTGTCTATCGTCTCCATTTTTTTTAAACGGTTTAAAGCAGTCTTTCAGAAGTCTTTCAGCAATCTCTCAATGAGCGGTCAAGGATCTTACTCATATCTTTCGACAGTCTCTCAAGAATTAGCATATTTTTTACAGAGATCACTGAAAGATCATTGAGAAATTATTGAAAAATTAGTCTCTCAATTTCAGTTTGATATTATATCTGCATTTTTCATGAAAATCATACATAATGGTACAAGTACAGGGTATTTCTAATAAATTGTCATAACAAATTCACAGCATAATATTGAGGACAATGGGCCGAATGCATAAAACTAGCAATTGCGTGTAAACAATTGCTTCAAACAAAAGCACAAGCTCGTCTAGCAAAAAAAAATGTCGTGAAAAAGCACGATGTTTTTTGATCTGATCAATAAAATCCAGAAATTCAAAAAAAAAAAAAAAAAAAAAAAAGGTCACGCTCACGTGCTTATACCTTTTGCTTGTCCCGCACAAGCAATTGCTTGCGTTTTCAAAAAAGGGACGTCACGCCTGTGCGAACACACGAACAAAGGCAGCTGTGACAGCATGTATTTGAAAGGATGTGTGTGTGCGAAAATATTTCCTGACATAGCAAAGGAGCTATGAAATGACACTCATGTGCACACAAAGACGTCACACGCATCTATACAGACACATACTGGCTGATTCCCATCACTGCTTGTATCGGTAGCCCGAATCTGCCAGGTCGCACGTGGAGAGAGGTCTCCTTGCTCTCCACCGAAGTCAGGCAACATACACTGTACCTGTTTTTCATCACATTTTGTTTGCTAATCATTGGACATTCCCGTTGTTGAAACGAACAATATTCGTCCCCTAATTAGGAGTAATTTCTTGTACATCTATACAACTCCTGCACAAGTTTTGTCTTTCTTTTATGAATTTGAAAATGATACTTAAAAGGGAACGTCCCAGTTAAGCAAAAGCTCTAGCTCATTCTACAGAGCTTGGAAAATTGTAAGCAATTGCTAGCAAAAACAAGCAAAAGGTCCGTTTTATGTATACGTTTTAAGCAATGTAATGCTTGATCTCTAATGCCCCTGTCACACTTTGCCGGATAAGGCAAACGTGTGGGAATTAAACGAATGTCGATTTTAGATATCCGTTAAAATGCGTTTCATTTCCTTTTTGTCATCTGGATGGACATTAATCTTTCGGTGATTTCCGTCAGAGCGGCCAGAAAACTTTGTGCCAGCACAAAGTTTTTTCTCGCCAAAAACGGATAGCGCGATCCGACCTGTATCTGCACTGTTCTTTGCCGTTTCCCACTCGTTTCCATCCGCTAGGCCTCCTTTAAAGTCCATTGCTGCAAGGGATGGGACAGATGGAACGGCTATGTACAGCACATCAAACGCATACCCACGGCATAGCCACAAGACGACCAACGGGCAAAACGCATGTACTTACGGGTGGCAAACGGACAGGACAGCCATCAGTGATGGTTACATGTTACCTACAGGATATCTACAGCACATTCACAGAATATGAAGAGGACATGAAGCTGATGTTTAATGAATATGTACCGGCCTTGCCGTAACTGATTCCTGCAAAGGCATATAAAAACGCAGTAGAACCTCGCCCTTCCCATTCAATGCCTGTCTGTCGTGACGAACTGCCACCGGATCATATACAGTGTAGGTATACATCAAAGGCAGGTGTGGTCCAAGACGTGGCTTGCTCCTGAGAGACGCAGGCAATTTGGTTCGTATGACCAGTTGTCATAAAAACAAGATTGATACACAAATTA
This sequence comes from Diadema setosum, assembly GCF_964275005.1. NCBI lineage: Eukaryota > Metazoa > Echinodermata > Echinoidea > Diadematoida > Diadematidae > Diadema > Diadema setosum. The sequence continues at coordinate 14,852,715 of NC_092702.1, forward strand.
GAGCTGCTTTGCCAAGTCTCCACGAATTCACTATGCAAATGTTTGTTTCAGGTGAAAAGGTGAGAGGCACATCAAAGAGAAAGCAAAATGCATCATGATGCTTCAAGGTCGGAAGGACTATCATAGGGAAACAACCTTCTCACCCTCTGTGACATGACAGCAAGTCTTTCGGAAGAGCAAGATTTTCAGACAGTTTACTATCATGGCTGTTAGAAGAATGTTGTAAATAACGAGGAACTGCATATCTGAAGAAATTTAGGGGAACATCATTATCACACTATTTGTACCACAAAAAAAAAAGGGGAGTCCAGCTGATCAGATCCGCTATCATGATCATGGTGCGATGAAGCACATACAATATGACTGGGCATCGGCTGAGATGAATTGTTGGATATTCACACGTCCCAGAGGTGGTGAACTTCGGGTTGAAAGTGAGACAATGAGTAGAAGATTTATGTCATCAAAATTAAAACCCATGACAAGGTTCGAATAGTATTAAGAAACCTAAACGAGCCATCTTACTGTGCTGCATTTGATTTGATGTTTCACAGAAACTGTTTGAGAGAAAAATAGAGACTGCTTCAAGTTTTGAGTCCATGTCCCAACTTGAAAAAAAAAATGTATTGCCGACATTGATATTCTGAATGCAGACAAATGTTAATTCGACTTCAGGATCTTCTAGTACAATGGATGAGTTTAATGAAGAATATGAGCCTTATCTTGAGAAAATCAATGTTGATCTAGCTGTTAATCACTTTAAAAAGCATGTAAAAAAAAGAGAAAGCTAATTTGTGCAGCAACATAGGGGCATGTATGAAAGTGACTGTGTAAAGTGAGAAACTGTGAGGTAAATATACACTCATGTAAGTGATATTTGGAACCAAAATGAAGAAATTAGTGTCAAAGGTCTGGCAAAAGTAGCCACCATATTGAGGAAGAAATTAAGTCTTGGCCTTTGATCCCAAGTTTGGCGTATTGATGGAAGCTGATGAGATGTGAAGTGAAGTGGAGAGGCAGTAGAGGCAGAGCTGGCCGAGTGGTGGACGCGCAAAGATGATGCACGTATTTGTAGCCCCATAGCCATCACGTGAATGGATCTCTGACGTTCGATGTACGTCTCATATGTCGTCCATTTGTCCCTCGTGCGTTTTGTCCTGTGGGCATGCAATTCATATTCGTTTTTCATGCGTTTGCGCACGTTCCACTGTCCTGTACACAATTGCCCCTGGTACGTTGTATCTTCATTTTGTTCGGCCCCTAGACCGTGCATTTATGCTCCTCTAAAACGGAAACTTTACACTTTGTCCACCGGACTGACGATTTGAACAACGAATGAGCAAAATATCACCCGCTTCTTCTACGGTGGGCCTATCCGGCAAAGTGTGACAGGGGCTTAAGCAATTGCTTGCCAGCAGCAAGCAATTGCTTGTTTTTTATGCATACGGATTCAAGTAAAAGGCTAGCACAAGCAATTGCTAGCTTCTATGCATCCGGCCCATTCTTTAACGTTATTACCAAATACAATGGAATAAAAGAAATCAGCAATACATTTTTTTTTTCTGGTTCTAAAGAGAGAAAGTACAACAAATGAGAGAGAGAGAGAGAGAGAGAGAGAGATATCTTGATTTTCATGAGAGATCTTGATTGATTTCTCGAAGATCACAGGGGAGTTTTTCAAATGATCTAGTGATTTTTCATTAGTCTTCTTGATCTCTAAGCGAACACTCTGCTGTCTTTAAAGTCCCATATAGAGTCCTGAGAAATTTGTTGGAATGGTACTTTTTGGTCTATCAATGATCTCCCAATGGCGTTTAAAAGCCATTCCAAATAGACACTATTATGGTCTTGGAGGCTGCTGACGGATCTTGTCAATTTGGGGTCTCACACCTACAGTGGTCTGTCAAGGGTCTCTTAATGTGGAATGTGCGTCTAAGATACGTGCATAATTTTTTTTTTAAGCATTCTAAAAGAATCTTGACTGAAAAATCATTAAAGACACCAAAAAGCCCTTGTATTGGAGCATTCCAAAGTTGGAAAAAATACATACGAAAACTGTATTTGCATACATCTACTAGTATACTAAACTCATATACAGACGTACACACACCATCATCATCACATCATCTGAATTCAGTTGATTGGCACCTTTTGCATTATCGGATAATGTCGTACAATACATCATTTTGTAGTTTTCCAAATCAACAATATATTTCAATTTTTCCTTACGTATTATTTCTTCATTTTTGTGTTTTTTTTTTCTTTTTTGCAATCCAGAAATGTTCTTTAAATCACGAAAAGACGTTCTTTGAATGAAGAGTTTGTTCGCAAAAACCGATAAGTCCATTTTTGAAGATTTTAAAGTACGATCTCTGTCATAAAGTGCAAAATAATACCTTTTAACTGATACATTGGTCACTACATATAAAGGTATATCTTTGAAGTTACGGTCAAAAGAAGGAAAAATTTTATTATTCTCCTTATTTTTCTTGACCTTTAATCACAAATATCTGATTTGGCAAATATGGACTTATCGGTTTTTGCAAACAAACTCTTCAAATGTTCTTTAAAACCTCCGAAAAAAAAATTAACGTTCGTTTAGTCATTTAATACAAAATACCTGGCATCCAATAACACGTGTTTTCCCCAACTCGCATTATCCAACTCTTGCACATACATGTATCTTGCGTACCTTTTCACAATCCCAAAGCCAATGTATGTTTCAATATTTAGTTTTCACAAAGAACGCATATTATCTTAAAAAAAAAACCAAAATTCAAACAAAGTTATGTTCTTTTGTGTAAATCACCCATGGAAGGAGTATGAACTAAAATCAGAGTTAGAACTAGAGTCTTTCAAACCAGAAATAAACTGGAAACCATGATGGTCAACCCCTTATCTCTGAATGGTATGACTCTTATAGACTGATTGCAAAATGTTTCTATCTCCTCTTGAAATATGTTGCAAAACCTATTAACAAAAATATCCCGTATCATTATTCTCATCCAGATATCTTCATTGGTCACTGAAGTGCACTTAAGACCAACGACCAATTGTGTATCTACCACTTTTCAAATTCATACCACAGAGTTTTCAGAGTTAATTTCAAATATCTAATCCTAACATTAGAAATCAATAATCGTCAAAACAACGGCCTATTGCAACTGATTGACAATTGCCCTACATCGACGTAAATAAGCACTGAATTGATCAGTGTGTTAGTGGTAGCCATGATAAAAAAATCATGGGCGTACATACTCAAGCAGGATTCGAACCTACGACCTCCTGATCTCCGGACAGGCGTCATCTCTACTCGACCACCGAGCTTCCGCCCGACAGCAAGTGTTGGTTCTAATCCTTATAGCATGCAGCGGGTATACTGCGTAATTAGTCAAATTTATGAAATTCTTTCGTTGAGATGTTTTCTTTGCAACTGATTGACAATTGCCCTCCGTCTTTGTAGGGCAATTATCTATCAGTTGCAATGAAAACATCTCGACAGAAGAATTTCATGACTTTGAACAATGACCTAGTAGATAAATAAAGAAAAATTCCCATGTGGAAAATTTCATCGAATACATCGTCCCACTCTGTAATAAAAATATCTGTTATCGAAATTAATTTGGTTTATTTCAATATCCTGCTTCAATTTAAAAATATAGATCGCAAATGTTGCTACTCTAAAAACAACAACAATTTCTTTGTGTCATAATTACGACATGCGCCCCGTGTGGCCTCGTCCTTTACGTTATGATTTTTTTTCTCTTTGTTGGATACGAATATTTTTTTTCTTCAAAATATTCCTTGCGATCTGCACCTTCATCAACCCAAACTGCTTTGACCTAATTCTGATTCCCTCTAAAGAAAATAATCACACAAGTGCGCGCGCGCACACACACACACACACATTTCCTACAACATATATATGATGCTATACAAATGCTGTGGATCATTATCATCATCATCACACACGGATCTTCCCATGAAACCAGCTAATTCTGGAATGATGTGAGAAGTAAGGTAACACAAATTTCATGGGAGGGTCTTGCTTCAAGCATTTATTGACAAGAGAAAAAAAAAGACATACCATGGTCTCGTGAAGGTTGACCATGTAGCCCTTGTTGGTGCATGGGATATGCAACACCTGTTGGTCGAGCCTGCTGTTGGGCCGGTGGTGGGCCTCTTGGAGGAAACTGTGGCATGCAAGGTCTATAACTTGCCACTATCGGACCTTGCTGCGGGAAGTTACTGAAGAGTTGAGGTCTGGGACTAAATGATCGGGGACCGCCTTGATGTAACGGAGGAGGAGGTATCATTGGAGGAGGAGGAATACACGGCTGTGATGAAGAAAGTCCTACTTGGCCATGGGGAATGTCGCTCTTAACTGGTGGTCTTCCGGGCTGTCCCATCAGCGGTGGAATGAACTGTTGTGCCTGATATGGCTGCTCAATAAACAATATAATATTATCATACAATCGATAGGACAAATAAATACAGCACCATTGCATGCAGTGAACAATATTTTACAATTTTTTGCAATGATTAAAATATTATTGTTTCAACAATAAAGATGAAAATAACTACACCTACTGTGCGTGCTATCGTGCATGGCTTGAGGTTCGAACACAATATTTTTCTTAAAGAATTGTTGTGTAATGAGTTCCCTCGGCGCCTTGTGGAACTTGTATGACTTTCCTCAATATAACCCCTTGAAATATTGGTGACATCAAATTGAGTTATGTAAACCTTTTGACTCTCTGTTACAAATCGCATAAAATGTAATCTGACCGGAACTAAAGTGGAAATTCAAGAGAATTAAAACTTGGCACAAATTATTTACTGTGTTTATTCTAGAATCTTAAAAATGACAAAATGTAAGACTTTTGCGCATTTCACAACGGGGAATGCAACAAGAACAACAACAAAGACAAAAAGTCATATGATGTCTGCGGTAAGGAAGGTTCACTTTGCATTGGTATGGCATTTATCCTGGATAAATATCAATTCAACACTCAAGCCCTTGTATTTGTTACAGCTGTACAGAACAATACGTGACTTACCGGGGGAAATGGAGGGCTGCTTGTACCGACTGGTACACTCTGACCTGCAGGACTGTGTGGCGGTCGCATTCCGTCGAAGTCTGACTCCTGGATATTTCCACTTTCATTCAACTCTGACCTGCTTCCTGCACGTCTTAATCCGCCTTTTCCACCCCGACCCCTACCTCGATCAGGGCCACCACGCCCGCGAAACTGTCCGCCGCCTCTGTTTCCACCTCCACGACCTCTGCCCCTTTCAGATGGTCCATGTTCAGTTTCCTCGTGCCTCACCTTGCCGCGTTCAGGGTGCGCCCCGCCTCTCCCTCGATCACCGTGCCATCCTCCTCTCCCTCGTTCATGTCCGCCACGTTTCCCACCTCGACCATCCTTGCTCCCGTTGCCAAAAGCTCCCCCATCGGCTGCATAGGGCTCGTCTTTGCCACTTTGCCCACGTCCGTCATATCTGGAAAAATTCTTTCCCCCGTGTTGAGCACCGCGATGTCTCTGCTCATTCTCAGTTCCTCTACCTCGGCCACGCTTGCCCCCTCCATCCCCTTTCTGTTTGGTATCCATGACAACCCTCTATTACGTGCAAAGTCTGTAACTTTGGCAAAACAATTTTCACGAGTTTGTTGGACAGACTTGATCCATGCATGCTCTGTAAAATCAAACAAAAACACTTTACAGCGTGAAGATAAGTAAGTGAAACTGGAAGTATCGGCAAATTTATATCGAGATTTCTTATAAGATTTTGAAAATGATGGTCCCATCACCAGGCCTTGTTTAAGCATCGTATACATCAACAGATTTTTGTGTAAAAATAGATTCCGAAGTAATTGTTATACTGTATATAGCAATACGCCTGTATCATATTTTTCTAGTTAATTTCCGTCCCATTTCAACTTAATACAAACTGTGTCTATTATATATAGGCACTGATAGGCTATGGGAAAGATTTTGTAAAAATACAATTTATGACATCTCTTGAAGAAAACAGCCTTTATCGAAATATCATTGATTTACACGGAGACAGTCGGTCGTCACACCTTTTGTCAAAGTTACCGATGAATGGATGAAAGCCATAGGCAAAGAAAAAGTGCTTGGGATAAAATATTCATAGACGTTTTGTTGCGTCACTTAATCATAACTTGCTTCTTAGCAAATTACGCTATATTGGAGTATCAGATGAAATGCTTGCTCTGGTTTACCAATTACCAGAAAGGGTGATCTATTTAAACTTTTCTGAATTCAAATCTTTCATCTCCATTTCCCGTCTCTTCTGAGCGTATCACCGGGATCGATTCTTGGTCCCCTTGTATTATCAATACTTTATTTATAGACACACTGCAAATTTCTCAGTTCAACTGCATGCAGATTATCCCGTTGTTTATTTTTCTAATAGCAACATTGATGATGCCCGTGCAAAACTTACCAATGATTTATGTATTTTTCATAAATATGTATTTTTTAAAGGAATAAATAAATTTTGAATAGAATGCATTTTTACCTAAGGGCTGATTTCACGGAGCACGCGAACAACTTGCTAATCAAAAAAGGATGCGAATGTCGAAGAAATAGTCATTTCCACAGTAAAATTAGTTACTTTTCAGGGATGTTGCTTCATTTTCTGTTTCCAATGTGCATTACCCCCCCCCCCCGCCACAATACAATATGATCTTTTAGAACACTTTAATGATAGAGACAACTTTGCCCCAAAATTGCTTTAAACAAGTAATCTATTAAAATTTATGCCAACGTTTGGGGTAAACATAATAAATATAGGGCCTACTAACATGAAGGTCAAATTATGAATGTTCATTGAATCCTTTTTTTTTTAATTGAATGGTCTAATCTTGATAAGAGAAGATATTAACAGCTCTGAAATTCGACTGAACATTGTGTTTTATACCACTTCTATATCTAGTGTTGAACGTATATGACAGACCAACTTGTCGCATTCTGGTCTGTCCATCATGCTAAATGTGTATCACATACATGTAGATCAGCAGACACCTGTAGGAGACCTAATGAGGCATCTATCATCTTTTATCTTTGTGTCATTATGTATAACATTTATATTCACAAATCTGTTATGCTTTTATTCCATGTTTGCTTGTATTTTTATACCTCGAGAGGGAGGTTGAAGGATTGAAAAAAGACAAAAAGCAAAATAAAATCATGGTACAAATTCTACAAAAATAAGCTTGGGTTACGCAAATTTTTGGCCCCTAATCCCTGCATTGCCCTTTTAACAAAAAAAAAAAAAAAAAAGAGAGAGAAATAATAATAATAGTAATAATAAGGATATACACAACAAAAGAGCCCGATGAGATATTAAAAAAAAAAACCACGAAAAACACCCCCATAAAACAATAAACAAACAAACAAACCACGAAATTAGTGTTTTACCTGCAACGTGTTGTGGATCCACAGTAGAACTTAGAAGTACTAACTTTAGTACAGCTGTACTAGTAGAACCTATAGTATTATAATTGTACCTGGTACAATTACTATAGTAAACTCCAATCGGTACACCGATGCACGCGATCAGTCAATGCCCAATGGCGATGAATAGATGACCATTCAGCCGGCTACGGTGTCTTTGATTAGAAATGTTCTTTTCTTTACAGTACTTAGGCCTATAATTATTATAACTACTACAACTAGTATGGGTACCGAAAATGTACACGTAAGTAGGTTCTAAGGTTGGTGACTCAAAAGTACAGGGTCCATACATTTCGACGCACTTCACGTTATTTGACGGCTCATCATATAAATACAGATAAGTGCTATACAGGCAGATTCTTGCGTGGAGTATGTCCAAACATAATGTGCATTTCATCAAAACAGCGCATCTCATTCACACGTTTGAAAGTTTCTAAACGAGGAGGTTGTTCACATACGTTTCAGGCTTGTCCTACATCACCCTGCTGATAGGTTGAGTGGTAAATCTAAGAACTTAGGCCTTTTATTTTACACACATACGTTAATTTTACTTCCTCAGTACAGTACACCAGTGAGGGTGTTGTTTTTCCAACGGATAACGCATTATGCTCTGCCCTTAGACTCACGGTACGTACGCACAGCTGACCGCGGGTTCTGATCTCAGTGGGTTTTCCCCAGTTGCCCAAAGAGCTTTTCCCGAGTAATACTAGAGTGCGGAGTTTAAAGAGTCCGCACTCTAGCAGTCACTGGGAAAAATTTCTTTGGTATAGGGCTCAAACGGGTAGATAATTCCCCATATATAGAGACGTGTGTTAAAATTCAAAATACAGTGTACAAAAAATTCTGTAACATAGCTGGGAGAAATGAGGTGTTTCATCTTCACTATCTTGGATAAGTGAGATATACCTTTTCATCCATCAAATTTCCAAGGCGGGTTCTTCGGCTCAAACTCTGTCCAAGGGTTCGCAAAGCCAGACTACGAGTTCTTTTCACTAAAAAAAAAAAAATCACCTATTTTCCGTACATGCACCCAATGAAATATATTAAAGTCCCCTCAAATTTAATGAGAAAAGTTTTTATCTTCCAACCAAAATGCAGTTAAAACCTTCATACTCAATATCTACAGCTATTCAGTTTTTTTTTTTTTTTTTTTTTTTTTTTTGCCAAACTGCATCATCGATTTTTAATTATTGTTTTTCTTTATTTATTTTGGTATCTTTGGTACGAATTTGTGAAGGGGTCCGGGACATCCCATTTCATTTACAAGTCAGAGCCCTAAATTGTTACTTCAGTACGCAGAGTCCGCCTTTTCTAAATGGGTAATGGCAGCCCCCATGAAGTCTCTAGTACCATTATATACTTCGCCCTCTAGAGGAAGAGAGGAGAAAATAACTGGTTTTCCCCGTTCGATTTCCGCTTCCGTCCTGGAATGTCAAAACGCAAATCCGCATGCGCAGATGAACTCAAATCACAAACGCCAATGTGTGTGTGATGCATGCACTCATTTATTTCTTTCCTACTAGTATTCAGAATCCTTAGTATTTTGCTTGATTATTTTCAGATGATTTATTTTCTCAACATTTCATCCAGCGACATGTCTGTGCTAGAACACTTTTCAATTAAGATTGAGTGGGTGTTCAACTGTGTGTTGTGTGTGTGTTGTGTGTGTGTATCGAGTATGCATGTATATATACAAATGTGTACGTATAGTATATATATAATATATATATATATATATATATATATATATATATATATATATATATATACACTTGGTGATTCTATCCTTCTATGAAGAGTGCTCGATATCCTCAAAGGAAGAGCTTTAGACAGAAGTATTGGAACAAGTTCACTCGGTTGACAGCAGGTTCATCCGTATTTTATTGCTGCTCGGAGTTTCATGCCACCTTCATTTAGGGGCAATCATCAAATGAAGGTGGCATGAAACTCCGAGTAGCAATAAAATACGGATGAACCTGCTGTCAACCGAGTGAACTTGTTCCAATACCTAATTATACATATATATATATATATATACATACACTGTATAGGCCTATATATTCCCACGTTATGTATACGTGATGTATCCCCATTTATTCCCACGTTAATTACAACTTATATTTTGTATTTATTTTGTATCGTCTGGTAAGTTCATACTCGACTGGTAGAGAATAAGTAACAATGGTTTACATTATAGCTTCAGGAAATTTTAGGGAATTTGTAGAGTTATTAACTAAATCCAAGAACAGGAACATATAGCAATAAATCGTAATACATGATTACATAGGAATTTAGGAAGTGTTTAATGGGCGGCCGCGTAAATAGTAAATAAAATTAATTGACTTTGGCTGAGATAGGATTGCTTCCCGCGTAAGTACTAGTAAGCAAAAAAAAAAAAAAAGGCAACAGTGGAGATTTGCTTTAACCTTGTGTAAAATTAAAAAAAAAAAAAAAAACTTTAATTTTCTTACTTGTTGAACCCTGAAATCTTGAGTTGTACAACCTTAATTGTCTGATTTTTTTGATTGTTTCTGTACGACTCACTTGCTCAGTTTCTATTCTCATACACCACACACCCCAACGACTAAGAACATACGTACATCATTCATACATACACCACATTATACTCCTCCCCTCGAATATTCCATCTTCCCTCCATGGTCCTATACTAGTACTTTGACCAAAGAACTCATCCCCATTAATTAGCACCGAGACTATTAATTTCTGAAAGGTTGATTAACTCTGTATATTTTTACCGCTCGGACATTGGGATTAACTCAACACCTCGCCCATGGAGTACCGGTAATATTTCGGGAAACACACAACATCACATACTGATATCTCCCGGTCGTTTTTGTTTGTTTGTTTGTTTGTTTGTTTGTTTGTTTGTTTGTTTTTGTGGTGATAGCGCCCCCAACGACAACATCGGCGCAGTATGGTGCGCGGCGTGTTGATTTTGTGCGTAGAAGAAAATCAATCGAGTAATCGGTCAACTTTATACAGTATCCTACTTTACCACAGGCTGCCATCATAGACTTACCACAGAAATCAACTATTATAATTAATTACAACTCTTCATGCTCAAAGGCGATGTGTAAATGCCTTGATTAAGGATGCTAAGTTACAATATCATTCAAAAAAGGAAAAAAAAAAAAGGTTACGGATTGTGGGAAAGATACACAGAAGCCGTACAAAGTTTCTAATACTTTACTGTACCGAAACAAGGCATAATACCGCACTTGAGAAAGAAAACTGGATATACATTATCAAGATTTGATGCACAAATTGTTTATAGAAAGTTGTATATACAGCGATTACATCAACTCATTTTGTATATTCGTATCAATTGGCTGCTGTGGAATAAAGTCAAACTTCACAAATTTTTAACTTCCCTGTTTTTCATCAAGATGTTTGTGTTGCACCTCTCATTCTTTACAGATTACCTTTTTATCTGTCCAGAATTACTTTATTTTGCTAATGTATCTTCAACAAGAACAAAGAATAGAATAAAACGTGTTATCTCAGGTTAATGATTATTTATTTTCACATTCAATCACAGCGAATGAACATATCAAGAGCCAACATCTGGATGCAATAGTCCGTGGTACCTATGCATGGTAGTAACATGATAGAGTACTCGCAATCAACACGAAAGGTACCACTGCATACTTCTTGAATTTACTGAAATAATGCAGCACGGTACATATTCATCAAGCACCTATGTTTAAAAATTTGACGCATAGCATCTACTTTATCAGACCGTTTATGACTGCTTTACTGCAGGAATATGAGCACGTCAATAACACAGAATCGAACAGGAGTTATATGTAGGCCTATACAATCTCAAAGAGTAGTACAACACGACAGTGAGCACTTAACCACAAGTATAGCAGGCCTAGAACTGTTCTATTCATTAGGAAAACTGATCATCGAAGACATGGCATACAGACTCACAGACAACTAAACACACAAAAATCCATGGACACAAATGAATTGCAAGTGTCGCATAACGATTACAGGCTCTTAATTACACCACAATTATTCACTCTCTCGACAGAAGTTTGTTATTCAAAACGAACAACTTCAAACACGAAATGACGATGTTTATCAGATTTACTCAACCTTGCCTAGGTCCAATCGCAAGGGACCGAAGAAAATCAATCTACTTGAGTAAATTTCAATTTACATACATGTATGTATATGATAAATTAACACGCGTATATCCATTGCAGGAAAGAAGTTTCCTTCAACTTAACCAATTTTTCGATGTCGACTTGGGCGAGGTTGACTGTAGTACGTAAGTTATAGAATTATACAGATGGGTCTATACAGTGTGTAACAATCACCACTTTCCTAATTTCACTGACAAGGTTTTTAAGGAGTGCCTAATAAACATAGACAACAAATCACTGTTACACATTTTCTCAAGATTTCACTCTGAAGAGATCGCATGTAGTTCTCCCTTTTTCATACTCCACCTGTAAGTACATTGTTGTAGGTTGTAATTGACTATGATGAGGAGCCACAGGTAACTTTTAGGAGAAATTAATTTTCATGGACGAAAGCTTTGGACGAAAACATAGTCAGCCACTTTTCTCCGCATGGTAGCCTTGTTATCCACACACACACACACACACACACATACATACACACACACACTCTATACATAGAAAGGGCCACAGAAAAAATAAAACAACAACAATGCAAATTTAATGAAAAGACAGTTTGGTCGATTAAGACAAACAAAACATCTCTGTGTGGTCTACTTTTTCATACTAGAAATAAAATTTAAAATGTTACGCAGAATTCACTGCTTCAAATTTGTGTTTGTTTTTTTCTGACGTTCAGTGTACATGTACTAGATTACAAGGAATAGCTGGTTCACTCCTCTCACAAGTTGCATTAGAACTAAAGTTGTACACTACCACCTCCACTATTCTGTCTCATCACGTTCTTTCTCGTCAGTGAATGCATTTTGTGATGCTGTATTCACCCAAAGTACTTCTCCAGCAGTTTTCTCTAAAAGAACAAGCTTTCGTAACAAATAGTGTTTTGTTCTTGTTTTTCTTCATATACATGAATTTGATGTAAAAACTAGCCCACCTCCACATCTTCACAAAATAGATGACCAGAATCTAAAAAATTGCATCTAATATATTCACAAGTGGGTCGGTCTTGTCTTTTAGTATTACATCGTTATAAATGATAAAGTACACCCGACAGTGTAATGCAAAATACAAATCTGAATGGCATAGCCGATTGTGTAAAGAAGGTTTATTGACTTAACGACAGTCTTTACTGCTTGGAAAGGATCTTGTACTTCCCTATCACCAACTTAGTGGACACTTTTGGGCAGAGGTATTAAAAAAAATGGCAGCAAAAGTGTCACTAATATCAGAAAAATGAGGTAGCTTTGGGGTTATGAATTAAAGCGGGTCTTTGCAAAATTGTTGGTCACAGAATCACATGTGCGTGTGAGAAAGAGTGATAGATGTCACTGTCTTTCAGTCTCCCATGTGTTTGTACAAAATTACTCTTGAAACTTTTCTCTGTCAAAGCTAAAATCATCCCCCCCCCCCTTTTTTTCCCCATGGTCATCACTGTTGAGGTCTAAAAATGCCAAATCTCCCTGGTGTGGGAGGGGGGATACCTCCCTTGCTCTGTCGCTTTGCTCCCGCGCACATATTTTCCCAAGTTTGCCCCCCCCCCCCCCCCCAACTGTCTGTTAGTACCACCTTGGCCAGGAACATGGTCATTTATTATGCTGATGACATCCCCACCTCCACCAATACCCCATTTGGAGTCTCCCGAAACCTCCAGAGGCTGTGCTGTGTTTATCTCAGACGCCTGGGACTCTATAACAGTCACAGCACAAAGAACAAGTCTGGAGTGAGTCTGGTGATAGTCAGGAGTGAATTGGAGGTGTACTTTGCATCCCAACTATGACTAATGAAAATACTGTTGGAAAACTATTTTATTTTTTTTTTTTTTGGGGGGGGGGTGTATTTTGCGTTTGTTTCTTCTTAATTACACTTTCACTGGCACTGTCATGTTTGCTTGAATGTACAGTCAACCTGAACATGGATTCATTTTTATTTCTATGTGTAGTCAGCAACCAGGTATCATCATCGAGACATCTATTACACTGCCAGTACATTCAAGTAGATTCTGCCGCCCAATTGTTAACTTTTTACCAATACGCCATTCATTACATTGGCTGCCTGTAGAAAAAAATAAAGGATTATCTTTAAGATTCTGTTATCAGCACCACATTCATTTCATCCTTCCCCCCCCCCCCCCATATACCTACATGAATCTATTCCTAAATAAAATTCAACACGAAGTGTACGTTCATCATCAGATGTACTGTTACCCCAAACACCCACAATAAAACATGGATGGGGGTATTGTGCTTTCTAAGTTATGGGACCAAAATTGTGGAATCACTTTCCTATTCAGTTATGGCAATTATCATCTACAGAAACATTCAAATCCAAACTTAAAATGTATCTGTTCCTCTCACACTGAGGATTATATAACTGTAAACTATAATGTTCCGAACATAATTGTGTTCTTTATCTGGTATGTGTTTGTCTGTCGTTTGTTATTTCTTCTCTGTTGTCATGTCTGTACATGAATGTATCATTTATCTTTTCATCTTTTTTTTTTTTAAAGCGCCATGAGCACCGAAAGGTGGACCTGTACGCAATACAAGTAACCACTGTTATTATTAGTTGTAGTAGTAAGAGTATTACTCTTCACAGTTGTATACAAGCATCGCAGACCAGCCTTTGACAGGTTGTTGTTCAATTAATAATGCAAAAATCTCTTTCAAACATTTTTTATGTAATTATATACATATACATAATATACACATACATACTGTATTGTGCATAATATACACATATCGTCGCTGGGGTGACAAGACCCTGTATCTGCGATTTTGGTGAAAATGACTTTTTTGCATTAAAGGGGATGGCTAGTAACTGATCAGTGGGAATCAGTGGGAATGCTGGAGGATGACTGTTCCAATCCTTGTGGGATTCATTTAAGAGTACATTATATATCTATTGTTGTGTGAAAATCATTTGCTTCAGAATGGTCTCATATTCAAGTAATGTGCAGTTTAATGTTTCCAGGTTAGCGTGCCTGGTCAGTGATGGGGCATTAATCTGCACATTACTTGAATACGAGACCGTTCTGAAGCAAATAATTTTCACACAACAGTAGATATATAATGTACTCTTAAATGAATCCCACAAGGATTGGAACAATCATCCCTCAGCATTCCCACTGATCGGTTACTAGCCATCCCCTTTAAGTGATGTCCTGTCCAACTCCTAGCTGTCTTACCCCAAAAATGAAGCCACCATGGCACGTCAAAGGAACGGCTGTCCCATTCGGTATAGTGCTTTGGCCGCCATGTTTTTTGGCTCTCCTGAACATTTGACATTTTGTAGATACGAGGTCTTGTCGCCCCAGCGACGATATACTATGAATTCAGCTTTAGGGAGTCATCATATGCTCATAATTACTATATATATTAAGGATCAATCGCATGGTTTACTGCTGACATTGCTTATCTACATACTGTCTCCCTAAAGCTGGATGTAGAGAGATATATATACATACGGCATGTATATATTACATATACACCAGGGTTTGACATTAGCAGTGGCCACCAAATTTCCTTCTTGGTGGTTTGATCAGGCATCTTAAATTGATAAGGAATTTTCGCATTTCATTTCATTTTAGGGTCACCAGAATTTTGTATTTAGTAAAAAAAAAAAAAAACCTAGTGTCAAGCCCTGTATACACACACACACACACACACACATCTATATATATCTATATATGTATATATATGATACACACAGTGTAGCATACAGATTATATCACTAATCTGTGTCCACAAAGGAGGTGAAACAAAAAAATCTTGTCTCACAAGAACAATATCAATATTGACACAACATGTTCAGTGTTGTCCAGTTGAAGCAAGAATCATTGTATGCAGACACATTCATAGTACTTAGTAACATATTCACATTTTGTCAATCTCAGAGCCCTTCTTTACATTACAAGTATGCATGATGACAACACTTTAACTTCTCATGCATAGCCTACTTACTATTTTCTAGTCACAGTCACAGTTGTAGCTTAAGTATACTCAAGTCAGTATCATACATGTTTCTTTTGGCAGAATATAATATGAGAGACTTTTATCATAGACTATTATATCAATATATTCCTCTTGTTATCTACATACAAGGTAATAAATATGCAACGCTACTGGAATGGATAGTTTTGAGACAGGTTGGACACATTCACACCTCATGTTGATACAAGATATCTACTGTTGATTTGTAGTCGACCGGCAAGTCAAAATCCACCCCCTGGGCGCCGAGTCTGGCAGCACCGATAGCGGATGATTCTTTCAGCTTCAGTAAGGTGAAGCTCTTGATGTCTGGGCAGGAAGAATCTCCTGACGTCAGCCCTGCAATGAAACCTGCAGGAGATCATCAGTCATTTTTTTTTTGGTCATCAGACAAGGGTCTTGTAATAGTGTACACAGTAAACTCTTACAACAAACTCTTTGGAACAAAGGACTTTGGTTTTTACATTTTATCCATACTCTGTTACTGCATCAGTGTGGTGAAAACAACTAAATAAAAAGTTCAAACATTGAGTCCAGTAAAACTGGCTGATTTACAAGTTTTTGTTACATCAGTTTGTTTCACTGCTTTTGTTTTCACTCCATTGTACTGGCCCATTTGCAAGCTACCGTGGTACTCAGGCTGGTTTAACGTCATATTCACATTTAGAGAATACAGTGTACCTCCAAGCCAAATGATTGTTCCTAAGTACTAAAAACCAGTGAAGTTAGCCTGATGGGGCAACAACGTGAGCATGCAAACTAGATTCCAAAATCTGAAATGTATTTGGTTTCACAGATTCAATAGGGTAACTGAATATGAGTCGGCCAGCCAAAATTATATTTCATTCATTAAAAGAAAGAAAAAAATCACACTTTCACCTACAGATTGACCAGAAAAAAAAAAAAAAAATGTGAGGCATTGCACAGGGGGATATGGGTGAAACAGTGAAATTCTAAAAGAATTTGGCCTTGACCTTTGACCTTGAACATGTGCAACAAAAGTTGATGGGCACAACTTTGTTCACTCATACATATGCCAAGTTCCATGAAGATATCTTGAGCCATTTCAGAGATATGGAGAAAAAAGTGAAATTTTTGTACTTTCACTTGACCCCATGTTTCATTAGGATATCTCAAATGGTTTTTAAGTTACAGTGTCCACAAAATTGATTATGGACGGACAACTCAAAAACATCATTACGTATGCCTCCGGTGACACTTTGTGGGAGAGACATAAAAACCATGAACTTACCTTCCTTCAGAAGATCCCAACTCTTCCACACTGAGCCGACACAAACAATCCTCAGTCCATTCTCCCCTTCCAAGAGACTCTGTAGAGAGCACAGTGCACAACAAGATCCAGATCATCGAGCATGTTTTCATTCATTAAAGGGTGTTTTCATTAAAGTTCTGGTCGAGGTGAGGATTTAGCTTTTAACGTTTTGCGAGATATTCAGAAACCACTCTATGAGATGTCAAAGAGCATGCAGTTCTAGGGGGTATCAAAAGTTTATTCGATGAAAATCGGTTTTGAAATGGCTGAGATATCCAAAAACAAGATGAAACAAAGAGATCCTAATAAAGTTGTGGCATGTCGCCTTTTATCATTAGCACT
This sequence comes from Diadema setosum, assembly GCF_964275005.1. NCBI lineage: Eukaryota > Metazoa > Echinodermata > Echinoidea > Diadematoida > Diadematidae > Diadema > Diadema setosum. The sequence goes on from NC_092702.1 coordinate 14,869,966, forward strand.
TTTGGGATATCTCAGCCATTTGAAAACCAATTTTCATCAAATAGATGTTGAATCCTTCTTAAAATTACATGCTCTTTCATATTTCATAAGAGGCTTTTCATTATCTCACTTAGGAATGATCAAAACATGAATACCCATACACTCCTGTTAAAATGAGCATGGTTTATAATGAAATTCTTGTTGCACAGTTCAGAGTAAAACGTCAGGTCTCCAAATCATCATCTACACTGTATATACTGTAAAAGTGGAAATTTTAACGCAAAGAGATGTTAGTGCAAAAATAAAAGCACAAAAATATTTTTGCTTGTCAATTTGCTCCAGTAGTTGATGTCTTGATTCTGTGGAATTAAAAACATGTGAAACTCTTCTTACCCAGCCAAGCGCAAAAAATTAGCTCCATCAAACATCACACCCAACTACAGAGACATGACAGCTGAGCATGATACAAAACAAGTGATTGCATCATTTGCAATAGAGCAGTTTAAAACATCTTCAATCAAGCATGCCATAGAATCACATGTACACTCACCTGATCTATGTGTGGAGAGACAGCGACTATATGTTTGCCTAGCAGTCTTCCAGCTTCGCAGAAAATCCATATACAGAGGGGGTCCTTGTCATCCCTGGCACCTGACACACACAAGCACACACAGCACAATATTACAGGTGGAATCACTCCTTTGTGTGACCTTTTTTAATCTCATAAAAATCAATTCTCACTACTGTCGCACAAACGCAACCAAAACCACAACACTTACAGCTGTACATCAAACTGCCCAGCTTGACAGAAAAATTCACAGAATGATGCAGATTATCTTTAAATTACAAATTGCCTGTGCAATGAGTGCAATCTTTTTTTTTTTTCCTTAAAAGAAAAAAAAAATCTTTAAAACACTTCAATATGTATCTAACTGCTTCAAATGGCAAATTAGGTGTCACTGCTTGTCTCATAGTCCCATGAATGGTGAACGTATGAGGCCTGGTGCGAACTCTTAGTACACTTTATCTATATGGTCAACTGGTTCTAATCACTCACTGCCCAGAAGGAAAATTAGCATCAGTTTCAGCACTGCCTGACCAGCTACATCCACAAAAACAACCTATTAGATGATGTCCAGCAGTAACATTGGTACAAGGATCATATTCAGTGGTGGTTGAGGATGGGGGGGGGGGGGGAGGGGAGGGGGATAACATTTTAGCAGTGGAGGTGTAAGTGTAACAGATTATGTCTAACATTGAAACTGCATTACAAAACCACCCAAAAGTTGCCAGACATGGACTTTTAATCAAGGGTAGATTCTGAAAGAGCAGACTCTAAGCTTTGTGTAACTCCATACAAATTGACTTTCCTAATCTATTTGAATACTGGAAAGAAAGTACACACTATGGAAAAATGTTTACTGAGAAAAGAGGCTATAAAGTTTAGAGTCTATTCAAGTACACTACTTAATCCTACCAAGCTGCGCTTTGTGCAATGAAGAGGACAAAACAGACAAACTCCACAGCAATCACAATGAAGGCATTATTACATTAAGTTGAAATTTTGCATTACCTATTGCACATTCTATTCACGACTAATACTAACTCTCAAGCAGGAGCATCGTCCTTTCAAAAGTTAATAGGATTGAAAGTGAAGAAAGTGAAAAGGGTTTTCAAAAAATGAAAAGGGCGTCACCTAATCACACTATTCCACAGAAAATAGTGCTCTCAGGAGGAAAGCTGCAAAAACAAAATTTCCCATTTGTTTCATGACTGCAGTTTTTAGAATTAGAGGGAAGGAAGATTTTTTTTTTTTTCAGAAAATGAGAAAAACTCAAAGATTGTCCAGGTTGACCTATTTCACCTATTTTGAGTCCTCTCTCATGTAAAATGCAGTAATGCAACTCTTTGTTGGCTTTGTGATGCAAGGTCACATACAATAATGACAATAGTATAGAGCTGGACCTAATCCTGTCTCCAACCTCACTATCCACTGTGAGAGCAATGGGCTGATTTTGCACGACCAACTTCCTCTTTGCATATCATATCATTTCCTCACACCGGAATTGAAGCAGAATCTTCATGTAACACTACTGCAAAGAAAAGTAGCATTTCATACATTTGCTTGCTACAGGCGTGCAATAATGAGCTAGTAGCATACTAGCTGATTTTTAGCTTGTTTCCGAGGACTGGGCCACTCAGCATCTTGACAGTCATTGACAAGTATTTCTTTGACAAAGCAAGGATATTTTCAATAGTTTATAATTTTAAACTCAGAGTGAATGCCTTGCCCTCTTGTGTAAACAGGAAACTGCAGTGCCTTTGCATACATTACTGTGGCGTGTAGTGCTGTGGTAGCTTGCTCAGTCACAACATAATTTTGAAATAATTGTGGACCAACATGTATACGAGAAGAGACAACCTGATGCATATTATATAAACAACTGAAACTATACATGTAATTTACACAAGAATGCATGAGGAGCTATTATAATTGCGGCTTAGTGGACATGACCATTGTCTCTAAGCCAGACTCCCATGGTTCAAGTCCCACTACAGCAGCAGTTGTGCCCTTAGGCAAGACATCTAATCTTCACTGCCTGGTCCTTTAGCAGAGAATTACTGGTAAAACCATAAGAAATGTGGCAGCTTGCTCATAAACTTTGAATGACTTTAAACACACACAAGTGGGTGCATAAAGGGAAAAGGGTTAAAGGGATGGTATAGTATTGGTTGAGGTGAGAATTCAGCTTTTAACTTTTTTGTGAGATACTTGGAAACCACTTTATGAAATAAAAAAGAACACATAATTATAGAAGGAACTTAAAGTTTATGCTATGAAAATCAGTTTTGAACTAGCAGAGATATCCATAAACAAATTAAAACAAAGTGATCCTAATAAAAGGTGGGTCCAATTTTTTATTAGGATCACCTTGTTTTGGATATATTAGCTATTTCAAGACCAATTTTCATCAAATAAATGCTGAATTCCTCTTAGAATTACATACTCTTTCCTATTTCATAAGATGTTTCTCATTATAAACTAGAAATGTCGCTTTGGCGACTGGTATGCCTCCGCCATAATGCATGATTTTCCCAATAGGTCTAGATAGTACATGTGGACAATGTGTGATTACATTTTCACAAAATTGGCAAAATATTGAAATGACAAGTTTGTCACAAATGTGTTGAATGTTCACCTTCCTTGACCTAGGTTTAATTGGATGAATAGGAGAGCATGTATCCAGGGATTTAAGGACTTTAACTCGACTTTGACCCATTCATACATTTAGGCATTGAGTAATTTTCAAGGTACAGGTGTGGAGAAAAAGTGCAATTTCTGAATTGAATAGTAAATTGTTACCATTTTCATCTGGCCCTTGACCCTAAAATTCATAAGATAATCACTTTCAGGTAGAACATGCATAATATATGTACTAAGTTTCAAGATAACTTGAGCCACTTCGAGATATGGAGGAAAAAGTTAGTTCAGCACTTTCACTTGATCTTTGACCTTTTGACCTTTGAGGCAAAAAAAGAAGAAAAAAAAAAACTTTCCAGAGAATTTCTATTAGGTTACACATGCATACACCAAGTGTAAAAAAATAATAACCCTGCTGGCATTGCATAAATATGAGGGAAATAGTAAAATTTTGAAGTGTTGCACTTGACCTTTGACCCCGTGAACCCTACATTCTCTAGATAATCACTTCCAGTCAGTACATGTATATACTATGTTCCATGAAGATAACTTGAACAATTTTCCAAGGCACGGAGAAAAAAAAGAAGTTTTGATATTTTTACTTGACCTTTTGACCTTTGACCTTTGACCTCATGACCCAAACTTTCACCAGAGAATCTTAATTGGGTAATACATGTATACACTAAGTTTCAAGAAAATATCTTCAGGCATTCAATAGATATGGCGAAAATAGTGAAATTTCATGTATTTGACCCTGACCTTTTGACCTTTGACCTTTGACTTCATGATGCAAACTTTCACCAGAGAATCTTAATTGGGTAATACATGTATACACTAAGTTTCAAGAAAATATCTTCAGGCATTCAATAGATATGGTGGAAATAGTGAAATTTTATGTATTTGTGTGGCGCTCCGACAAAATGAGTCATAAGTCGCACGGGGAGTTTTCCCGTAATGAGCCGAAAATGAAGGGGAAGCACTGCTCGGGTCGAAATTTTTTTATGACGGATTTTGATTCCTTGAAGTTTTATCTGTTTGTACAGAAAATTTCAGCGTGTAAAAATGAGTACAAGTGTCCCAAATCACAGTTTTTCTGAGACAATTTTTTTCGGTTACATTTTTTTTCGAACGCTCGCCTTTGCGTTGCGTTTCGCACCTATTGTTCTTGCCCGATCGAGACTCCGCCTCCGTTGCCAGGATGTATGCTAATGAGGCATTGCTCTTGACCCCATTAAAGACAAAACAAAGCATGGTGCGCGCGGCGGCGTCGGCGGCCAAGCGGCGAGGGCTTTAGAATTACGCAATAATAGTGAGCTGACGAAGGCTATCGATTGCATGACCAGCGAGTTTCGTTGGATACATGCACTCCATTTCATGAAGTGGTGATTGATGTGACGCACAAATCGCGCTGAAAACTTAATTTCAACGAACGATCACGCAAAATTTATGATACTTTATCTATGAGCTAATACAGTTATCACATATCGAACTTGAAACCTCTTTATGCGTGTGTGTACTCTTTCAACGGTTATTAATTGGCCTCATTAATGAATTCATTCAAATAATCATACCTTTCGTTCCCTTGTATGTGACTTGCTGTTTTAAGTTCATCTCTGGAGATATAGTAAGGCCTAAGTTGTCAATTATTCTCGTTTTTATAAAGTCGACAATACGTGTGATAATTCGCCAAATGTAGGTAATGCGTACTATTATTTCCCTGGTTAATAAAACATATTGCACTATTTCTTATGATGGTTTGGGCCGTGACGGCATGGAGAGAAATCGGAAGACAAACATTATTAATGCCCAAATAGCTCGTGTTCCCTTTGGAGGATATTCTCACCCTTGTCATCTGTGTATTTATTAGAAGTAGGACCTATTTGAGAAAGGGACAGAAAGCTGTGTCGCTACTCAAAAGTTCGCTTCTTCATTTTGTTTTGTTTTTTAATCAGAATGTTTGTAATGATAGCTGTTTGTCGTGTATTGCGTGTAGCTGACATGTGAGAGGTCAAGTCTGCAAAGAATTTGGCTAACAGCTTTGCGAAGTAGCAGCGCTAATTGCCCATTGAATTTCGTATTCTGAGGAATTTCGAATGAAAGAACTCGGACGACACTGTTCACGCTTTGTATCCGAGTAAACCCCGCATCAACGAAGCCTTAAACAATGAAAGGTAAACTTCCTGCTATCAAGGCGTGGATAATCACGCAACCAGTATTCTTTCTTCGCCATTGAAAGCAGAATCAGTGACGGCATGGAGCAGCAGTGTTGGAGGATCGGCATTATGTCTGCTAATTTGTAAAAGAATTTTTCAGTCCCCTTTTGTGTTCAGAACCACAGTCAAGGACGCTAACTTCCCTATCTCCGACAAGCTATCGTTATTATCTTAAAACGTGAATTTTATGAAAGGTTAAAAGTGATCGCGGAATCAGTTCTTCTGCGTGACACATGCAGGCTTTTATAATAGGATACCAAGCTTACCTGTATAGAAAGGGCGGGGATACACACTTATCGCAATCATCCGGATTTGAGAGTGATACACTCTACTACTTTTGTTCATCTTTCCCCCGACGAAGACCATGGTAGTTCAAAACAAACAAACAAACAAACAAGCAGTTGCATTATATCAGAACGTACAGAATTTTTGTTTCATGTATGTATAGGTCATCTCTTGATGTATAGTAGGCATTTGTTGTCGTTTTTACAGCGTTTCCTAATAAATGCCTATAGCGAAAACCCAACACAACTTTTATCAAGGAGGGAAGGGAACTTAAATTTAAATATAACATAGTTTACAGAAATCAGACATGTAAATAAGGCAATCATATACATCCGCACGGCCGAGTGTAATCTCTTACTTTGATTATCAAACATGATCGCCTGCATTTACGTGCTTTTTTCTAATTTCTTGAACTTTGCCTCATTTTCTCTTTTTTTAAAACAATTGCTCGAAACATCTAAAAATCGTAACACAGTCTGCTGTCCCACAACATAACATTCCATTTGATTTGCCACTAATAATTGTTGGTCGGGTGACGCCAAATGGTGGAATCTCGAGCGATGATACACGGCATTTTGTTTGTTGGTTTTCGTCTCATCGCTCGAAAGAATTTTGACTACGATTACAGAGGTATCATCTACAAGACATAACTGATGGTTTACAGAAGAGATCATCAATTCAGTAAAAATTAGTCAAGTCATGAATTTACTTTACCCATCATGTCTAATCGACCTACGACATTGTTTGGGTAACTGCGCCTTTTTATTCTCATCGTTCAAACTAATTCTTGACATAATCAAAACAAATAATTCTTTATAAAATTTCTCAAAATACTCAAAAGATGGCCTAAGTCAAATCTTTCCACAAAGATTGCATACGGCAATCTTTACTAGCCTAAACAAGTTTTCTAGAGCTATCAGTTCCCCCTATGACGATGACTTCGATTGCGTTTTGAACTTGTATCGAACTACTTTCAAAACAGCTGTTACCTTTATAGTTCGATTGATAAACCAGTCTTTTGAATTCATAACCAACATTCGTAATCGTAACCATACAGTAACATAATACTGCATGTCAATAAAAGTTGAAAATGTAAATGCTATTAATAGTAGCGCAAAATAAATGAGTAACGATTATCTTAATACATTCTAATTCCTAAGTGATGTTGCTACGAAAATGACACATGGTTTGACGACTGCTTCAAGCAAATAAAAAAAAAAGGAATGGGATATACTTCTAATGATAGTACCACGCCGTACAATGCATTTCACTGTATTTGGTAACGTTTGGTTACGTTTCTGTGCGATTTACGTACGGAAAATAAAAGGCAGATTGATGCTCTTAACATGCTAACACACGCATTCAAAATGATTTTTTTTTTTTTGAAATACACCGTGTACTAATGTTTCAGTATACGGTTTGAAACTTTTAATTTGCGAGTCCTTTATAAAGTTATAGCAGGGTTATTACATTATCAAGCAAAAATTAAAGTATTTAGGGATTCGGATTAGCGCAGAAGACTAACAGTGCTATATATGACGATCGTTCGCAACAGAGACAATCCTCTCCAATAGATATACAATGTAATTCTGTTTTCATGAATTGAAAGAGAAACGAAAAGAAGTCAACTTTTTAACTTCATTTAGCTTTCTCACCAATTGAACTTGATTTGATCTGCCACGCAGGATCGCTGTGTGTTCTATTAATTCTATTAAAATGTTATCTAATCGGCGTGCTTGTTTTTTTATGCAGAATGTCACAGGTAAGTTTAATTCATTGAAGTTCATAATATTTGTACATATGGCGTATTAGTTTTTTTGTATTTTTATTTTTATAATATATCATGTGTCCATTATCTGATTCTGACCACGAAAATATGGCGACTGTTTGAATAATAATAACAATAATAATAATTGCATTTATATGGCGCTTCATACTGACGTTTCTAAGCGCACAAATTAAATGCGGAGCATGTACTGGAAAACTGTAATGTCTCCTGCCAGTATAGACAAACTAATTTCTAGTCTATCCCCGCTTGAAATGGAAATGAAATTTAAAAAAAAAACGAAGTTCGACTTTCAGTAGATTTCAACCGTTTTGTATAGTGCCTGATTCATGTAATGAACACAATTCTTTAGCACATAAGCAATCACACAACTTTCGGGAATAGATGTGTGTCTCAATGATTGTATCTCATGGAAGAAAACTCGTCATCTTGCCTGACTTTTAGCTTTTTCCTGTTCAAGCTTGCGTGAAAGAAATAGTTGAACAATCGCAATCATTGAGAGAGGCACACATTAAGCACAGGAGTACTGAGACACACTTCGAAATAAAAACGGGTCTTTTATCACTATTGACAACGCATGACATTGAACTGTTTTTTTTTTTCCTTGGGAGAGGGGGGGGGGGGTAATACAATTGATTATTCTGAAGATTCGTTAATAACACAATGAAATATGGTTCACTATTAGCTTAGGTTCGTTAACAAGAACATTAAATGCGGTTCCTTTCCAGTCATTGCCGGTGGTTCCTTTACCCGAAGTAATCAAGCAATCATTTTTTCTAATAAGGTTTGTGAATGCAAAACGAAATGAAGAAGGCCTAAGTATTAATTCCGAATATTTGTCAGTATTATTATATCTATACTCCACTTCTCAAATGCAGAAAAATTGTAACTGCAAATGTGATGTTAAAAAAAAAAAAAACATTCAGCTTAAGCTACAAGTTAATGATTTTTTATATGCTATGGTATTACAAAAGTGACCGAGAATAAGAAGTATATTTATGATACAATCATTGTAAACCCAACGTGAAGCTGTCAAGCCTACATCAACCTTTGCTTCTGATACGTTTAATATGTGCAGCATTGGCAAGCGTGATAAGCGATAATTACTGTGCACGTAACGCCTATAAAGGAAATGTGCCTAATATGGCGGGAATTCAGAATGTTACAGAACAGACGCGAAAGCAGTCTTTGATGCTCTGCAACATTACGACCATGTGCGTAATTTGAGGGTTTTTAGTACACGCAAAGAACACGATCTCAAAAGACGACTATCGTTAATTAACTTCATTGACTTTTTCTACCGATGCTGTCTTTTGAACCCCCGCCTACAATAGGTTCTCAGGTTCTATTTAGGTATTGGTACTTGCATACTAAACGCATCCTCTTTAGTTTCCATTGACAACAGCATCGGAGGAGAATGGAAGCGATGAACGCCCTCGCTACAAGACGCTCTCGTAAGACGCATTGCGTGCCCGCCTACAATAGGTTCTCAGGTTTAGGTATTGGTACTTGCTAAACGCATCCTCTTTAGTTTCCATTGACAACAACATGGGAGGAGAATGGAAGCGATCAACGCCCTCGCTAAAAGACGCTTCTCGTAAGACGCATTGCGTGCCTTTTTTTCTTTTTACTGTTTGCTATTGTTTGTGAGTTAAAAACTTGCGGCAAACCACAACGCAGCCGACACACAACGTGTACCGACTCATTCATGCGGCGGCAGCGGCACGGACACAAACGCGCCGAAGTTTACATTCGGGCTGCCGTATTGGTCAGAATCGTTATTGACAGACCTGTCCTGCGATTGGTTAATTATCTTACATACCCAAGCTATCGCCTTATACGGTAGTGCGTGCGATGGAGCGTAAACGCCGTCGCTAAGCAGGACTGCTGTATTGTTTCGTCCCGTGAAAGAAACAGGTTGTGAGCTTGAACGTAGCCTGAACTTTGAGAGCGATTTTCTCCGTTATTTAGAAAATGCACTGACATCATAAACGTAGTTTATATTCGTTTTTATGATCTATAGGGATATCGAAATGAGTTGTATTACACATCAGTGTAAAGCTTAGAGTCTGTAGAATTCACATATAGGCATAACTACGATTTCATTTTTTGCGACTTTTGACTCATTCCGACGGAGCGCATCACATTTGACCTTGACCTTTTGACCTTTGACCTTGAGCATGTGCACCCAAAAGTTGATAGGCACAACTTCACCCCCTAATACACATACATGCCAAGTTTCATTAGGATACCTCAACAGGTTTTGATAGTTACCTTGTCCACAAAATTCATTACGGACGGACGGAAGGACGGATGGACGGACGGACGGACGGACGGACGGACAACCCGAAAACATAATGCCTCCGGCACCACTTCGTGGCGGAGGCATAAAAAAAACCCCAAAAACTAAAAAAACAACCCTGAAGCCCATCTCAACCAAAACTGTACTACCCCTTTAAACTGAACCTGCATATTTTTTCTTTGGACACACACACACACACACACACACACACACAGATGAAAAACTAGAAATGTCGCTATGGCGACTGATGCCTCCGCCATAATGCATGATTCTCCCAATAGGTGTATAGTACAATGTCTTCACAATGTGTGATGACAGTTTCACATAAATGGCAAAATATTGAAATGACAGGTTTGTCAGAAATATCTTGAATGTTCACTTTCCTTGAACTGGGTTTGCTATAATTGTCTAAGAGTGCAGGTACACATATTTGGGGAATTGAGGATTTTTACTTGACTTCTGACCGTCCCTTTTATAAGTTTATGCATTGAGTAATTCTCAAGGTATGAAGAAAGAGTGTAAGTACAGTACAAAATAGTTTTTTTTTTGCATTTAAACCTGGCCTTTGACCCTTAACCTTTGACCTTCTGGCTGGAAATTTCGCAGAGAATCTCCATTAGGTAATACATGTACATATTAAGTTTTAAAACTAATAATGCAAGCATTGCATAATATACTAGTATGGTGATAAGCACAATCAGGGTATGCAATCATGACTTTCTCACTTTAAAAAATTGTAACTTCTAAAAGAATGCACCAACTGACTTTAAAATTCACATGCAGCATGCTAAGACATCAGTAATCACATGTGGTAAGAAAATAGCTAATTTCTTCTCATTTACTGTTAATTATTAAAGGTTAATTACCAAAAAGTCCCCCAAAACCCACGTAATGCGTCAAAAAAAGCGTTTTACAACTTACGTAAAATCAAGATTTGAGGTCCATATTTTAAGTCTACCCCTATGTGTTTGGTATCAAATTAATGGATTTTTTCCTGGCATTGCTTGCATGCAATAAAAAACAGTGGTTCTTTCAGCTGGAGAAAGTTATAAGGTCTGAAGTCCCATCGCCATGAGCATCATCATTGATGGACTTTCAGCGCTTTATAAGAGGCCACTATTATTATTATTATCCTGGTAGGAGTGTAATGCTAGCTTATTTTTGTGACATTGTGACCTTTTAACCCATGTTGTACAGCTATACATGGAGAAACAGCTTATTTTTCTGCTTTTCCTGAAAGTACTAAAGACACACTACAATATGGTGCGCTGTTTGCCAATAAATGTTCAGCCAGTTTTGAGTTTTGAAACATTTTCAAATGCTGAGTAAAATAAGTGCAACCGTTTTTCAGTATTTTCAGGGAGGTATATCCTAATTTGACTACTTTAAAGACTCTTTTCCCATTATTGAATATCCTTGTTTTTTTAACCATGAATTGTACATATGTAGAAATCTATTGTATGAAAATTTTAGCAGATTTGAGCAATAGAAACTTATTTTTTTTATTTTTACAAATTGCTGAGCATAAATAAGTGCGATACACGCCCATGTTATACTGCATGAAGGCCATATGATAAGTGTTCAGTGTTCATATTTCAATGCTTGTTCAATTTCTAAAGATATCATAAGCAAAAACATATTATTTTGGCTTAATATGTCATTGTTTGACTGTCACAGCTTGGATATCAACTCAAGTCATCATAAATCTCACATTCATTCTTCTATCTGTGTTTACAAATATGAGAATTGATCCAAACACTGTGCGCACATTCAAGGTCAAACTGTACAGATAATTTTTTGATGAAAAATATAATATCTTCCAAAGTACCAGCCCTAATTTCATAAAAATTTGTAATAATGGCCACTATATGTCTGTTACCTATTCCTGAAAGTTTCGCCTCTTCACTCTTTGGCAAAAGTGAAATATCATAAAATATGTAAAAGTGGTTTTATTTGAATTCAAAATAATGCCTACAAAATTGATCATCCATTTCGAGAAGTGAAAATATGAAATTTATTCATATTTTGTGATATGTCATGGCTATGTGCTGGTGGTGAATGAAAGAGATATTTATCAGGAATATCTCACAGCATTATCAGATGAAAAAAACATTCTCCTTTTTTTTAATGAATTTTTTCCAATATATTAGTCATTTCAATGTAATTCGACACCCCTAATTTAAATGCTAATTTATGCGCAGTTTAATGCAAAATTTTGACTCGTTCTTTACGTGAAATGAAAATTTGAACACTCAGCTACAACAAACAACAAAAAAAGCATTTTCACCAAGTTTTTTCATTTTTGCCCCTTTACACAATTGCATACCCTGATTGTGCTATTGACCGTATATGAGGGAAATAGTAAAATTTTGAGTTGACCTTGACCTTTGACCCCTGACTATTGACCCATGACCCCTAAGTTCCCTGCCAGTCAGTACATGCGTATGTACCAAGTTCCATGAAAATACATTGAACCATTTGCGAGAAAAGTGAAATTGTAACATTTTCACCTAACCTTTGACCTTTTGACCTTTGACCTTATGACATGAAACTCTCTCTGGAGAATCTTTACACTGTAGTACATGTCTACATTAAGTTTCAAGAAAATACCTTTGGGCACTGCATAGATATGGGGGAAATAGCAACATTTTTAGCATTTGACCTTGACCTTTTGACCTTTGACCTCTTGCCAATGTCACTTACATCTACTCAACTAGTTGCCCCATCATACATCATCCTTGGACCAAGTCTGGTGAACGCTGCTTCATCCAGTCTGGAGTTATCGCACAAACAAATACAATTTCATGATTTGACCTTGACCTTTGACCTTTGACCTTTGGCCGAGTTCACCCAAAATCTAATCAAGTAATTGCCCCATCATACTTTATACTTGGACCAAGTTTGGTAAAATTCCAGTCAATATTACTCAAGTTATCGCGTAAACGAATGCGGACGGACGTACGTACGGACGTACGGACGGACGGACGGACGGACAACCCAAAAACATAATGCCTCCGGCACCACTTCGTGGCGGAGGCATAAAAAAGGACAAGAAAACTACACAGGGAATGAACAAAAGTGTGATCAACTCACCTTCAGACAATCTTTTACAGAAGCCAGCAAACTTTGACTTGTCAAAGCTGGTGTAAACATGATCTAGTAAGCCAAATCGCTCTGTTATCTGAAAAAAAACACACACACACACACACAAAAAAACACACAAGGCATTTGCAGAGGCCTCAATGCATGTAAGCAGTTTGACCTACATGAAGAACTTGAAAAGCAAACTAATTGTTGGTGACTTACATAATATTGTACAAATCTAGATACAAGAAATTCATGGAGCTGTACATTAATAGAGGTCTTGGAGCTCCAGTATTCAGAAGAAATTGACAATTTTCCCAAGAAATACATACATGTATAAATAATCACGCTGAATAATGTGGATGAATGATAGGCCACACATATCAACTTTCACCTTTAATATATGATTTATATGATATATGAAAATGAATGTTTGTTTTTTTCTTCTCTATTTGTAACTAGGTCACTATTATACTGTTAATATCTGTAATTTCTTTGTACTTTAAAGTAGTCATAGAATATTACAAATGCATATGTCCACTACCTGTAGATAAGAATTCCTTCATATTTTTTTTTCAAATGTTTGTATGGAGAGACGCACAAAATCAATTATTTGATTCATTGAAACACTATAAATCATCAAGAGTATATAACTTTTTAATTTGATTTGAAAGTAATACATCAATTTCCTACATTTCCAGCACAAAGTTTAAGCACAAAACAATCTTAAAAGTGATGAGTAGCAAATAAAAATAAAGGAACTTTACCCCATAAAACTTTTCCATGGCACCCTTCACGTATTGAATGTCATGCGGTGGACTGGCAAGATTATCTATGGCATCAAACACAATCTTGACAGCTTTGTGTGATATCCAGTAGGCTGGGATGAGGAGTGAGGAAAAAAATAGAAGTCAAATTCACACAGATGAGATGATATCAAACTATCTACAAAAAAAAAGAAAAAGAAAAAAGAATCATCTCTTACAGAAAGACCAACAAACTTAAAGGGATGGTATAGTATTGGTGGAGATGAGTACTGGGCTTTTAACTTTCTATGAGATACCAAAGAAACAATCATGAAATAACAAAGAGCATACCATTCTAGGAGGAATTCAAAGTTTACACAGATAAAAATCGGTTTTGTAATGGCCGAGACATCAAAAAAACAAAGGAAAACAACGCGATCCTAGTAAAAGTTGGGTCCTACCTTTTATTAGGATTGCTCTGTTTTGGATATCTCAGCCATTTCAATACTAATTTTCGTCAAATAAACGTTGAATCCCTCTTGGAATTACTTGCTCTTTCATATTTCATAAGATATTTCTCAATATCCCACACAAAAAGTGTTAGAAACCTGAAGTTAAGGTCTTGACCAAAACTACGGTATGTGATCCCAAGGATGACAAGAAAACAACAAATATCTGTCTTCCATCACCCCCACCCCCCCCCCCCCCCAATTGGCAACGAGTGGACTTGCATTTTGTGGACATGAGTAAAGTTTGAATGTGCTCTTGCAGAGACAATAATGACTCAAAAGACAATGTTACGCATTTTGTGCTGAAAGAGCATTTTTGTGCTGGGTGTGTAACAACCACTGTATGGAATCTGTGTGGAATACCTTGGTAGCGATGGTATGTGTAACAGCATTAAGTGATGACTTTTCTAGGTAATTGGCACCTAAAACAAAAGACAGGTTGTGACACCCAACAACTAAAACAGTGGGTTAAGGGCATATCTCACTGGAGGAGATGTCACAGCAACTGCCGTGACTGACAGACATCTCCACAATAAATAGAGACTCAAGTCACTACCAGGTCTCACTTAGCCTCCAGGCTAATGAGATTATCTTTCCACCACTGTAATCAGATGCTCCCTTATCAGGGAGAATCAAACACAACGTTAATCATAATCTTAATTAGAATCAAACATAATCTTAATTAATCTTAAAACAGTGAGAACATCTAAAATGCACACAAAGAAGATGGATTAAGTGCTCATGGCAGACTGACTATAGCAATGAACAGAGATTGGGGGTGGGGGTGCAGGTAGAAGGGACGAAGCAATCCTACCTGAACTCTCATCTCCGAGCATGTGGCCCCATCCACCGCAGGTGTGCACTGAGCCATCGGGGTTGATCAGTTGGCAGTTGGAGCCGGTGCCAGAGATGAGCACAATGCCACCTGGATGATGGTGAAAGGAACGAGAGAGCAGCAGCATCTGTCATTGGCTGAGCTGGAGAAGTGTGGTTGCCCCAGCAACCCAGCCCTCAACATCTTGAGAGCAGGCATTTTGGCAAAGGGAAACCAGGATGCTACTGTAATCCAAACCTGAACTTGAAAGGGCAATACTGAAAAAAAAAAAAAATGCTGCTCTCTTGCAACATTTGCGGCTAGGATGGAAGTGTACAGTACATGTTAATGACAGGGTAGGGAAAGACATTGCTTTTGTTGTTTCTTCCTTTTCTTTTACAGGACATATATTGTTAATAGGGAGCAGAAATATTCTGGGCCTTACAAAAATGCTGAATCGAATTAAAATCTATCATTGTTCATCATGTGACATCATGACAAGAGAAATAACAAATATAATTTAACTCAATTATAAAATTGAAGAAGAAACAATCATGAAAACCAAACATTAAGTTTTTGCAAGGAAAATTCAATACTGCAGCTCTGCAAACATTAACATCTGAAAAATCACACGGGTTACATAGAGCAATCAGAGAGATATTTGTGCGTTGCACGCAGCCCAAAAGGTGAAAACAATTTCCATATCAGGAAGGTTTGCATATTTACTGGTCTGGACACAAGGAGATAAATATTATTTGTAGGAAGCCTTCTGCAGAATCAGTTCAGTTCAGTTCAGTTAGTTTTGTTTTGTTTTGTTTTTTCATACTTCCAATTACCTTCTCAAAGAAATTACAAAATCATTGACAGTAATACAAGTAAGAATAAAAAAAAAATATATACAACCACATATTTTGAAAAAAAAAACAAAACACATATTCATACTTACCACAAGAAAGGCTTGGCAGCTCTGATATCACAAAATAGTACACATGGGCAATCATTTGGAATCAAAGTAATTGAATGCAATTTACTCTAAAGAAATAGTTCAACACTACGCGATTACAAGACCCCTGATATGCTGCTGTGTTCTATCACTGACAAATCCATGGTTCAGGCTTCAACATAAAAACGTACCTGCTTTGCATGCTGTAGCAATAGCTCCATAGGTGTCCGTACACATGTGGTAGTGTTCACTAACATTGGGATATTTGGATTTCATTCCTTCAATGACCTTTCGTTGACCCTCCTTTTGTTCACCACCACTCAGTGATAGTCCCTAAAAAAGACAAACAAACAAACAAACAGAAAACTACTCAGTTTCGCTACATCATAACATTTCCCCTCTGGAGGATATCTGATCCGGTCCTCGCAGTGGAATTTCCAGCTCATACATGTACATCATTATACCAATCGACGTACAATGTGTAAATCAGCATCTAGATATACAGCATCACAAAACAAAGTTATGTGAAATGCCCCTCAAGGACTACCATTCTCTTGTAATAGTATTTCAAACCTATATACTGTATTCTGTGATAAAAAAGATTTGTGCTTCAGTTTAAAGGTAGGGGATACCTTTTACAGACCTCCCAAAATGCAGCAAAACATTAAATATGAACCTCAGGGGACTTGCTTGGGCCACTGCTTAGAAATTTGGAAGTCAACAGTTATCTAAAATTTGAATAATGCACAAAACTCAACTACTCAGTAGTTCTGTGTGTCAGCCACACTTAAGCCTTTTTGTTGCATTCTTCTGTATTTGTGATCTATAAACACAAACCTAAAAGTACAAGAGCTGATGTAATAACATATAGAGTGTGTGGCAAGAATGTTTATAGAAATGTTTGTAAGTGTTGATGAACTTTCTTCACAAAATATACATGATGGACACACATGCAGTACATGGGTCTGCAAAGGTACATATTGTAGCCTAGTAATGTACTGGAATTTACGGTGAGCCCCGAAAACAATTCAATTCAAAATCTAACGGTCAAAAAAATGTACTAAATGTTACCTTCCACTTTCAATACTTTATGGGAGTTTCTAAAATGATACTCTCTTCAACATACCACTGTATTTATACAACTCTTCATCTAAGGCATGCAAATGGGATTCCCTACCTTTAAGTTTGAATTCACAGTCTCACTAAATTTCTGATCTTGAGCGCAGTCATGTTGCAATGTAATATGACATGCAAAGTATGCAATTTGATGGCATTTCATTTTCAATAGCCTAATGTACTTATAAAAATGCAATGTTTAATATTAAAGTCAAACCACACTGCATACAGTGCTTGACATACGGAATCAAAAAGCAGTACCATCATTACTCATTTCATGTGGCCACTACGGAAGTAATTAGACACTTAATAGATGCAAGTCCTTTCAATGTACCAGGCAGGAAAGATGTATTTCCTTGCATACAGGCACTATCACTGCAGCTCAACAGAGAGCTCACACTTGAAAGTCTGTGTTGTACTGTAATATTACTATATCTCAAGATGCATTGAGCAGCCATGCACATATTGGCAGAAAGGTGTCTTGTCATGAAATAGTCAATCTTTTATGAATGTTGCTTCCAAATTTACTCCACTCAGTTACATGTGGATTGAGTGAATGAGTACATGTATTTTTGCAGAACACATCAGGGAAAGTTTGAGATATATATATATATATAATATACTGGCCGTCGGCGGTCCCAGCGTGTTGGTCTTTTTGGGGCATAGGGATGGGTGATCTTTTGCGCTGCAGTTATGGGAGAGGAGGAATCCGTATAGAATTAATGATAAAAACGGTTATTTTTTTTTCTCATTTCTTGTAAAATTGATTCTTCGGGTAAGGATTTCCTTCCTAGAGTTGCCCTTGGCAACCTAGTATTTGCCCTATATAGTGGCGGTTGGCGGTCCCTATGAGACTTGAGATGTCTTCTCTTCTGTCATAACACAATACGTATTACATACATGTGTTCCTTCTATTGATCGGATAAAGAACAATTACCGCAGTTTTATTATAACTTATTTTGAATATTAGTATTCATGCTTATGACAAACTGTTCTCTTTATGTTTGTGCCTACTTAGATCGTATTAATGTTATGTATAGGACGATCCTATTTTCCTTTGTAGACAATGTTATATTAAGAGACAACGATAAAATGTGTAACTGCAATATTGCAACAATCTCCACAGTCAAATTGTTCTCTACTGCCCTCTACAGGTGCCCTCGTGGACTCGAGCAACGGACAACACGCTCACCCTTTAATACGCAATTCTATAGACACAGCATTCAATTCAATTAATGATGATGACTTTTTTGATTTGGCAGGACCTTCTTTTGAACAAAACGAATCAAATATCAATCAAAATGACAATTTTTTTGATAATTATGTTTCTGACAGTTTTAATTCATCGCCGCAAGAATTAGATTATGATTTTGACACAGAGAACCAATTGCAAAGTCCGTCTTCTGAATATCTTACTCAATCCCAATTTACCAATGTTGTCAAGGAATATGATAGTACTACTTTTTCTCTTTTACATTTTAATATTAGAAGTATTAATAAGCATTTTGAAGAATTGAGGTTATTTTTAAATAGTCCCATCATGCATAATATCTCGGCGGTAGGTTTAACCGAAACCTGGCTCTCTCATGACTCCAGTCTTCCCTTCGCTCTCGACGGGTACGATTTAGTGGTTAATAACAGACAAAATAGGGTAGGTGGAGGCGTTGCCATATATGTTAAACAAAATTATGATTATGTAGTCCGCGATGAGTTCACCAGTATGACTGATTTTTTTGAGTCTTTATTTATTGAAATCACAGTTCCAGGCAGCAAAAATATAATCATAGGTGTAGTATATAGACCACCAAACGCGAATACTAAATCATTTTTAGATTATTTTTCGGATCTGGTTAAAAACCCACTTTTTATCAATAAAAATTGTTTTATAATAGGTGATTTCAATATAGATTTACTAAAACAGAACAATATGTCGCAAGATTTTTTGGAAATATTTTTGTCTGCCTCTTTTTTACCCTTAATATCTAAACCCACACGTATAGTTAATGAATCTGTTTCTTTAATTGATAACATTTTTTGTAACATTCTTCCTCCTCCTGATTCTTTTGTAGTACTCTCAGATATCACCGATCATTTCCCCATCTCGACTGGTTTTTCTTTAAATGAAACAGTTAATAATAAAAACAACAATATATTTAAACGAAGAATTACTCATGAAAGTATAGCTAGGCTAGGTGCTAGCTTAGACACTGCAGACTGGTCCTGTATCTTTGATACAGATGATGTTAATTTGTCTTATGAATATTTTATGAAGATTTTTATCCAACATTTGGACATTTGTATTCCAAAACGTAGAGAAAAATCAGCTAATTACAAAAAAATACCCAGGCTCCCATGGATTTCAAAATCACTCCTGCGTTCAATAAATAGAAAGAACAATTTATATTACAGATTTAAAATGAAACGTACTGAGCAATCAAAGTTGAAATACACTAGTTACAAAAATACTTTGACGAAAATTATACGAATAGAAAAGAAAAAATATTATACTAATCAGTTACAATTTTACAGGCATGATATGCAAAATACATGGAAAGTTTTAAAGCAAGCCATGAATATATCAAATGTTAAGTCAAATATTACAAAAATTAGATTTGATGGTGAAATTGTTGAAGATTCTCAACAAATTTGTGATATTTTGAATAACCATTTTTCTTCAATTGGGGAAAGCCTGGCAAGTAATATTCCTCCCTCCACAAAACATTTTTCCGAATTTTTGGGTCCCCCAAATTCTAGTTCAATATTTTTTAATCCAACATACACTCAGGAGATAATTAATATTGTCTCTGATTTCAGTTCCAAAAAAAGTGCTGGACACGATGACATCAGCAATTTTCTTTTAAAGGGGGTAATATCGTCAATTGCGGATCCCTTAGCTCATATATTTAATCTATCCCTTTTTAATGGCACCTTCCCCGAAAGTATGAAAATAGCAAAAGTCATCCCCTTGTTTAAAAAAGGTGACAAATTAGATGTAAATAATTACCGACCAATTTCTTTGTTAAGTGCATCGTCAAAAATTCTTGAAAAAATTATTTATAAAAGAACTATTAATTTCTTTAAATTTAATAATATATTTACGAATTCTCAGTTTGGATTTAGGGAGAAACATAGCACCACACATGCATTATTGAGTTTTATAGAAAAAGTGGCACATGCTATCGATAAATCTTCTCATTTGATAGGTTTGTTCCTGGACTTCTCCAAGGCCTTCGACACCATCAATCATGATATTTTACTTAACAAATTACACCATTATGGAGTGCGTGGGAAGGCCTTGGAGTGGTTCAGGAGCTACCTCATGAACAGGAAACAATATGTTTCTTTAAATGGTTGTAATTCACAAATATTAAATATTAAATGTGGGGTGCCACAGGGAAGTTTATTAGGTCCACTGTTGTTTACTGTTTACATAAATGATTTTTGTAGATCATCAGATGTTCTTTCTTTTATTCTTTTTGCAGACGACTCAAATCTATTTTTTTCACACAATAATCTTTTTACCCTTGTTAATACAATAAATTTAGAATTAGAAAATGTTGCCCAGTGGATAAAAGCAAATAAGTTATCTCTTAATCTTCAAAAAACTAAATATATGCTTTTTAGCAATTCTACTGAGGCATTACCTGTTGATATTGTTTTAGATGGTACTCCACTCGAAAATGTTTCCCATATAAAATTTCTTGGAGTAACAGTTGACAATAAGCTGTCCTGGAAATTTCATATTGACAGTATATGTAAAATTATTTCACGTAATATTGGTATAATTAATAAGCTTAAGTTTTGTTTTCCTTTGTCGTCCCTGCTCGTATCATATTCATCCTTAATATTGCCATATTTAAGTTACGGTATTCTCGCGTGGGGAAATACATATAAAACATTCTTAGATAAATTACTTTTATTGCAAAAGAAATCACTCCGTGTTATATGTCATACTGCATTTTTGTCCCATACTGACCCACTATTTTATGAGCATAAACTATTGAAAATTAATGATTTGTATTTGTTTAATCTAGGACAATTCATGTATAATTATAATAAAAATAATCTCCCAAATATATTTGAAACAATGTTTCAAAGAAATCAATCCATTCATAATTATCCAACACGGCGATCAAATGATTTCCATTTGCCATTTATGAGAACTTTGTTGGCTCAAAACACATTTATTTACGACGGGCCAAAGTACTGGAATTCACTTCCCAGTAACATTACTACAGCTCAATCTCTGAATTCCTTTAAGAATAAATTAAAATCATTTTTATTGAAACTTTATAACATCCAACAGAGTTAGTTTCCCTTTATCATCTCAGTCAAGTCATCATTCTTTTTTACATAAGTCCTTCTATTAAACTATGTCCCTGTTTGTGTTCTAAATATAACGATGTTTTTTTTTTTCTCCTGCATTCTTACCAACATAACTACGTATAAAAAATGTTTTGCATTACATTCAATCCAGCTTGTATTTTATCACTTATTTTACATTATGAAATCCAGATTGCTTGCGTCCACGATGGCACATGCTGTAGTTCCCTCTTTTTTCTCCCTTTTTTCCCTCTTTTGCTTTCCTTTCCTTTTCTCTCTTTTTCCTCTTCCCAATCATTTTGATGTCAGTTGACATCGGTTCGTTTATTGTGTTTTATATTGATGTTTTGTGTATTTTTTCTGAGGGTCCCATATCGTACAAGCTTTGCTTCTTAGTGGGACCCTCCACTTCCATCCTCATCCTTAGTTGACTTGTATTATACGCTTTATGTATTTAACAAAGATGTAATCACATCTACTTTTCATTTTCATAATTTTCTTATGTACCTTTTCAAATTTTGTTCTATATCACAAATATCCCGTGTATATGCAATGTAAATAAATTTCTTTGTTCATTTTGATGGAGGTGAAAATAAAGTTGAAAGTTGAAAAGTTGAAAGTTGAGAAAAATCATTCAATCTGTTCAAAAGTTGATTTTTTTTTTTTTAAGCTTTAGTGCAGCCATTGCTGGATGAGAAGGGCACTACAGTTTGTGGCATTACATATGAAGAAGAACATAAAGAAAATATAAAGAAAATTCAACATATTTTCACTTTTCTACCATAATGACGGAGCGCTTGACTTTGAACCTCTTTCAGAAAGCAGGTGGAATGGCATTACCCTTAACATACAGTACAATGTATGCCAGCAACAAGTCGAGGGAATGCATACTTTTCATAGTAAATGGAATTTTGTGGATTTTCTTTATATTTTCTTAATATCATTTTTCATCAAATTTTCATAAAATCACATGAGGTGACATCATCATGACCTTACAAGTCTCCTATTCATCTACACACAAATCTTTACCTACATTTTGTATTTGTTTTCCTGATAGTACAAAAAAAAAAAAATGTTTCATATTTTAGTTCTTATTTCTGTTGCGTTGCAATGATCCAGCAATGGCAATGACTTTGGCTGAGAAAGGATTGCAGTTGCTAAATTCTTAGCCAAAAACATGATTTGTTCACAAACCAATGGAAGAGTCCGTGATATTGTAAGATGGAGAAATAGGGAGTTTATACCTTAAAACAGAACAAACCTCATGTAATTTATAAGTGTCTCTTCATTGACCAAGTTAAGAATTTATCCCCATTTCCTGCCCCAATTATACTGTCTAGATATACGACCAGTCCAATCCAAACCCTATGATCACTTCCCAGCTTTATAGTCTCATATCCTTTTATCAACAAGACCATCAAACCTCCAATGAAACTTCCATTCAGAACCCAACCATCTTTGTTATTACTTTGGTTAATCTCTACTCAATAGTTAATCCTTCCCTTTGTCCTCAATCAAGTTTAAGTAAATTCAGACCAACTGTGTTTACAATTCCCACCACCAGTCCCTTACACAGTACTGTTCAATGAACCTATAATCCCCACATCATAGACCCTCTCCTACTAATCTCTTAACTTCTATTCATGTCCCTATATATATTATGCTTCTGGAGTTGAGGAATCAATCTTACTCCGGCCCCGACTCTGTTCGGTCATGTGCCAAGAAGGAGTGGAACAGTATTCTTTATATATACTACCGACAATATTCCCTTGTCAATATTATGCACCATTCTGGAATTCCTGATTATTATATCTAATAAACTAAACTGTATATCTTGGAACCATCACCTTGTCTCCTGCATGGACTAATGTTCGATTGTGGCTTGACATCATATACTATAGTTAAGAGTGCACACCACGCTACCAACACATAAAACCAGCACTCTTACAGTGGTGGCAGCGGTAAAGCGGAGCCATCTACCCGCTCGACGTTACTCTTGGTGGCAGCAGCAAAACGGTGACCTGCAACCCGTTGGCGTTATTGACTACTCGTCGTGCTGCTGATCATCCGAATGTCAACTTATATGAGCCTGGTATGCTTCCTGCATATTGTACAATTGTACGATAATTTTTGAACGCTCTGCTGCTGTTGACTAACTCAGGTTAGTCAGTGTTCCCGTCTACTCTGTCTGTGTTTCCTGTTCAACTCCCCCTGGTCATCTCTTCTCATCGACTTTCTGGGATCCTGTTCATCTTCTTCCTGTCTACCTTCGGCTTCTACCTGACGATCCTCTGTACCTGACGATCTTCTGTCAACCCATCATCTTCCCTCTAATGTGGTCATCCTCTTCATCCTGTCTCTGGACTTGTGCTACCTGAAGCTGCGCCTGCAAAGAAGCTGCCTTCGTGGGCTCCTCAACACAGTCTTCCCGGCAAACCTCGCCTGTTCATCTGTCACTTCTCTCCAGATTGTTAAGTCTACTTTCAAACTTTATTTCCCCTCTTTCTATATCATTTCTATTGTATGAATTATATTGCATTTTTTTTTTGTGTGTATAAGACCTTATGCTCTATTTTATGTTAGCTGTCATTATCACTGCATTTCATGATTTATACATAATAGGTATAGGTATTGTGATAGCTTTTAGTAGTAGGCCTATATCATATAGTTGCTTTCTTTGCTACCTCTTTTTGTAGCTATTGTTTTTTTTATTGTGTGTTATCGGCTGACGCTTTACCAAGCGAATTACATTATTATCTTATAGCTCATACTTTTCACTGCGTAGTAGTGCCCCTCATTTCCCTTCAGTGTCCTGTTTCATTCTCTCAGTCTTATATCTCATGGCACTTCTTTCTTCTTTGCTATTTTTCCCCCTCATTGTTGCTGTAAACATTTGGTTATATTGATTTTGTACATTGATATTCCTTCTATTCCCCATACTTTTTTTTTTTCAACACAATGTATTCTTCCCGGGATCATAATTACTCTCGAGATCGATCTCACAGTTTTCGACCCCATTCACCCTCCTATCATTCCTATCGCTCCCCCTATCACTCCCGTTCTCCCTCCCCGGAACGCCATTCATCCTACTCCCATTCTCGTTCACACTATCGCCCTCGTTCTCCTTCTCATGACTATAGTTCTTCCTATTCCCGACATCATCGCTATCACTCGCGTTCTCCTTCCCCTGATCATTACTCTAACTACTATAACCGCTCCATCTCTTCAACCAGTCGGTATGGTTACGATCATCGTTATGATGATTCAAGTCGTTATCGGTATGGCCCCCATACATTCTCTCCAACCTCCACCAGACTTCATTCTTCACCTCCACCTCCACATGATACCCCCGGTGTGAGAAAGCTTTCTTCTCCACCCCCGCCTCCTTCTCCTGGCGGTCATTACAAAGGTGGCCATGACGATTTACCTGTATCTTCATCTTTCCCTTCAACAATAGACAGAGGTCATAATCCATCCCCTCCCTTATCTCCATCACCAGCTGTACCGATTGAAGTAGCTTCACTTCCTTCATCGGCATCAGCATGTGCCGATTCATCGTCAATTTCATCTCCTCCCTCTCCTCCCGCTCCTCCTACTAACGTTTCCTCCTTTTGTAGTGTTCTGTTAAAACATGGTGTACGCCTTCATCAGGCTCAGCACCAGAATCTAATCATCCGGCAGGTCACTGCCTGGATCCGTTCTGGATATGTACCCCCAAAATCGGCCATCCCTCATTACGAGGAATGCTTGTTCAAGTTCCGGCATCAGTTTGAGCGTTTCGTAATTCGTGATGGATTGTTGTGTCGGCGGAAGAGACATCCCTCTGGGATAATGATAGAACAAATTGTCATACCCTATTCTGTGATCCCTACTGTCCTGACTGTCATGCATACTTCCATGTCAGCTCTTCACTTCGGTACAGCCAAGACAATTGAGCTTATCGAAGGGCTCTGCTACTGGCATGGGATGCGCAAAGACATTGCGGACCTCTGCTCTCACTGTGAGGCCTGTAATTCATATCGCACCTCAGTTTTCCCGCCTCCCTCACTACCACAGACATGTGCAGTGATTTCCCACCCCTCATCCCCATCTCCCCCAACTCCAATCCGATCTCTGAAGTGTACTCTTCCCATCTCTAGCCCACTTTCCCCTCTTTCTATTGACTGCGACATTCCTCCCCTTGCCTCTGACTCCGACGCCCCTGCATCATCTTCCACTGGGACTGATTCGGACAGTTCCACCCCTTTCTCCACCTCTTCTCCTCCTGATTTGCCCGACTACCAACCCCCTCTTCAAGCTCCCTGTACTGTTTCCTCGCAAACCCACACATTTCAGCCCCTTCCCCCATCTCTGCCCCATTCTCACTATCCTCAGCTGTCGCCCAGCCACTTCACGAATTGGGACTCTGTGGTCCCCTCTCACATGTCCGTTGCCTCATCACACATCTTGTACAATCCACACGCTGTGATCCATGCCGATAGTGTTCGGACACACGGCAGTCAGCTTCCTAATCCCCCAAATGATTATGATCCATCATAATTTATGATCTCATTTTTTTTTGCGACAGGATGTAATGAAATCTTTTTTTCCCTTTACTTCCAAATTTCAAATTTCAGAATTCTCATTAATTATTTACGCATAATCGAGCATTTATGGCAAGTCTCCTTATCCCTTCCCCTTCCTGGGCACTTAAATTCCTATTTTTTAGTAGTGAAACTTTGTTTTTAATGTCATCTCTATTTTATACCTTCTTTCTGTACTTTCAATTATATTTTGCTCACTCATCCCCGTCCCACATGGCTGTTCATTCATTTTTCTGCATTGTCCATACTTTCCCTTTTTTCCTTCTCACTCTCTGTCACGTTCAATTGCCCCTTTCTTGACCGTTTTATAACCCGATTTCTGCTTCTTGCTCAACAATAATGTCGGTTTAACTTCTGATGTAAATTTGTAGCATTATTTAGTGTTTTTACTTTTTGGCATAAATTTCTTAGTTAAGTATGGTTGTAACTTTTGATTTTTTTTGTGAGAAATGTTGTTTTTCTGATCAATTGCTTTTGTATGGAAAAAAAAAAAGAAAAAATTGTACCATTAGTAAACTTGTTGCAGTCTACAGTCTTGCACATATAAATATCCTGTTGTTTGTCCAACTATTCTTATACATAATGTTATTATCTATACAATTTGAATTACTCTTGATGCCAGATATCTTTTTACATGTTGTTCATCAACATCATTATTTACAAGTTTCTTTCATGGTGCATCTCAAAGACACCAGCTCTGTATAATTTAGGTCATTTAATTTAATTGCTTCATTCTCCTTTCTCCTCTGTCTGTTCCTCTTCTTAAGTGTTTTTTATGATTATACTGTTCATTTTTCAACATATTTGCTGTGCACAAGACTTAATGTATGCAATCAGTGTATTGTTCTAGTTTGTAGTTTTGTCATTTATGTTATATGTTTTTTTTTTTAATGTACGGTAATATAATTTTTGTCAATTCTTGGACCTCTGATTCTTCTTTGAGTTTTACATACAGTTTGTGGATTACTATGATAATTTCTTATTTTTCTATCCATTCTGTTTTCATTCTACATTTCATGTATATTGTTATGTCAGTAAAATGTATTGGTTACCATGCAGTGTGTAGGCCATGCTGTTTTTCCTACACCTCTCAAGACAATGATATGTCCCCTGGAAAATAGGTTTCTTTGATTTTTTTTTGATTTTTTTTATTTTTTTATACCTCATCTGCAAGATTTGTGTGCACATCAATCTTCTTTTTAATTATTTCACAAATTTGTTAATTATTAATATGCTACTCAATTTGACTATGTTTTGTGTAGCAATTATCTTTATTATGTTTACATGTCAATAGTGTTTTCTTATATTTTTTCTCTTCTTAAATGTATAGGAATTGTTTTTTTTCATTTGTCAATCGTTTGAACTTCTTAAATATTGCAGTATATAATTATGAAACGAGGACGTTTCTTTTTGAAAGATTGGACGAATGTAAGATGGAGAAATAGGGAGTTTATACCTTAAAACAGAACAAACCTCATGTAATTTATAAGTGTCTCTTCATTGACCAAGTTAAGAATTTATCCCCATTTCCTGCCCCAATTATACTGTCTAGATATACGACCAGTCCAATCCAAACCCTATGATCACTTCCCAGCTTTATAGTCTCATATCCTTTTATCAACAAGACCATCAAACCTCCAATGAAACTTCCATTCAGAACCCAACCATCTTTGTTATTACTTTGGTTAATCTCTACTCAATAGTTAATCCTTCCCTTTGTCCTCAATCAAGTTTAAGTAAATTCAGACCAACTGTGTTTACAATTCCCACCACCAGTCCCTTACACAGTACTGTTCAATGAACCTATAATCCCCACATCATAGACCCTCTCCTACTAATCTCTTAACTTCTATTCATGTCCCTATATATATTATGCTTCTGGAGTTGAGGAATCAATCTTACTCCGGCCCCGACTCTGTTCGGTCATGTGCCAAGAAGGAGTGGAACAGTATTCTTTATATATACTACCGACAATATTCCCTTGTCAATATTATGCACCATTCTGGAATTCCTGATTATTATATCTAATAAACTAAACTGTATATCTTGGAACCATCACCTTGTCTCCTGCATGGACTAATGTTCGATTGTGGCTTGACATCATATACTATAGTTAAGAGTGCACACCACGCTACCAACACATAAAACCAGCACTCTTACAATATCATTGCCCATTTGGATGCAGCCCATATCACTGTTCAGGAAAACGTGTGAATTTCATCAAAATTTGATAATCTTCTCATTTTATATTTGCCTGCTTTTAGGAAACTACACCCTTTTGTTTATGTGATATTACTGTTTGAACCATATTGGACCAGATAAGCAGCATCCCACAGCTGAAAAAGTAGTGATGCAGCCACTCATTAGAACTTTGCTGAATGCTGTCGCTGAATTATCCTGAATTCCAGTGACTGATACATGTAAATGAAGACAATTTTTCCTCCTTAAAACAGTATGTACATATCTTACCCATGTTTCATGTTTACCAATAAAGAGTACCGGTAGTTGTTTTGGAAGCTGCCAGTTTGACTGCACTCATGTGGAAAAGTGGCTGGCCACTATATAGGCATTTTATGTGCACATGTGCATACACTGGCCCAATTTGGGTGAAAAAGCTACACACATGTATGTAATAGTGCAATTTGCACTTCCTTTGGGTATAGGCTATCATGACAGGGGTACTAAATAACTAACCAGTGCTTTGAGTGGCTTGTTAACATCAATCCCTGCTTCCTGCTTGGCCGCCTCTGCCATGCTGTTGATCCTTGCCAAGCACATGTTGATTCCAATGAGCTGGTTAGTGAGAAATTTAAGGACAAGCATAATACAAATTGCAGTCATTCCACAATAATGAACTGAATTCAGTGCAGAAAGGATAGAATGTCAAGTACCACTACCGGCATACATTCATAACACACTGAAAATCAAGATGTGCAAGAAGCTAATCTTGGATGAAATACATAGCTAAAGAAATATATAGGGAGAACTAGAAATGTCGCTATGGTGACTGATGCCTCCGCCATAATGCATGATTCTCCCAATAGGTGTATAGTACAATGTCTTCACAATGTGTGATGACAGTTTCACATAAATGGCAAAATACTGAAATGACAGGTTTGTCAGAAATATCTTGAATGTTCACTTTCCTTGAACTGGGTTTGCTATAATTGTCTAAGAGTGCAGGTACACATATTTGGGGAATTGAGGATTTTTACTTGACTTCTGACCGTCCCTTTTATAAGTTTATGCATTGAGTAATTCTCAAGGTATGAAGAAAGAGTGTAAGTACAATACAAAATAGTTTTTTTTTTTTTTTGCATTTAAACCTGGCCTTTGACCCTTAACCTTTGACCTTCTGGCTGGAAATTTCCCAGAGAATCTCCATTAGGTAATACATGTATATATTAAGTTTTAAAACTAATAATGCAAGCATTGCATAATATACTAGTACATGTATATGGGGGAAATAGTAAAATTTTGAGGAGTTGACCTTGACCTTTGACCCCTTGACTATTGACCCATGACCCCTAAGTTCCCTAGATAATCCCTGCCAGTCAGTACATGCGTATGTACCAAGTTCCATGAAAATACATTGAACCATTTGTGAGAAAAGTGAAATTGTAACATTTTCACCTAACCTTTGACCTTTTGACCTTTGACCTTATGACATGAAACTCTCTCTGGAGAATCTTTACACAGTAGTACATGTCTACACTAAGTTTCAAGAAAATACCTTCGGGCATTGCATAGATATGGGGAAAATAGCAACATTTTTAGCATTTGACCTTGACCTTTTCACCTTTGACCTCTTGCCAATGTCACTTAAATCTACTCAACTAATTGCCCCATCATACATCATCCTTGGACCAAGTTTGGTGAAAGCTGCTTCATCCAGTCTTGAGTTATCGCGCAAACAAATACAATTTCATGATTTGACCTTGACCTTTGACCTTTGGCCGATTTCACCCAAAATCTAATCAAGTAATTGCCCCATCATACTTTATACTTGGACCAAGTTTGGTAAAATTCCAGTCAATATTATTCAAGTTATCGCGTAAACGAATGCGGACGGACGTACGTACGGACGTACGGACGGACAACCCGAAAACATCCTCCGGCACCACTTCGTGGCGGAGGCATAAAAAGAAACAGAAGTCCATGATCAAGATGAGGAGAATGAAGTGGATTTCAAAAATGGCATCATGTCTTTGGAGTGAAACATATGACCTACATGTATCAACTATCATATGCCACATAGTGTAATTTAAATATATTTGCATGGGTGACACTGATGCTATGCTTCTATGGCAGTTGACTAGATATTTTCTGTAAACAGAGGTATCTAGACAGGAATACTCCTCCAGAGAAAATATAATCGTGGTCTCCACAGTGGGATGACCTTTCATGTACAGGGTTGAGGAAGTCATTTTGAATTTCAATACCTGTTTATAGTCCAATACAATGAAATGCACACTACAGGCTACAAGCTACACGTAAGCTGTTTATGACCATGTACTGTGCAATGTGTGCATCAAAAAGAAATGTTAGTGTTAGTTAATGCAGTGTTAATTCATTCCTGTGGCTACTGTGAGAGGGTAGTCTTTCAATACATGTGAAGGAAAAAGAACAGAATTTAGCTTCAATTATTTTTTCACTTAGTGAAACTGTTCCTTGCTGCCACTTTATTCTTTGGAATGTGTACATTGTATGAGAAATTTGTGAACTAATATTTTAATCAGCTTAATGCAAGGAAGAACATTACTACCCTACATCTGTTTGTTACTGCCTAAAAGCAATACTACCGCAAGCACTTTCCAAGCATTAGAACTACCTATACACACTAAACAGCTTCACAGATGTGTGTTGCCATGGAAACCATGCTCATGTCTTGTTACTTCAGTGTTCATGGGAAGCACAGGGTTATAATCAACTTTCATTCTTTCTACTTCATTTTTTTTTAACATGTACTCATATAATCTCCCACCTTTCTGTCTGAAAAAGAGGGATGATTTGGCTCAAAAGTAGAAAAGAAAGAGCAGTTCTCATAGGAGTATGCAGTAAAATTCTCAAGAAAAATAGGAAAATCCTATTGAAACAAGAGTTGGGAATTGTCAAAATTCAGATTCTTTTCACCAATTTTAGAATGGTTTGGAGGTCTGTGTACCTAGCATTAGCCACATTCAACATTTTTCACTTTAGAGAGACTGTTTATTTATGATGATGATGATCATGATGACGACGATAATGATGATGACGATTGTGATGATGATGATGATGACGAATGTGATGATGATGATAGTGATGATGATGATGGAGATTGTGATGATAATGATGATGATGATAGTGATGATTGTGATGATGACAATGAGAATGATGATGATAATGATGATGATATTGATGATTGTGATGATGATAATGGTGATGACGATGATGATAGTGATGATGATGATGATAGTGATGATGATGATGATAGTGATGATTGTGATGATGATGATGATATTGATGATGATGATTGTGATGATGATGATGATGATTGTGATGATGATTGATGATAATGATTATGATGATGATGAAAATGATAGTGATGATGATTGTGATGATGATGATGATAATGATGACGATGATTGTGATGATGATGATAATGATGATAATGATAATGATGATGATGATAATGATGATGATGATGATGATGATGACCTCATCTCACCCAGTGGTTGGTGCTTTCAGCCTCACTCCAAGCAAGAATCGTTCCTCGGTCATCCATGATGACCATCTTCGAATGAGTTGCCCCTCTGCCAGACAATTTGAAAACAAGGAGTACAAATTAAGTACAAATTAAGAGTTTACATGTAAAATCTGATCAGAATGACTTAAATAAACTTAGCTAACCCTCTCTTGTCCCTTTAGTAACTCACATGTCAAGCAGGACAATATTTTCCTTGCATTAGTAGGGATTTCTTGTTGTTGACATCCTTGTTAATATGGCCAGCTGCCATTTTTCTTATTGAGCATGTCACACATGTGATCCACTGATTCAAATGTGAGAATTTACAAAACATCTCTGATCACTGTAGAGTAGACTTGACTCCTTTCAGAATGACAGGCATTTTAAATGTACCTACTGAAACAGCCAGCACCACAACAATGCTTTATTCTGTCATTCAGGTGAAGTACTGAATCTGCAGCAATGATATCATCGTTGATGAGTAAAAAAAAAAAAAAAAAAAAAAAAAAAAAACACTCAGTTTTGGTGTAACAAATACAATGTAGCACTTCGTAAGGATTGTTGTTGTGTGGTAACATTACAGTAGTGTAAGCCAAGCGAAACATGTCGGGGTCACCAGTGTAGTTAGCAGTACAATTGTACATATAAAAAGTAGATATGTGCTCCTTCACAGTATTTTTAAGAAGCAGCCAGTTTTGGTTGGCAAGATCGTACATATGGCACCTACAAGTACATGTACCTACAAGTACATGTACCTACAAGACGCACATCAAAGCACAAGATGGCCACTGGTTTGAAGAACAAACAGAACTACTACATCAATCAGAATCACAATATGCACTATGAAATACACAAGTTTGTACGCTGTATGCAGAACCCATACCATGGGCCAAATATTTTGACTTGTTAACCTGCACTTTTGATAATGACATACACGGTACATGTATACTGGACTTCAAATCTTTAGCAACTGAAGATTCTGTAAACATGTAATGGCCTATGGTTCCCTGAAAGGTACAATGTACAGCAATATCGCTCTTATTTCAACAACTTTCTAAGTGATGTAATATACTGTAGCTCACTGTATGTTTATCTTTTTTTAAAGCTATGTTTATTTGAAAGCCTATTAAGACTTTGAAATACCGAGAAAATGGTGTGTCACGGAAGTAATTCTGACATACTATTGTTGACCTTTGATATTCTTTCAAATTACACAGTACATTGCTGTCACAAATTTTATATGAAAACAAAAAATGGTAAAGCATAAAACTAAACAAAAAAAAAAAGAAAAATGGACAGGCAGTTTTTGGGGTTTTGGGGACTAATAAGAGTATTAAGACAGCAGTTCCTGGTGTTTCACTGACTAAAGGGCCGAAATATATACTGAGAAAACCAAAGATTTGATAGATTCTAAAGTTTACGGTATTGATCAGTTTAGCGTGAAGCTGCTATTTCACACATCTGTTTCAGCTTAAAATACCACGCACTAACCTGATTTCAAGTAGGTAGACTTTCTTAAACATTCAGGTACCATGTACATGTACTGTACATAAATGCATGGCAGGATAATGTATCCTATCACACAAATACACTGAGACTAAGCCCTCGTACCAGTTTATAATGATCAATTGCATTCCAGACTTGTGGACACTACAAGTCATCAGTGACTCCAATCTGTTGATCAGGTGTGATTAGCTCTCCACAGGGTACTAGGCATCTTGTTTATCAGTACGCAAACATTCTAGAGGTACATTGTAGTTTAGTGATGTTAAATGACACAAATCTGAACAGGAAATACAGGGTCTGTGGAATATTTTCAGTGTGGGGGGGGGGGGCTGGCTGGTCAAGGTCACAGTAGGATTGAACCTGTGGAAATTAAGGGGTGATGAGATCCCCCTCCCCCCCCCCCTTTTTTTTTTAAGCCAGCCAAATGAGAAGGGGGGGGGGGGGGGCTGCAGCCCCTGAAATAAAGGTAGTGATGTTGGCCATTCATCCATCACAGGTGAATGTTCCCTAGCCAGACAGAGCAAAAGAAGTGACTCATATTAGAGTCAAAAACTGTTCTCTCTGCTCTGTGACTTTCAGTTTCACAAGTCCAGTTGAACGGATAATATAAATTAAGTGTTATTATTTAGCTATGCGAACAGTTTTTCAAATTCATGAAATCATTCCGTCAAGTTGTGCAACTGATTGACAAATTCATCAAATTTCTGTGAGTGATTGGAAATACAAAAATGTAAGCTCTTCTAGTAGTCAGATCTTGTGATTTTGGTACAATTTGGTTTGGTAGAATTCCAGATATCTAATTTTACATCAGTACATGGTATGGATACCAAAGTACAGAGCCCAACCAAGACCATCCTGCTTGCTAATGTTCTACCTCTAGAGTAGGGCTAACCCTTGACCGACAAGTATGTCTACACTGTAATTCCACGAAAAACTTCTCATTTACAGTTGAACCTCTCGTATCCGGACAAGTCGGGACCGGGGCTCATCCGGATAAGGGATTTGGCCGGATACGGGAGACTCAATGCTTTATACACGTACATATACATACATATGTACTGGCGAATTGTAGTACCACATGTAGTAATGTGTATACTGCAACCTTTCGTTGTTACATTAGGGGATGTTTGGGGATGTTAAAATGTCTGAAGGTAAGCAATTTGGAAGGAAATTTGATGCAATGTATGTTAATCATGTTCGAAGTAATATGTAATTCATGTGTGTTTGTGTAGGAGTTCTCAAGGAGTTAGGAATCCCCCTTTCCTCCCGTAATTATTAAAACAAAAATCACGGCGAGATTGCGTCCGTATAATAGAGAGATCCGGATAAAGGGAGGCCGGATAAGAGAGGTTCAACTGTATAATAATGACATTTGCTGGGTCAGTTTTTTCAGAAAAACTGACCCAGCAAATGTCATTAATATTATAAATGAGAAGTTTTTCGCAGAATTAGACATACTTGTCGGTCAAGGCTAACCCCCGGCCCGGGGCGCTCCTTGTACACAGGGTACAGCAATGCTTCACGTTGGGGCTGGTTGCAGTTAGAGTACAGCCTACAAACTTAATTTTAGAAGGAATAGACTATCTTCTTTAACTATATAAGAAGAAGAAGAAGACAGTCCAGTCGCTGTGTAAAAAAAAAAAAAAAAAAAAAGTCACAGGTTTTTACAGGGACTGGATGGGCTGTCTACATGTAACTATGTTAGTTTTCTTCCCAACTGTTACATTTTATATCTTGCACACGTCATAAATAACATACTAGTAGCCTACTACCGTACATACTAGTAGACTCTGACCGTATGTCAGTATTCATTGTCATGTCTCATGACATTGTCATTGCATTGGTTGAGATTATAACTGGACGTGGGTGGGGCAAGAGTTCCTGTCCAGCTTACCCCTCGATTCCTCCATA
Source organism: Diadema setosum (assembly GCF_964275005.1). Classification (NCBI taxonomy): domain Eukaryota; kingdom Metazoa; phylum Echinodermata; class Echinoidea; order Diadematoida; family Diadematidae; genus Diadema; species Diadema setosum. The sequence goes on from NC_092702.1 coordinate 14,904,993, forward strand.
GTAGTCTCTCTCTGCATCTCCCATTATACGATGGAAATGAGTCTTGGTCGGGCCGGGCGCGGTAGCGCGAGGATGTGAAACTGGTGTAATGTGGTGTGTGGCTGTGGTAGTGACAACCTGTTGATCCTATCCACTCGGACAGTAAATCACCAACTTATTGTTTCAGTGTTTGGCACTGACCATGTAACTTGGTACATGTGCTGACAATGCAATTATTTGCAATCTGGTCTTTAACGACCTTCATCAGGGCAGGAACCGAGGGTTTTAATTGTTGATTCGCGGACGATACGTGTTTTACCAGGGTATGTTCACAGGTGACAATCAAAGTACTAGTACTACTACTAGTAATAAATTGCAGAAGCCTGTAATGAATCACGATCACGATGTCGACGGAAAGTCCAGGGGGAACAAAATGCCAGTGCAGTGGTGGGCGTGCACACACACAACCGCAGTGCAGAAAAGCTGTCGACTACGGACACCGCGGCAACGATGATAGTTGTCCCGTTCTTCGTTGTGTTGTTTCCTGTTCACACGCACCCTGTCACGGTGACGCAGGATATGATTGTTTTTATCATTTCAGATATATAACGCGTTACAGAAACTTGTAACGGTGATCAGAGATAGGCAACCGACCCCAGCGTACATTTTTGTACACGTCCGGCGTCCGTCGTCCGGCCTCTACTACTCGCTGATGACACTTGACTTGACCACTACTACTCTAGCATTTGGCGCATATAAACGTACAGGCAAAGAGCTAAGAGGAGATCGAGCACGTAGGTGGTGCATGCCCAGCCTATTAATGTATGGTATCTCTCAAAATAAAAAAAAAAGAAAAATGTAAAATTGATTACGATGCTTTTGCAATGATGCTTTTAGTTTATGTAAGTTTCGGTGTAGATCGCATAAATTACCTGTAAACAATGGTCGAGTTAATGCAAACATATCACATTGTAATATTCAGTGCACACTCTGCTTGTCGTCTCACATAGGTGGTGAGTTTCATTATATTTTTGTTTGTCCTTATTTTTAAAGGGAGAGACGTTTTTCCAAGTGCTTTGCGCATGACAGAGCTTTTTGATACCAAAATGTACCTTTCAGTTGAAAAATTTAGCAAGATTTACTCGTCTTATCATGTTCGGATTTTCTAAAAAAATCTGAAAAAGATAATCACTTAAGCATCATGATAGTACAAAAAGAGTTGGTTCTACATGGACACTTATAGCCGTATGTTATAGTGAAGCAACCTTTTTTGTTAAATTTGCGACCTCAACGCCGGACGCTAAATAATTGTTCTTTTTTCTATAATTTTTTTTTTTTTTTTCACTAGGGACAAAAAAAAAAAAAAAAAAAAAAAAAAAAATCGCACCCCGGGCTCTGGCAGCACTGATGTTCCTTTACAGTGTTCATTATCGATCGACCGTACTGTATCCGTACGGTATTTCACTCATTGTGCAACGGATTATTGAATTTCAATTCTGAAAATGCAAAAGCTCCGTTACGTGGGAGGGGAATACCCGTCCCTTACCCTCCCCCGTTAGGTCTCCAACCATACACTTAGCAAACTTGGGGAATTGACAAATTTCAGAATATTTCATCCAAAAGCATATTTGATATCTGTGACTTGAATTCAAATATATTCAAAAGTTCCCTCATCCTCTTTGATTTATGTTTCCCCCGCTCGGTTCCTACCCGCAGATTAACAAGACCCGACTCATTTGGGGACTGACAATTTTTCGGAGTATTTCAAAGAATAGTGTGCATCAGATTGTTCTATTTCAATTCTAAAAATGCAAAAGCTTCGCCGTCTGGGAAGGGGCTACCCCTCCAACACCCTCCCCCTGTCAACTTCCATGTATTACTATGCCTACACAGTGATGTTGCACACGTGGAAGCAAGGGCTGAGATGCCGTGAGTTGAAGCAGTTATCTTTTTCCTTTTTTTTTTGGAAAGAAAAAACAGCACAAATTTCACCAGAAGTGTGCACTAGAACGATGAATTTCAGGTCTGAAAATGCAAAATCTCCCTGTCTTGGGAGGGGGATACCCCCTCCCACAGGCTCCCCGCTCGGTCGCTCCGCTCCCTCGCACATGATATGCTATATTCCACCTTCAAGTTTTTGCCCCCCCCCCCCCCCATCATGAAAACGGATTGACGCCGCTGGAGTGGATTATGCAGAGAAAGTCATGTGCTAAAATGTGTTAAAATGAAAGGTTCATCATTGATTATTGTGACAATAATTATCATTAGGAGAAATAACTTCTAAAGAGCGATCCCTATGCACTAAAAATCACGATACCAATTAGCAGCCACTTATACTCTGTGTCTGGAAACATACCAACTATAGTTCATTGAGACTTGCTTAATTGACTCATTTCTAAACGGCTTCTTGTGCTTCATGATCGACCGCAATACATTACATAATTTTTCTAATGTAAATGTGAAGTCCTAATTAACTATGTCAATATAGGATTTCATATATATATATATATATTTATATATATATATATAATATATCTGATTATTACAATCTAATGATAATCAAAACAAATGAATATAAATCAATAAAATCAATAAAGCATTTCTGAGGAAAAACAAAACAGAACGGTAAATTTGATAGTGTTGTCCATTGAAGTTGGTTAGAAGAATAAGAGAGGCAGTGATTTTGGGACTTTAGGATGATCAGTTTATATGTTATCTATCTTTAGTAAGTGTGTGTGTGGGCGTATGTGTGGGGGATTTAAGGAACTCACTGTATATCATCAATAATTATAAGATATAAATGTATATAGGGCATAATGATAAGATATATAATCAATAATTTCTTGTTAGTCAATAGTCGCCTCTGTAAGGGTAGTATATGTGCATGATATAGGGTGCCCTCTACACCAGCGTATTCTATCTTGTCCCCAGAACCTGTAGGGTTGAAAAATAATCATATTGATGTGTTTTGTTTAGTTTCTTGTACGTGTACGTTCAGAAATCAAAATCTTTTGAAATCTCCCTCCAGTTTGTGTGTGGGTGTGTTTGGAAGCGCGGGGGGGGGGGGGGTGGGGCAGAAGGGACACTTGCCCCCCCCCCCCCATATTTTTGTGCCCCCTGTAACAATAATCAATTAATTATTTAAAGACCAATATGAACAATAAAGACACTTTTCTCGTCGAAAAGTTGTCAATTTCATAACTGAAAATGCGAAATTTTTCGCATCACATAACAGGGAGAATAATACGCTAACAATATACATTATTATATCTATACACTAATATTTAATTGAGTGTATAGAAACCTGTTGGTAGCCTCGCTTCCTCGAGTGTGCCCCCTGAAACATACTTTTAGTAAACCTTACATTTTCCTTTTCTTCTATGCTTCTATGCTCATATAAGAACAAATTGCATTGCTCGAACAATGCGATCACTTTAAGCTTTTAATGAATACATTTCAGACGAATGGCAAAGTAAAAGTAGCTCGCTCCCCCTCCCCGTACTTAGTAAAATGAATAGTTTTCATAAGTTATGATCTAGTCCTTCGCAGTGATTTCTTATTATGTTTTATTCCTTAGAAATGTGATTTATGTTTTTACAAAAAGTCCCTACCATGGGAGGGGCTATCCCTCTCCCACACCCTCCCCCGCTCGGTCGCTTCGCTCCCTCGCCGAGGATCTCACACTGTCACATAATGTACTCCCGTATAGTCCTTCATAGCAATATTTTTTTTATTATGTTTGATTCCCTAGAAATTTGATTTAAAAATGTTCTGTAAACGCGACTTTTATCTTCTGTTTTTACAGAAAGTCCCTACCGTGGGAGGGGCTATCCCCCTCCCACACCCTCCCCCCGCTCGGTCGCTTCGATCCCTCGCCAAGGATCTCACACCGTCACATAACGTACGACCGTATGTTATGATCATAGTCCTTCACAGTGATTTTTCCACTGTGTAAAATGAATAGTTTTCATAAGTTATGATCATAGTCCTTCGCAGTGATTTTTTTTTACTAATTCCTTAGAAATTTGATTTAAAATGCTCTATAAACGCGACTTTACACCCTTGTTTTTACAAAAAGTCCCTACCGTCGGAGGGGGTATCCCCCTCCCACACCCTCCCCCGCTCCGCTCCCTCGCCGAGATCTCACACCGTCACATAATGTACCCCGTATAGTCCTTCATAGCGAAGATTCGTGTTATGTATACAATCACAATATGTACAATATATAGTGTATAATGTAAATGTACATGATGACACAGGAGCCAATAAATCAAATTATAAAAAAAAAAACAATCTCACAGATTACATTTGTGTCAAAACGCACCCCCTTGAAAAAAAGTTGGTGACGCCCCTGATTTGTAATATTCTGCCATTAACATGTAGATTGTCTATGTATTTTTTTTTTCATTTTACTCATGTTTGTATTCTCATATACACTATATTATCTTATATATTATCTTTTATGTCATTATGTGTAATCTACAAGAATTGTATTCACTGGTTTGTCATAAATGTATATTGTTATTTATATTCCTTGTTTGTACTCTCATACACCGAGAAGGGGGGCGAAAGAGTCAATAAAATTCACTAGATTCACGAACAGTCCTGGGCTGCTAACTATATCGTGCAGTTTTATTGCACATGGAGCTTTGAAAATCCCATTTCACTTGGCAAAGGTAGGGAAATCTTGGCAATGTCATCTGCTGGCTAGAGGCATATTGAATTGCAATACCCTTTTGTATTACTCCGTAGGTGCAAAATGAGTAGGAAAGATTGTGCTTGAGGTAATGGCAGTGAAAAATCATGGTAATTAAAAATGATGATAATAACGATGATATCAACATCAAATATCATGATCACGCAGACCGCCGTAGCCAAGATTTTTCAAGGGGAGGGGGTGCGGATAAAGGTTAAAAAATTGGAACGTTGATCACTGCGGCCCGATTGGGGGGGGGGGGGGGGGTCAAGGGTGAATGGTAACCTACACTTTAGGTGGAATGATTAAAAAAAAAAATTCAAGCAAAAAAAAAATTAATGCACAATTAGTATTCAGTGACAATATGAATGGCTAAATCGTGTTATCTGTCACCTTTTGACCCGAGTGTGCGTCTTCACTATAATAGTTTATGGAGATACTGGACCAAAGGGAGAGGGGGTAGGGATGTCCCTGCACAAACGAGGTAGCTTCTATCTCAAAAATTTAATGAGCGATCTGGTGCACACTTTGGTGGAATGTTTGCATTTTCCCCGATCTATATAGGCTATACATAGGCCTACTATGAGTTTATGGAGGTGGACCAAAGGGGAAGGGGCGCTTCCCTCCCCCACAAGTGAGCTTTCGATTCAGAATTGAAGTTCAGCGATCTGGTGCACAACACTGACTATCTGTCTTTGCATGACTTCATAAAGGGTCTCCAAAGGCGATATCCGAATTTGGATTTGGGTCGTTTTTATATTCAGGTATTCAATTATGGCATCTTTACTGTAATTACTACTTCCATACGAAAAACAACCCCTGCTTGACCCCTTCCCGAACAAATCAATATGAATATTAATATGATATTTATTTAGAACGGGCATCGTTTGAGTGATATCATAATGAAAATAGTTGTTATCTTGTCAGTCATTAGCATTTCATTTACATCAACAGCATCCTCATTACGATCGTCAACAGAAAGGTTGTCATTATTACTGATATACACACGTATCCAGGGCCGGCGGAGCGTTTTCAAAAGTGGCCGTCCGTGGTATCGACAGAATCATCGGCATCATTAAACATTTTGGTCAGCTGATAAGCACATACGCATCATTGGTAAAATCACCATCGACAAGGTCACCATCGAATCATTAAAATAGTCCCTTGCCATCATGAAGCAAAGCCAATAATTTTCCTAGCACAAATAATTGTAAATCATCTTGGATCTTAGGCCTAGAACCCCTTACCCGACCATCTTAAACGATGATAATCTATTCATGTATTGAAGAAAAAAAACAGTTTAGAGATATAATGTTTAACGTTGGGTAATTAACGACTTCAGCATGTCGTTTATTATTCGATTGCTTTTCATGTATTCACACATCACTCAGGAAATGGCCTCGAACTTTGGCAAACATGACCATCAAGACATATTATATTATCTTGCATGTGTACACGCAAAACTTCATTGCACAAATTCTTAACAATTTTGCACTATAATGAACAATTGCGCATTTTGTTTCCCCCATTCGCAAAAAGGGCTCGGCGAGTGGTGACTGGATTATCTATGATCGTACCGTATAATAAGTCTTTCTCAAGCCATAATCCTCGTCAATCATCTGCTAATGATAACGGTCTCCTGCATTTTTACACAACAGGGGGTGTTTCATCAACGTTTGTCGGCGCTGACAACTTGAATCACCATAGTAACAGTCAGTGACCAGAGTATCTCAGCCAATCAAAACCAAGGATTTTGCTGAAATTGGTCAGCGCCGACAGTTGTCGGCGCTGACAAGTGTTGATGAAACACCCCCCTGGTTTCGTTAATATTCTCTTGAACAGTAGGTATCTATGGATTCTTGTTTGTTTTTTATGCGCAATGCGACACCTGCTCATCTTCATTTTGTATCATCAATACCAAAACAAAACAGTGCTGTATACATTTAAGTCAACTTGTCTACCTGTTTCCATGTATTTCCTCTGTTCGAATATCACTACAGAACTTCGTTCAATCGACTTTGTGTCATATTCTTGTATCAAAAAGGAATGTAAAAATCAAATCAAATTCGGTTTGCGATATCAAATTGCTGTGTAACATTGATATTATTATGCAAGGAGAGTAAAACAACATACACGCACAAACACTAGGAACAACTATATTACAGCGAGATGTCAGTGGTTATTAAAATTTGTCTCATTTATTTGAATTGCTGATATTAAAATACAGGTGCGATAACAAAGTTAACTGTAAAGTATAGAGTCGAGATTTTATAGCAAACTTTAAATCACTGATGACATCAACCAGTATTGCACCATTTCGATACTTCAGAATTATAGATAACAACAAATCTCTCCGAGTTGAATGTACATTTAACAATATCCAAATTAACAATTAACAAATGTAAAGTATCGTCATCATTTTTTGAATCTAAATGCATCTAGGAGGATTTAAAACTATAACATCGTGGTCACGTAGTTCCCATGACTGTTAAAAACGAAGAAAATACAGAATTCAACGGTTCCGTGTGAACGACGGAGGTAACAGCGCACAGTATAAAGTGGGGTACCTATACGCCTTCCCACGCTATCACCACATTTACCGCAAGCACTCTTCACCACATCTTTAACTGAGGGATCTTTGATCTTCACCATGGACCTCGAGTACAGACTTAAAACCCACCCTCAAAATTATTATCCCTTATTTCAGTCCATTTCATTAAATAAGCATGATCACTAGACTTTCCTATCTATCACAGGAAGTTATGGTTGGAATTCGAAATATTTGGTAAAAATTATTGGTTTTAGACTTTCAATATCTTGACCATTCACATCTGTCATTTCGGGCTACTAATTTAGGAATATCATCTAAATTGAATATTCGAAGTTGTGGTTATGGGCTGGAAAATGAATTGAATACTTGATTAAAACAAAGTGAGTCTGACCATGACCATTGATCTTTATCACCACTATTAGGTTCAAATAATTGTCAATTCATTTTCTATTCTTCTCACAAAAATGACATTGCCATAATAATGTTCCTATCTGAAGTAATGACTATAGAGATAAAAACAAAACAAAACAAAGCAGTTCCTTCGGCAATGTCATGAGGCTTTTACGGCAATTACTTGTTTATTTATTTCACCCTGACAACCATATTTTACCACATTTCAATCAATCACTGCTAGAAATATCTCACTCTTTTTTTCCCATAAGTTTATTGACCTTAAACCCTTCACGACAACAATCATTGTTACGTACATTACTTTTTTTTTTGTGGTAAATCTAAGCAAGATGTATGTTTTGGAATATAGAGCCAAAGCACTCATGAAACATGGCATTTCCATCAAAAAAAAAAAAATCAGTAGGCCTACATTTTCGCACAAAATGTTCTCGGTATACCTCTGTACACTTTTACATATGCAACATACATGCAGTGGTCCGGTGGTAACAAATAGTAATCCATAGAACGGCTTTTAAAAATCGAGAACAGATATAGGAATGACGTAAGGACGAACAACCGGAAAATATGTATACCTCAGGCCTCCATTGGGACGAAAACATTGAAGTTTCAAGACTTTAAAATTCCATAAGTAACATACAAAATATCTATTTCTATTTACGAAAGATTAGATTTTCCACAAGGTAACAACAATGTATGATAATTCTTACATATAAGAGTAAGGCGGGGACCTGAAAATGTCAGGTTAAAGAGTGTACATCAGATGAATTATGATAAGACATAAAAAGGCACATGGTCCAAAATGAAAGTGGAATGATATAAAATGTATGTTGGACGAGGCAATTACATGTTGATTAAGGACAGGATGGAGAGAATGATAATGCTGCATATGGAAGCGGAAACCGGAGAAGCTCTACCGGTCACGTGAATTTTCCAGCCCAGAAAACGGTGGGTGTAACACTGAAATCAAGAAAGAGTATACAAAGACCAAATGACAAAAGTGAATTTTTGACTGTTGAAACTTCGATTTCTTTCATCTTCATCAATCACGTTTCCAGAGAAATTTTATCAGAGACCGTCCTTTAGTGGGAGACGATAGTTCTGAAGGTGTCGTGGATTGACAAATGTAGCCTGATTGATTTCTGAGAGATGTGCAATAGTATAAATTTGTTATAGAGGACCCCGTACAGGACTAGGCTTTAAAATCTTTCATTCCAGCCCGTTCATTGTACAAGTAAATGAGGCAAACTATTCAGTTAGAAAATACACAATCTCAATTCTTTGATTTTGACTTTGGTTTGATTTGTTTTATTGGTTCCTGTATTTTCATTGTAGGGTGGGCCTATATGTATACATAAATTGTCGGTGCCATACACATACATAAACATCAGTTGTTAACAACTGATTTTCTTCATTGTCTTTACACAATGTAAAGGAGAATTATGGTAATTCTATTCTGCTATTCATCATGCGTTTAGACAATGCCGAGATACTCATTATAAAAAAAAAAAAAAAAAAAAAAAAAAATCATCCTAAACATTTGTACAATGTGATGAAGGAAAGAAGGCGGGGTATGTTTACATTGTATTTTTCGTACAAACAGTAAAAGTCTGCTCATACCGTCATGATGCAACAGTAGAATGTAACCTACTTGGTAATAGACAAGGTCCGGCGTATCCATGGCCACTTTCCAAACCAATTTCCCAGGTTCGCCGGGCTGGCAGTTCTTCACGAGCGTGGAACGATACGCTCCGAATGAACTGTAGTCATCGGCGTTTCCCGTAGTGGGTGTGTTCATCCACTGGCAGAGTGGGCCCTCTACGGTACGTATATTGAAAGAAGAACAGAACAAAGTGCCTTATTTATGATTACTGCCACATGGTAATGAGTCCACACACGAAAAGATCAAAATGTCAAGTAGGTAACAGCAAGAATAGCTCCGGAAAAAAAAAAAACCCTAAAGAATTTAAAGAGTATTTTTCCTTGTTTTACTGAGCACACGGTATGTATTTTCATTCATTTCTTCTATTAAAAACAAACAAACAGATAAAGGTGAGAGCCGGGTGAGCACATTGCTCAAGGAAAATAGACCGGGGGCCCAGGAGGTTTATTCAACCGAAAAGCGGACAAGCAACTGACCTCATAGGAAGTTTACATGGACCCTGGACATCACAAAAATGCATTGCTGCCGGGTCTCATCGTTGGCCTTCCCGCCAAAATCACGCAATGTATGACGTCACTTCCGGTTGGCCCTTTTCCCAAACTTTTGAGACAGTTTGAGTTGAATGATCATTATTAATGTGTCAGTTTCGGCTTCTAAGAGTGTCCTAGATATATTTTATTTGGTATCCAACTATTTTGGAGTATGTATTTAGCATCTATTTGCCAATTTTTTATGTGGTGATGCACCTGATGGTGAATATATTCATGGCAATCATTGTCGACGTCGCTGTTTTAGAGAAAATGACACCTAGATTTTGATCACTTTCTAAAAGATAGTTGTTAATACTCTCTATAAATATCTCAATCTTGTCTAACGGTTGTAAAAATCTATATCCAGCCCTTTTTGTGATTTGAGATAAGTCTAGTCTGTTCAAACATTAAAAAGTATAACCCTTCCACCATTTAGGGTAGCGCCCTCTGTGATCTGAACCTTTGCAACACAAAAAATAAACTTTGAAACAAAGCATTATTGGACACATGTTCGTAATGCGCACAAAAATTTGTATATCTCGTCAGAATATTATAATGTTCTTCACTTAAAGCTTCTAGATTTATGGAAGAGAGTACAGGAACTAGGCAATATCTTAATCTTGTGCATGGGCAAACAGTATTTGCATCATTATGACTTTTTTTTGGATATCTCAGCCATTTGAAAACCAATTTTCATCAAATAAACGTTGAATCCTTTTTAAAATTACATGCTCTTTCATTTTTCATAAAAGGTTCCTCATTTTCTCACTTAGGAATGTTATAAACCTGAATTATCACCTCAACCAGTACTGTACAGTCCCATTAAGCAGCCTTGTCAAAGCTGCTTTCTCAGTCTTCAGGGGTGTCCCCATTACTTGATGGGCCAGCTAAAGAGGTACTTTAGTGAGAGGGTAGCTAATAATGTGCTTAAGATCGATTGTATCACTTGATTCAGCTGCAACAGCTAGCATACGTCCGAAACGGTCTCTGGCTCCCTCAGTTGCGTGTACTCTTTTTTACTGCTGTTTTAGACCTCTTTGCGTTTTCTGAAACAAAGTTTAACATTTTGATTCTGGGAACTGGCTTCAGAAACCTGGAACTGGCAGCTGCACATTCATCTTGAAACTCAGTCCGTCTTTTCTGCCCTCGTTCGAGTGTTGTTAGGAGAAATTGCCTCGTTGTCTCACTTGTCTTTGAAGAAGCTCTCGTATTTCGCACAAAGTTCACCCAGTGCAGCGTCTTCCTCTACGTCTTGAGACCTTTCCCTGCTCTTCTCGTTGGCAGATATCACATAGTTGCAACATATCTAACCGCCTCATCTGATGATTCAAGAAATCTAGAGAGCAATGCCTTTTCAATTGCGGCGAAATTGTATGGTGTGCCGTGTACATATTCACCCTCAATGGCACCGTTGCAAATTTAACAGCATGCTGGAAATATGGTCACTTGATCTTGATCAAATCAAATTTGCAACGTAAAAAAAAACACCAACATGTTCTTTTTGTGGCATTTGGCCATTTTCTCCAAATTTTGAGACAGACTCCATAGAAGCATCATCAATAACATGTCTGTATGATCATCTTAGAGTGTACTAAATTATTAATTTTTGGTATCTCAATAGATAAGAGTATGGACAACCATATAATTCTTCTTCTTCTTTTTTTTTTTTTTTTTTTTTTGTAATGGTACCATTGAGGGTGAATATGACCGAACTCGGCACACAATATGAATGTGGCCGCGATGGAAAAGGCAAAAACACATACAACCCCTTTGTCTATGATGGTCCTTCTGAGTTCATCAATATCTCATCGAGGAACGTGGCCAGTGAGACAACGAGGCAATTTCTCCTAACAACACTTGAACGAGGGTAGAAAAGACGGACTGAGTTTCAAGATGAATGTGCAGCTGACAGTTCCAGGTTCCTGAAGTCAGTTCCCAGAATCAAAATGTTAAACTTTGCCTCAGAAAACGCAGAGATCTAAAACAACAGTACACAGAGTGCACGCAGCTGAAGGAGCCAGAGACGTTCCTGATCGAAACCTGCAATGTTCTATTTCAAATGAATTCTTCATTACTGGGACAGATCAGGTTCAGCGCTATAGAGGCAAGGATTTACTCGAGAGTTCTTCAGTCAAGGAACAGTTTGCAAGATATATCATGTAGGAATGGAGGAAGCCCCAGTATGGACAGGTTATTGGATAGAAAATGTGGTGTGTTTCTCATGGCGCAAGCTGTGTAGAACTGAGGAATACCAACGACCAACAGTTACTGTTAGCAGATATGCCGAGACACTTGCAAGGCCATCATGTAGAAGCTAATATGCAAATAAGAGGGCATTATCTTCGTTAGGTCCAGTGACATAGACGTCTTCATCATCTTGCTGTACTGTGCCAGGTCGGATGAAGGAAAAATAATTATAGACTTTGGTTCGGGCAAAAACAAAAGGTAAGTTGATGTCTCAAAAATTGCAGCAGTTCTCGAAGAGAAGCAACCTGACATTACCGATGCACATATTGGTCTCCCCGACAGGTTGCGATTTCACTTCACGTTTCTCCAGGAAAGAGAAAGTAAAACCTTATCAAAAGATGGAAAATAGTGCAACACACATCAAATCTTTCCAGTCTCTCTCAAACGAGGAAGTAGATACTCGAGCTGCCACATTCTTCATCTGCCCACTGTATGGCTTTGCAACATCGGAAATAAATGATGCCAGATATTATACAATGTCTTCAAGCGAATGAGCAGTGGAGGTGACAAAGGTACTGCCCCTTGCAAGACTGAATAAAATCATCTGCTATTTACTAATTCTCTTCCTCTCTGTGCCACAACACTTAAAAATCACATCCAAGAGCACAGTATGTCGCCAGAATGTGGAAGAGAGCCAGCACGGCAGTCTTGTAGACAATGGGTGGAAATCTACCCAGAAGCACTTTGAGCCAGACTGTTACCAAGGAAGTGCAGTCCCCTCATCTCTCGAAGGCTCATCGTTCAGTCCTTCAGATAATGCAAACTGAGACGATGAGGAATCCGAAGGGACATGGAGTGAGCAAAGCGATGAGAGTGATGAAAGCGATGAGAGTGATGGAAGCGTCAGTGATGACGAAGACATTCTAAAGGTTGTGTCCCGAAATATTGCGAATTTAGTTTGACTCTTGGACCCCGTTTTACAGTGCGGGGCCGGGCTCGGCCGCGGCTCGGCCACGGCCGAATCCGGCCTCAATTGCGCGGCCGAGCCTCGCAATTTTGTCCGTTTACACTGCTGGGCTCGGCCGCGCTTTTGATTCAAACCTTTCAATATTTTGTCGTAGTGGCGCTCTGCTTGTAAACAAACGCAATTTGGTATTGTCTGGTTTTCAGACCCTTTGCCAAATGAATTCCGTGGCGACGAAGTCGCCGTTCGGGCAAAGGCCTTTGCCGAAGGAGAAAAATCCTTTGCAGGACAAAACCACCTTAAACTATACTAGTTTTCGATGTTGAGGGGGTTAATATCCTGAATAGCGAAAGATACAGGCAGAGGGTTTGGAAGCCAGACTAAAATTGGCCGCGCAATTGGCCGCGCATTTGGCCCAGTTTGCGTTTACACCAAGAAGAGGCAGGGTTCGGCCGCGGCTCGGCCGCGGCCGAGACCACCTCCAGAGCGAGGCCAAATGCGAGGCCAATTTTGGCCTCGCATTTGGCCTTTTGCGCGTTTACACTGAAGCGGGGCTGGGCTCGGCCGCGGCTCGGTCGCGGCCGAGCCTCGCTCTGTAAACGGGGTCTAAGTCATAATGATGCAAATACTGTTTCCCCATGTACAAGATTTAGATATTGCCTAGTTCCTGTACTCTCTTCCATAAATTATCTAGAAGCTTTTGGACCCCGTTTACAGTGCGAGGCCGGGCTCGGCCGCGGCTCGGCCGCGGCCGAGCCCGGCCTCAATTGCGCGGCCGAGCCTCGCAATTTTGTCCGTTTACACTGCTGGGCTCGGCCGCGCTTTCGATTCAAACCTTTCATTATTTGGTCGTAGTGGCGCTCTGCTTGTAAACTAACGCAATTTGGTATTGTCTGGTTTTCAGACCCTTTGCCGACTGAATTCCGTGGCGACGAAGTCGCCGTTCGGGCAAAGGCCTTTGCCGAAGGAAAAAATCCTTTGCAGGACAAACTATACTAGTTTTCGACGTTGAGGGGGTTAATATCCTGAACAGCGAAAGATACAGGCAGAGGGTTTGGAAGCCAGACTAAAACTGGCCGCGCAATTGGCCGCGCATTTGGCCCAGTTTGCGTTTACACCAAGAAAAGGCCGGGCTCGGCCGCGGCCGAGACCACCTCCAGAGCGAGGCCAAATGCGAGGCCAATTTTGGCCTCGCATTTGGCCTTTTGCGCGTTTACACTGAAGCGGGGCTGGACTCGGCCGAGCCTCGCACTGTAAACGGGGTCTAAGTGAAGAACATCATAATACTCTGACGAGATATAAAATTTTTTGTGCGCATTATACGAACATTAATCTCCAACATGCGTGCAATAATGCTTTGTTTCAAAGTTTAGTTTTTGTGTTGCAGAGGTTCGGACCACAGAGGGCGCTACCCTAAATGGTGGAAGGGTTATACTTTTTAATGTTTGAACGGACTAGACTTATCTCAAATCACAAGAAGGGCTGGATATAGCTTTTTACAACCGTTAGACAAGATTGAGATATTTATAGAGAGTATTGACAACTATCTTCTCGAAAGTGATCAAAATCTAGGAGTCATTTTCTCTAAAAGTGCGACGTCGACAATGATTGCCATGATTATATTCACCCTCAGGAGCATCACCACATAGAAAATGGGCAAATAGATGGTAAATACATACTCCAAAATAGTTGGATACCAAATAAAATATATCTAGGATACTCTTAGATGCCGAAACTGACATCTTAATAATGATCCTTCAACTCAAACTGTCTTAAAAATTTGGGAAAAGGGCCAACCGGAAGTGATGTCATACATTGCGTGATTTTGGCGGGAAGGCCAACGATGAGACCCGGCAGCAATGCATTTTTGTGATGTCCAGGGTCCATGTAAACTTCCTATGAGGTCAGTTGCTTGTCCGCTTTTCGGTTGAATAAACCTCCTGGGCCCCCGGTCTAAAAAGAGCCTGGTTTGCAGAGTGCCCTTCACTCTACACTTAGATATACATACACAACATGCACGACAAAGAAAAAAATCTTAAACTTGTAAACTTAGAAGACATGTGTTCAGGAAAAGCGTGAAAACTAAAATATGCTTGATGATCCTGTGAGTGAACCACCAAATACGTAAATCTACAGCTGCTTCATTATGTACACATATCTCATAATGTATAATTATGTTCTCTGTCAATACATGTATTTCTAAGTGTTTGCCCAACAGTATGTTTATGTGTTATTGTTGTTGTTGTTATTTTTCGTGGTTGTGATTTCAATAAAATCTTTACTATAGGTCACTATAGGTCCATCTATAGGTCCATCTATACGTCACTATAGGTCCATCTAAACATAGGCTCTGTTTAAAGGCAACAAAATTGCAAATTCACGCTGATATAAACATCTCACCTTCTGGACCTGCAAAGATTGTCGAAACAACCTGCATGTAAACAAAGACAAAAAAAGACAAAAAAAAAGTCAAAATGTCACTACAAATGTTATGGTATGAGGAGGAGCAAGATTGACTGAAGGATATTTGCTAATTATACTGCAAATGCTCTTCCTGTGTTTCTTCTTCTAGTTTCTCGTCTTCATCTCCATCTTCGTTTTCTTCCTTTTCATCTTCGCATTGTATCATGGCTGATTAATGCAAATGATCTCGTTTTTTCTTTCTCCTTCTTGTTCTTCGTCTTCATTTTTATCTTCTTCTTTGTCTTCATTTTCATCTTCTTCACTTCCTTCTTCTTCTTCTTCATCCTCCTCTTTCTCTTTGTAATGTCCTTCTAAACTCATGGATGTTGAATATTGAGACGTCGTGAGAGAATAGTGCTTAAACAGGAGGTGCTGTCAAGGTAAATTTTATTTTCATCATTGCCATGATCGCCACTGTAACTTTCGTCATTATCACTAGTAGCAGCAGTAAATAGCAAGAGTAGTAGTAGTAGTAGTAGTAGCAGCAGTGTATGGTAGTAGTAGTAGTAGTAGTGTATAGTAGTAGTAGTAGTAGTAGAAATAGTCGTCATCGTAATAGTAGTAGTATAGTGTAGCAGGAGCAGTAGTAGTAGTAGTAGCGGTAGCAGTAGTAGTAGTAATAGCAGCAGTAGTATAGTTAAAGCAGTATATTGCAGTACAACCCTTGTAGTAATACATGTAGTAGTATAGTAGTAGTAGTATATAGTGGTGTAGTAGTATAGTAGTAGTAGTAGTAGTAGTAGTAGTAGTAGTAGTAGTAGTAGTAGTAGCAGTATAGTAGGAGTAGTAGTAGTGTAGTAGTAGTAGTAGTAGTAGTAGTAGAAGTAGTAGTAGTAGTAGTAGTAGTAGTAGAAGTAGTAGTTGTGGTAGCAGTAGTATAGTTGTTTCCGTTGTTGCTGTTGTTGTTGTGTAGTAGTAGCAATAGGAGGGGAGGAGGAATGGCATGTAGTTGTACACAGTATCATTAAAATGTATAATCACGAAACCTGGCTATATACCCCCGTATTATCGTTGATGAGCTGTTCGAAACCGCCGTTGGGGTCGTCGGTGATGTAGAAAGGATGGTAGTTAGCATTGACGGAGGGGTCGTCGCCACCACGTACGAGGAAGGTGTAGGTGCTACCCCTCTTTACCGTCAGTTCCGGGATGAGGAGGTCATCGATGAACCAGGCGATGCCCCAGCCGACTTGACCTGTGGGTTTTCAGTTTTCAAATATGGGAACGTAAAATCCTGTTCCTGACTAAGAAAAAGTCTTATAACGTTTTAAAAACCTGTTTGAAAATAAATGTCAGTTACTAGGTGTCAACCTTGCCTCTGAAATTCATTGCGGGGCAGAAGATGATCATTTATGCATGTACGATATGCTGAAACAGTGGTGCGATTTGCATCACTCATGAAATTATTCTTTACTCTAAGTCTGAAAGAATAATGAAACAAGCAGAGGTTGAGATGGAGGTCGCTAAAGGATCATAAAAGTCATCCCAAAGGTTATTTGCGAAACAAGACGAAGACTCGATAAACCACAAGAATACCTGTAATAGCTTCGTAACCCTTTTCTCCTCCAGAAAGACCCATTTCGACGGTAAAAGTGGTATCTTCAAGAGCAACAAGGCTCTCAATTTCCCATCCATCGGACATTGGAGGTGTGGTCCTCCCCGCGTTCAAGTCCTCACAGGTGGAGCTGGCACGACCAAACTCGATTTGGAGATTCGATTCACCTGAGTAAGAATATGAAACGGACACACTAAATACATACAATCCAATCTAGAATCATTGCTCTATTCACCATCGTACTCCACACGACTTGAAATATCAGGTAGGTCTACATGGTTTGGTTTGATGGTCTGGAATCATGAAATTCTGTCAAAATTCAAGAGCAAGCAATTTTGAATTGATGTATTAGGTTTACCAGCAATAGACGTATTTACTACTTGACTTCTGATTAATATTTGTTACAATGGATGTAACAGACGTTTTGCCTTTCAAGGTCCTGTCCGAAGTCTTTGGAGTTTTCAGAAATCCCCCATCGAAACGGCAATTGCGGTAACACATGTGTGCATTTTAGCAGGACATGAAGCACATACCTAAAACTCACAGGCGATAATTATAGTTGGCGCGAAAATTTTGAATGTGATTGGGCATTATAGGTAATGAACAATGATATTCTGATACATCACGCTCGGCTTTGCTTTGAAAGAATGGGGGCATGCCCCGATCAAAACGTCGATTGACACTTCGAGACATGAAACTGAAACCCATGCGAATTTAGCCCTGCGTTGATATATAACAGGCCTTTGAAACACTTTTTTAAAGCAACTCATAAGAAACCACTTTCATAACAGAATGGAATGAAATGATGGAGGGGACTTACGTGGAGATCTTTTTTGATTATGGTACGCCACTCGTCCATCTGCATTGATAGGTCCTAGGGCCCATATGACGAACGTTGGACCATTAGTCAAGATGGGTTTGTCGTAAGTAGAGTCTGACGACATGAAGAAAAGACAGCAAAATCGTGAATATCATGAAACTACATGTATAGTTGCAAACTTATTTAATATCAAAACAATCCAACTTAAAATAGTTTTGACATAATGGTAGAAAGTTCAGTCAATTATGTATAAAGTATGGAAAGATGATAAGTTTCAACGTCGAACCAAAGCGACCTCAGACTTATCATGCATTTTTTTTTTTCACAAAGAAAATTTATTCATATAAACATTCAGGTACAAAATAAAATAATGTCACATGCAGTACATAAAGAGAGATGATCGAAATTTGACAGGTAAATGCGAAACAGTTAAACAATATAAATACGATTCCAATTGATATTAGATACAAAACCTTTGGTTTTCTCAGACATATATTTGTCTATTTTCTTTGCTTGTTTTAAGAATTTACAAAATTGGCTAAAATGTAACGATTTCTTTTTATTTTTGACAGAAAATATGAAGTATTTTGCGTACAAATAAACCACGTTGTAACATTTTGGATTTTCTGTCGAACCAAGTATAAAGGAACTTTTAGTAATTTGAATTTTATTCTGTAACATAATTTCTTGTATTTGAGCGATAAATCTTTGGGTAACGTCACATTCCCAAAATAGATGTGCGATTGTTTCTGTGGAGCTCGAACAAAACGTACAGAGGTGTGTGTCAGATAGCCCCATTGCAAAAAGTAATTTGTTAACACCAATATTTCTATGTAAAATTTTGTACTGAAAATAACGAAGTCTTTGATTTAAAGTAGATGTAAAAGGAACATTATATATTTTAGTCCAGTCTAAGTTTTGATTAAAAATTTCTTCCCATTTCCTTTCTGATTTAGGTGGTTGAAATATCCTCTCACATAATATTCGATGTATATATCGACATATCTTAATTCTTTTAAACAAATTATATATTGCTTCTTCTTGTTGCGTCTTTATTTCATTATCATATACTGATTTCTCTTCAATATATTTTTTCCATTCTAAGAGGATTGCATGAATAACTGAAAAATATTCTAAAAAATTACAACAAACACCGTATTTATTGCGAAACTGTTCAAAATTTAAAAAAGATAAACCATCATCACTCAATAATTGTTTAATCTTTATTACACTCCTTTGAAACATCATTTTCTTAAATACAATCTCATTATTTATACGAATTAATGAATTAAACCATATTACTTGGTTTTTCACTTGTTCTACAGATAACTTGGGGGAAAAGGTATAATCACACCAAGCCCTAAGAATTTCACGTATAAAACTACTTTGTATCAAATTGATTTTGTTTTCTGTTCCGGCCATATTACAATACCAAATCATATTGTGCCCTAAGTTTTCTAAATAATATTCAAAGAAACATTTCCACTTTCCTCTATTTTGATCATTTAATAATCTTTTCACCCAAGTGATTTTAAGTCCTGAAATTACAGATGAAAAATGAAACATCTTTAAACCTCCCTGACAGTAATCTCCAATTATTGTGGTCCGACTGATTTTATCGGGTTTATCATCCCAGATAAAAGAAAATACTATTTGTTCTATTTCTTTTATAAATTGTGCTGGTGGAGAAGGTAATACCGAAAACAAAAAAAATTAATTGAGAAAGAGCCAAAGATTTTAATATAACAATTTTCCCGATGGGTGTTAAATATCTTCTCGACCAAATTTTCAAAATTTCCAATAATTTTCTTTTCTTGGGTATATAATTCAACTCAAACATGTCATTTAAAGTTGTAGTGAATGTGATTCCGAGTAACTTAAATGGTCCACTAGAAAAACTAAAACCGGAGTTGTTTATATCTGGTGGATATGCTTTATAATAGCCAAGAGCCACAATCTCACTCTTATTACGGTTGATTGCTAAACCTGAAAAAATTCTAAATTGGTCCAATATTTGTAACAACCTAAAAAAAGAATTTGGATTTTTCAAAAAGAACGTAGTGTCGTCGGCATAAGCGCTGATAAGAATTTCACGGCCACAAACATTAATACCTTTTATGTTGAGATCATTTCTAACCCATATTGCAAGTATTTCACTACATAAAATATACATACTTATCATGCATGTTGATGCGAGACAGCGAAAAGAAATCTTCGTCTCTACCTACCTTGATTTGAGAAAAATAAATAAAAACCCTGTAAATTTTAATCGGACAAAAAAAGAGTCATCGAATTGTATAAAATTCCTTGTGTTTTCAAAGAAATCAATACAGAAATTTTGGTAGCTCTTACTGTAAACCAGGGGCGGATCCAGGAATTCCGTAAAGAGGGGGCGCGTTTACAAAATTAAAGGGGGGCGCACGCACCCCTCCCCCATTTTTTTCTTTTTATTTCTTTTGTTTCAACAAAAAAAAAATAAAGGGGGGGGGGCGTGCGCCTGTTGCAGTCCTCCCTGGATCCGTCATTTCTTAAACTCATACAAAGACGGTGAAATCATAAAGTCGACTTATCTCTCCTAGCTCACGGACCTTTGCAATTATTATACAGAACTTTCCTTTTTCTCATGAAGCCTAACAGAGGAATTTATTTTCTTTCCAATCAAATCACCCCAGACTTGTGAGGATCGAGCTATGAGAACTGATCATTGATCTCTACAAGAGGCATCTGGATATCTCGTAGACCCATTCACGCTGTACAAACAAATGAAGCCAGGGTGCCGCCATCTTACCAGACACACTCTTTGAGGATATACATGCATTTCCCACCACAGACTGCCACCATCTTACCAGACACATTCTTTGAGGATATTATATACATGCATTTTTGAGTGGAGACTGTCACCAAGATCAGGCACCATTTCGTAGCAGATATTAGGATAGCAACTCTTGCTGGAATAGCAACTTTCCATGGCGACAGCAAATCAGGAAGCTAGATTCTTGTCGTTACCATGACAATTGCCATTTCAGCAAGAGTTGTTATCATAATGAACTTTTTTTAATGAAATAGGGTCATGCATGGGTTGTGATATCGTAAGTTCCGTACACAGATGGGCGGTGTGAGTGATAACGTGGCGTCGCGGCGGCCTCAGTTAAGCGATCGGCCTGGAGAAATTAGTGGAACCGACAATACCATGGATGAAGTCCGTAATGGCTGCTGAAATCTATTCGTGCAAACCATACTTACCCTGAGCTGCCAGCGGCCTCGTGTACGTGATGTGCGTGATTCCGTCAACGGTCACTGACGATAATAACGTGACATCATCAGTAGCCGACCCGGCACCGGCGGCTATCAGGTCGGGGCACGCTCCGGCGCCATTTTGAGGAGTACACTGTTTAAAGAGTCAAGGAGTACGATCATGATTAAGGCATTTGAAAAGAATGCTGATACAAATCCGTCATTTATTTTGACTGGCACATTTCCATTCATTCAGTGCCTGTAGAAGCATGCTTCATCTAGAAAATCAGTATTCACAAGTATATTGTACGTCATGTTTCTTTGGAGTTATTATTAAAGCAATCATTAAAGCAAGTAAGCAACAAAGCAACAAAAAGTCGATGAATTCATGCCAACAAAAGCTAAATGTTTTGTATCCCACATCCGTTGAAATCTAATTCATGTTATTTAGAATGTTTGTCGCTGTCAGTCATCTCGTGTATTTGTACCTGAATGTTCCTATTTGAATGAATTAAAAAACAGCAACGATCTTGGCAGTTCCTTGGCCCCTCCCCCACTGCAAAGCTAAGCAAACAAAATACTAACTGAGTCATCCAGAAAGACAGACGTATGATCATGTGTGTGTCTATTTAGTTTCGTTGTATTTTTACATGAAACTCCTGATCTTTAAGTAAAACATGTCTACACGCGAAGGGCATCCTCGAATGAGTGCGCGGGCGTACATTATGATCAAACTTGTCACCTGTGCATATGCCGAGAGGTAGTAATCCACCACACGGGCTTGCCCCGTCTCTCCCTCGACGTACGCTACAGTCACGTCCCCGCCAACCATCCTCGTACCCGTGGCCGAACCGCTGACGCCGAACGCAGCGTACTCGCCTGGAGAGTTCCGGCTGCTGAGTCTGATGGTGATGTCGGTCCCGTTGATCTTCCATCTCACTTGCAAGTTACCAGGAGAGAGTGTCTCACAGTTGGGGAATTCATCCATGGGTTGGGTTTGCGGAGAAACACTCCGAGTCTGAGAAGAAACACTCAGAGTCTGAGAAGAAACACTCGGAGTCTGAGAAGAAAACAAGACAAAAATTAAATGACCAAATATCATGATGTGGCTAATTCGTCAACTAACTAATAGTGTCATCAAGTATGCAGAATAAATTTATAACTCAATAAGTCTATAAATAAAATGAATCGATAGACAAGAGGAGATAAAATATCAATACATAAGTAAACAAGCAAGAGGATGAAAACAAGAAAGGTGCGCTCTCTCTTACTGGAATTATTCAGATTTTTTTCGCATCCTCATTTTTCATGAAAATTTACACGCTATCTATTAAAAGCTGTATGAACGTTTGTGCTATACCTCCACGTTAAAGGCATACGATATACTGCGAATAAACGTGTAAACACTTTTGATTATTTTTTTTTTCGTTTGAAATACCGTTGGTCTCGGCATGGGTTGCGCCAGCGGTTCTGGAGGAATATTCAGCTGGTTTTGGGCTGGGATGTCGAGATGACCGAAGTCTTGGTTTGCCAGGACACACCACAGGCCAATGTGACCGATGTCGAACACTGTCACCGCGTCTGGCAGAGTTATGGTCAACGTGGCATCGGAGTACTGTCCCAGCACTGCTTTGCTGCAGAAATCGGACGAGGAAACATCGACATTTAGGATTTCATTATTATGTAGGCCCTATCAACAGATCTCCCCACCCACCCAATAACGTTATTAAGTTCGACACTGATGGTAGTCCCGTAATCATACTGTACATCCATGAAACAACGTATTGGTATTATGATGTTGTTCAATGTTTATCTATCTTCACACACACTTTTTTTTTTGTTTTTCAATGATACTTTATTAATGACACACACACACACAACACACACACGCACACACACACACACACACACTCTCTCTCTCTCTCTCTCTCTCTCTCTATATATATATATATATATATATATATATGTATATATATATATATAATCTTATATATTATAATATATATATATATCATATATATAATATATATATATATGTATATAATATATAGATATCTCTCTCCATCGGTGTTTGCATACATATTATGTATGCAAACATATTATCTACATGTACGTATAGGCCTACATGCAACGACATAATAATGTTTGGTTATAAGGAGGTTCTCAGTGTAGTGATTTCATTTATATGTCTCTGCCAAGAACAGGAAACAATTATTGTAATCACAAAACCAATTATTGTAATCACAATTATGTCGACTATGTGGTATTTTGTTGCTGTCGTCGTTGTTGTTAATTGTAATCACAAGAATACTTGAGAGCTTTTCACCAGTCTTTAATGGCAATGACAATAGAAGCAGTATAAGCACTACAAAGACAAGCAAAGTGATGTTTTCTTGCTGGGATGAATTTTGCGTGATGCTGTCTCCGCGAGTAATATTGATAAAGCTTTCGCCAATTTGTGACTTTTGTCGCTCTGTGCTGGGTCTCTAGATATTTATTCATTTTATTTTATTTATTTATTCTCCACTCATGGGACGGATAGCCCTGGTCAGCTAAGAGCTGTTTTTCTATTTACCAAGTGTATTTTTTCAAGTGTTCTTAACATGGTAAGTTCTAACTATACTGCGGCTATTTCCCAGTCGTGGGGATATAACTGGTTTATTCTCATAGCTCTACAGCAGATTGAAAAATACGTGACATGACAAAATGCGGCTATAATAATTTTTACCTTCCTGTTTCATCTGGAACAATGATACCATTGGCGTTGCTTGGCGTTCCTCCTGGCCCCGCCCAGAAGTACGCACCTGAAACGCAAAAAAAAAAAAAAAAAAAAAAAAAAAGAGAGAGAGAGAGAGAGAGAGAAAGAAAACAAAATGCAAGAAATTATATAATCCGTAGTAATGCCAATATTAGGTAGCCGAGGTTCTATCTTCACGGGTACCCAGGTCCAAATTTTCCGAAAAAGTTTTAAACAATTAATTACTCCGCAATCGCTACATCACAAATCTCGAGACCGCTATTTTGGAGATCACAAAAAATAAGTGCTCACTAAAGTAGTGTATCACTAAAGTAGGCAATTACTCGCTTTTTTGTTGGTTGGTTTGTTTGTTTGACTGATTGATTTTGATGTTAATTATTTTTCATATGAAATCTATGATAAACGCATGGATGCAAATTCTAACCTAAATTTTATCCTAAAAGAATAATGGATTTAGCAGTGCAATACTGTGAAGCACAACTTAAAGTCACTTGGCTTTGTTTCTTTGTTTCTAATCATTGGTTCAGTATCTACCTTTCCTAAGTCCTAAAAGTACCCCGTAAGAAAGACCATTTTTTTTTTTGTGTGTGTGTGTGTGTGTGTGGCATTAGTGACTGTGTTATGGTCCACATTGTGATGCTTCATCACTTTCCCTGTAATCAGTAATGTCGATGTCATCACATTGTTTATGACAAAAGTTCTGCGTGAAATACTCAAGTTATGTTTTTGACGAACAATAAATTGTAAGGTTGCAACCACATCCATTTTCATTCAAGATTTTTTTTTTTTTATTGCTAGATTATTCCTGAACAGTAAGATCATGGTACAATAGGTGCAACATCCTTTTCTCTGCTTTTCTTACTTCTTGTCCCGAAAGACAAAACATGAAGACATTTTTGCTGGCAAGTCAATGTAAAACTTTCGTCGGCATGACGTCATCATTCCAGCAAATTTGCAAGCATAAAGCATACTACTATATAGTATAACTATTCTGTGTAATGAATAAAAATAAGCTTAATCTCTAAATGCGAATAATATTATTATCGCGAATCCCTTCTATCCCCATTTATTTGACTTTGATATAATTTACTTGACCTAACTGTGGAATCAATATCGCATTCTCAATTGATCTCCGATGATTCGAAACCTCGATGGGTACACCACTTTACAAATCCTTGATGTAGGATAAGTGGCAAGTGTAATTATACCCGTCTTTTGACAGCAGCGAGAACAAATGGTAGGACCACGCATAAACTGAAGGTTAAAGGAGACCTCCGGATGATTTTCAGATTTTTACATTTGAACAACTATAGATTAGTAAAACTTTTTACAGAGTTTCAGAATTTGTGATAATTGGGATGAAGAATAAGAATATTTTCAAAATTTAGAACAAATTGCAATGAACAAGGATGATGACATGGCAGAGTCACCATAAGAATGCATGAGTTGGGGCTCAAGGAAGCAGAACAAAAGAAAAAGGCATGCATAGATTATACACAGGTGAACTCGCAAGGAAGCGGTATTGTAATGGAATTACACTGCTACATTTCTGAAATATGTGAACCTCCTATGTCATCATCCTTGTTCAGTGTAATTTGTTTAAGGTTTTTCAAACTATTGTTTCTCTGCTCAAGAACCACAATAAATTCCACAAATCTATACATTGAGTTGTCGATTTATGTACTACATGATGTGAAATTATGAAAATCGTCTAGAATGTCCCTTTAACACGCAAGCACGCAATCTCATTAGGTACCAATTATACGCCTGCACAATCCAATACACTATAAGGGAAAGGGAGACATAATAATATTTCATTCAAACACACATTCACTTTCGGCTTACGTGGTCCATATCCGTCGTAGTACAGGTTTTTGAATCTGATCTGTTTTGGATTGAGAATGGTGACACTAGAGGCGTACACATTGTGGACTCGAGGCGAGTATCCAAGGGGGCCCAGGTTGTACTCCGAGGGAGGAACGAAATTGGCTGGGAAGGACACGTGAGCGAAGTCCACCTGTAATGAAATGATGCGAAACGCGTGAGTTATAATAAAAAAAAATAGAAATGTGAAATCATATCCCCTGGAATAATCACATTTTACTGTCCGTGCTTCAACATAACATTTATACCAAAGTCACAAACGAAATGTATGGGAACATTGTATGCAACACGCTCAATGGAACATGCTCTCATTTTCAGGCCGGAAATTTCCGATGACGAGATCCTCACTTCTGCCTCTCTTAATTCCGGGTCTTCATCTTACAATCTAAGTGTTTAGCAATGTGCTATCATCGTTTATGAGTGTTTGCTTGTTTTATTAGTTCAATGTTTGTAAAACGAAAAATTCTCGAACAATTTGCAGCCGATAAAACAAGAATTTCTCATGATTTCCGTCTCTGCGGTATGGCGCTACATCACTAACTGAAACGTTATCAGGACCTTGGTGCGCTTAAACTATATAGGCTTATCATTATTTTCATGACAACGTGTAGAGGGTATATTTATATTTTACTAAACACTATACCGCCTCCTGATCCTATTGACCACAGTACATTTTACCCACCGCAAATCTCCTACACCAAACCGAAAGCCACGCCAAGTCTGACACCGTCTGACCCGCCGGCATCTGCACGTCAATATCCCTGTTGTCATAGGGACCAAGTTTGACCAGGCTGTATTGAAAGGACACATGAAAAACATGAATAATAATTGAGCGTTCCTATCCCTCTGCGAACAACATTAAGTACTTGCCAATAGGTTTGTATATAAAATTTGTGCACAGTTGACTCATTGTCACAGCATAATGGGAGAAATTGCACTCCAAGTATTAATCATGTTAGCCTGAAATAAAATCCGTGAAGAAAAATAAATCAATCAATCAAACGAATCCGTAAGACCGTTTCATCAAAATCGATCTTGGAATTAGAATGCATTTCAAAAAGATTATGACTCCAAGATGCAGTGGTATTTATCACCACCACGCATACAAGATTACTTAGGTGATGCTGCACAACAAAATGCCTCGCAAGTCTAACACTGGCTCGCAAGCATGAAAACAAAAAGTTGAATTGGTGCTCAAAGGTTCTCAAAATATGACATGTAGGCCTATATAATCATTGAACTAATTAAAGCTTCACTTTTGACAACAGTACTTTCTTATGCGCAATTCCCTGCTAAATGCAATACATTTGAAGCTTCTAAACAGATTTGGTGATCTTTTTTTTTTTTTTCGTGATTCACTTGGATCACTGTGCAAACAAAAAGCAGAATTTTTAGTGCTCTTTAAACTTCCACTTTGACCTGAATACACTATGGACAAAATCAAGTAAATTGCCAGTAAGAAATTAGATAACTATGACAAAAAAGAAAAGGAAGTACATTATTTTTTATTACTGTACATTTTTAGTTTATAATTTACCTGTTAGATTTCAACACTGTTAGATTTCAACAGTGTGCATACTCAATAACTTTGTTCAATTGAGTGTGTCATTCATAAGAATAAAAGGAACAAAAGCAAGAGTACAACAGGCTAATTCTACAGATTTGTATTTTTCACGCATCACTGATTGGCTGTTGTAGCCACATACAGATAAGAATGGGCGATGATCAATCCATCTATGTTAAAAATTGTGTCTTTGGATGTCAATTTATCAACATTACTATGACCTATTCCCCATGAAAGTCATAACAAAAAAATAATGATGCCAAGGATATAACAGGTTCTATGTATCATGTGTCATTTCATGTGAAAGGTGTGCGTGTGTGTGTGTGTGTGTGTGTGTGTGTGTGTGTGTGTGCATATTAATGGAAGACTTGTTAGATTACGGCACCATGACCATCACATCAAAGTCGCCCATGGGGTATAGTGACTTTTATAACTATATTTCGTTCAAAAAAAAAGTGGGTTTTTTGTTGTTGTTTTTTTGTTGTTGCTTAGATGACTTTTAATGAAATTTTCACCGTTTTTTAGTCTATATCGAATTCACTTTGAGCACAGAGTGGAGTTTGAAAGGCACTGTTTACCGTTGACAGCAGTGATTTAAAAAGTGTTCGAGTTATCACATTTGATGCATATGTGTAGGTCAATTGTATCATAAAAAATCCTACCATATAACAATTTTGCAATAACGCCAAAATATAAGGAGATATCACTATTTTTCTCACTTAACTATAACTGTAGACGGTTTAGTCTAGAAACAAAGTTTTTATAACTATTGTTCACATTTTGCATAATACCATACTTAACATTGATCATATTGATTGACTCTTTTTAACACTGGTTGTTTCTATCCCTAACTCACATTTTAGAACTTAATTGAAACACTGAAGCTGGGTTTTTGTTTCATCTGCAAATGGTAAATAATGCCCATAACTTATAAAACGGCAGATACATAGCATCAGGGAGAATGACGAACCTTCCTGTTTCGTCCGGGATGATGAATCCTTGATCGGAGGGGATCCCGGTCCTTCCTCCCCACAGAAAAGCATCTATATACAAACACATAGGTAATATCAAAAGCAAAGGTAGAGAAGTTTGACTTTGTGTCCTTCTACGGCGTCGTGCTACCTGAATATAAATACGATTTACTTTCATCACGTTCATCAGAATAAGACAGTTCGGGGTTCCACTTTGAGCATGAGCAGAAAAAGGTCATTACTGTACCAGCAGAGCATGTTGGTTTTTAAATTCACTGAGATAAGCATCTGTGATGTATACATATTCAAGTAATCCTTATAAGTGGTGCTTGCCACCACATCCACCTGACAGCAAAAGCAGTATTTGGCAATATCAAATAAAAGTGATTGTCATTACATTCAATGCAAAATAATGAAGTGGATGCTTTCCAAAGTGTTAATAATACTATTGATTGGTCATTCTGGTCACGTGGTCTCGGCGAGTTCATCCTTTGTTTGCACATGACTAATGAATTCCATAAATTGTTGCGTTTGGCAAGCTAATGCATTTTGTTTGTTTGGTTTTTTTTTTTTTGAATTTATGTTTGCTAATGCATTTTGTTGCTTGAAGACTAGTGGAGTGGCTAATTAACTGAGAAAGAAGAAAGGTCATTTGTACAAATCTGTGCATGAGCTAACCCCGAACTGGCTTGTTACAAGAAATAG
Organism: Diadema setosum; assembly: GCF_964275005.1. NCBI lineage: Eukaryota > Metazoa > Echinodermata > Echinoidea > Diadematoida > Diadematidae > Diadema > Diadema setosum. The sequence goes on from NC_092702.1 coordinate 14,933,922, forward strand.
CCTAACTCTGAGTTACGGGATGTCCAGTTTCCGGAGCATTAGGGTATGACATGTATTTAAATCATTTTCATAATGCCAATCTACGCGAAATGAAATAAATGATCTTCTCTCTAAATACACGTACTGTATAGAAACGCAACTTCTAAATGGAGTAGATGGATAGAATTCAAATTTACCATATGATATGCACTGCACTTATCACTTATGATGAATTACGTGTACTGTTCATCTGTCGATTGATATATATTATAATACATACTGTGCATATTGACTCAGTAACACCTTAATGTATATTGTATATACAGCATTATTCATGACTACCCCCATCATCTGAAGTGGTGTATCACTTTACCGCGGCGGCCTTCAGAGAACTCATCATGCATTCTGAGCACTTGTGTGCTGCGCGAGCAGTCTACAATACCAGTTAAGTGTGATGTATGATATAGAGCACACTCCGCTGCCTTTGCCATGAACACTTTAATACATTGCAAAATGATAATAATAAATGATGATTGTAATTGGTGATGGAGGAGCGCTCACCCGGAGCAGTACCGTCATAGGAAAACCCGATGATGCGCAGTCTATTGTTGTCGATAGCGTAGACGGTACCAGTCACGGCGTGCGCGTTTGACGTTCCGAATGACGCGACCAATTTCCCATTGTATTGCCCGCTGACCTGTCCAGCAGCTGTGTCGATCAGAGAAAGAAAGGAGGAGATTGTTTTATGAGGAAAAGCATTTTAGTGATCAGATATTTGGAGTGAAATGCACCACGAAGTGTTGACATGATTATGCGTGTATTGCACACACATACCCACAAGCGTGCATACACGTATTGTTCGGGCAGTCTGCCATGATGAAAAACAAAAAAAAAAAAACAGGTATGTGGGAAAACCCTATTTAAGAACAATGATGCCGCATTCAATTTCCTGCTCATTTTCAATGTAGACGTTAAAATGCTAACTTTGCAAGCGCCTTGAATGAGCACGTCAAATGGCTCATTGAATAGATGATGAGATTGCATTCTCAGTTGCTGCCATACTAAGGACATTCTCATTTCAAAAAAAAAAACGAGCATGTATAGCTTCCGGCAGTATACAAATGACTCCGAGGTTTGAGTGGGTGGATAGGAATTTGATACACTGTATGTAGGCGTATATAATTTCAGCTATAAACTCAAAACAAAACAAAAACAAAAAAGCAAAACAAAACACACACAAATTGTGAGTCAGCTTTTTTCTTATAAAATGAGTTCAAAATTCCCCCCAAAACATGGCTATACTGTGTGCTGACTATTATTTTACCAGCTGCATGAACTTGATAAAGATTTGAAAGGTTGTATACCAATATAGCTTGGATTTGAATGACATTCGTATACCCAGAAATACAGATTTTGTAGCTTTTTTGTTTCATTAATATCACCTTGGAAGCAGTGGCGTATCTAGGGAAAACGGCGCCCTGGGCAAGCGCGAAAATTGCGCCCCTAATTTCTGAAAAAGTGTTCAACCCCAACTCCATCCCGGTAGGGAATTTTAGAAAAAGAGGTCCACATATGCTTTTTCAAGCACCTAAAAGGGGTCTTTTGAGGGTGATTTAAATGTAACAATTTTTGTATATTTCGCGTCATTATTACGTTTGGTTCTTATCTTCTTCTTTCTTTTTTTTTTTTTTTTTTGATAAATTGCGGCGAGCGAGCGCAGCGAGCGAGCCGAAGACTTTTGTATTTTAGCTTACAATACATGGAATTCTTGTCATTTTTTGCTTATTAAATCTTACAATTCTAATCAAGATATTGTGATGGCCTTACAGATAACGATTTATACCAACAAACTGAGGAGTTGAAAAAATATGCCAAATTAGTACGCACGAGTGAGCCGAAATTCGTATGATTTCCGCGCCATCATCACGTTTTGTTCTTATCTTCTTTTTTGATCAATTTTGGCGAGCGTGCGCAGCGAGCGAGCCGAAAATTTCTGTATTTCAGCTTACAAAACGTGGAATTCTTGCCATTTTTTGCTTATTAAATCTTACAATTCTAATCAAGATATAGTGACGGCCTTATGGATAACGATTTATACCAACAAACTGAGGACTTGAAAAAAAATACTCTAAATTATTACGCGCGAGTGAGCCCCCGAAATTTGTATATTTCCGCGTCATCATTACGTTTTGTTCTTATCTTGTCTGATTTTTTTTTGCGCCCCCCCCCCCCCCGTAATGTTCGACACCTTTGGTGCCCTCGTTTGATCCAGTAGGCGATCGCTTCAGAACGAAAGAAATAAAATTGCAGCCGCTGCTCCGTGTAACATTTTGCATTCTAACAATGGCATGTGTGAACACAATAAACATTGTCATTTTGTCCGCGTTATCATCACGTTTTGTTCTTATCTTCTTTTCTATACATTTTGTCGAGCGAGCGCAGCGAGCGAGCCTAAATTTCAGCTTACAAAACATGGAATTCTTATGTGAACACAATTAACATTGTCATTTTTGTTTTTATCTTGTTTGATTTGGTTTTCTCCCCCCCCCCCCCCCCCCCCCCGTCCGGGCGAGGGTTTTTTTTTTCCCTTCTTCTTCTTCTTCTTCTTCTTCTTTTTTTTTTCTTTTTCTTCTTCCTTTTTTTTCCGTTTTTTCGTTTTCGGCGCCCCCAAGGAGTGGCGCCCAGGGGTCAAAACACTGGTTCAAAGATATAGTGCATCCAAAACAGAAGGTTACCAATGACAGTTCTTATGACTGTATTTGAGATAGATAAACTGCCACAGAAATATCTATTTCCGATGTGATATGAACATTTTCAAACTAGGAATAGTCTGGTATTGCAGATAATGTGATCTATGATCTATAGTGATTATGCTAGTGGTACTACATGGTCAGGCTCTTTAATGATAAAAACGCGTATATGCGACAGACGTCACAGCACTCTCGAAACTGATGGACGAAACTTGTACCGGACATCACCCAGGATATCCTTCCAAACTGTTAGCACTACTCTCTCTTAAAAAAAAAAAAGAATGTTGAATTGAGAGTGTCTCTCAGTATACTTATTGCTTAAATGGGCATTCCATAATATCACATGACATAGTAAATGAATCGACAAACCCATGTAGATTTGTAGAATTTACTATGGTCCTTGAGCAGAGAAACCAATACTCTTGAACTTGAACTTTATTCTGTCGACCCCTTTCGGAGTATGAGAACATACATTCTATATACATGTCTATCATACATACATACAAGCATAAATACATGAAAAAAAAAGAATATGAGTAAATGTAATACAACAAGCTAACAGTTATAACAAGATGGCAAAATGTATCGGAAAGATGAAACTATATTAAATACTGTAACTATCAATTCGCTTTTTCATCACACTTGCAAATCAGAACAGATATAACTTGAATAATATTAATGATGATAAGTATGATAAACGACTTGAAAAGAAAAGAAAAATATATATATATTTACATATGAACTCATCTACTAAACTTTGACATAATAATATGAGCAAACTTGGCAAGTTTTGACAGTAATTTGGCATTTGAGATATTGAATAAACTATTCATTTTTAAAGCATTTGGACGTTTGGCAAACTGAGAGGGAATATACAACTGTATTTGCTTCTGTCTAGCATAAAATAAGAACATTCAAATGAATAGTGAAATTCGTCACCAATCTTACCCAGGTTACAAAGATTACATAATCTATTCTGTCTAGGAATACCTTCATAACGACCCTTGGTACAGGGTAAATAATGATTGCCACATCTGAATTTACAGAGATGCGTTCGATCTTTATCATTAAGTTGTCTAAGATAAGGCTCTAAAGTAAGGTTGTCTTTAAAAATCATGTAAATTACACATTGGTTATTTGCAAAAATCTCGCTGTGTCAGTCTTGAATGATCATATAATTTTGGCGTAGCTCTAGAGCGGGAATTAGCCATTTAGGACTTATTACCTCCTGTTGTGACCAAATGTTCCCCAACCCACAGTTGTCTAAAATGCTTCTAATTTTCGTGATCCATTAAGAATGGAAAGAGTTGTTTAAATCATGATGTAAAATGTTAATCAATTACAACACACACGACAATTTCGTTTGTTTTCCAGTTAAAATTCTACAACAAAAACTTATCAGTCTACTTTCTACCAGTTTTCATAGTTTATAACGACCAGTCTCACCATAAACAATACAACTCGCTGTGGATTTATGAACTCTGAAAATATTCCGTAAAATTTCCTATAAAGTACAATGTACTTCTTTGTGCATTATGTTCTCAAATCCCCATACCTCGCTCCCATACAAAGCAATTGGGACTACCAGTTTATCAAATAGATCGCAAGCAATATCAAGTGGCAAATTTAATCTCTTGACCTTACTCAGTACGCTGAACATCGCTCTTTTTGCCTGGCTCACTTGTTTTGAGATTGCTTTTTTAAAGCTGATATTGTAATTGAAATTTACCCCAAGGTACACGTAATCATCTACAATATCTAGAACATTTTCTCCAAACTTAAAGGTGGGTTTATTTCTAATTTTACTCTGAAAACCTAAACAAATTTCACTGAACAATGTTGATGACATAGGAGACTCCCATATTTAAGAAATGTAGCATTGTAATTCCATACAATACCGCCTGTATAAAATCTGTGCACGCCTTCTTTTGTTCTGCTTCCTTGAGCCCCAACTCATGCATTCTTATGGTGAGGCTGTATTTCATCATCCTTGCTCATTGCAATTCATTTGAAAACATTTTTATTACTCGATATTTTTAAGTACCGAATCTAGGGTATAATAAACTTTTGACTTTACGTGGCTTTTGGGCAGTAAAAATGTGTCTGTGGTAAGTAGGGACCTATTGACAATGCACTATTTTTTAACGTCTTTATCTAATGATGAATATAATATTTCAAATCTTTTGACATCCTGACTAGTCTAAACAAGCAAATCACTGTATGACAAAGAAATGTTTTGATTGTGGTGATGTATAACATGAGTATAAAGGACTCGCGGTCTTTCTCCGCTGCATGAAAAACACAGTGATATATATGTGTATGTGTGCCTCTGTGTGTGCGTGTGGGTGTGCGTGAGAGAGAGAGAGAGAGAGAGAGAGAGCATGTGAGTGATACAGTGTACTTGAAACTCAATACATAATGCTCAAGCATTGTATTGTACTTATGAAAGTGAAACAACATTTTCTGCAATACATGGAGAGATTAAAAAGAAAGAAACAAAGAGAGAGGAGGAGAAATAAGATTTCTTTAAATACTGAATAAGAAAACATAGACAAAAGCATACGTAACTATATAATACTGACATATTATCTTCCAAAGGTGCAGATAGCCATCCATAACATGCATACGAGGGAAAAAAACACGACTGTGTACGTATAGGTCTGCTATATTGTCCGTATGCTCATACAGTGCTTCCCTCCTAAAGGAGAATGATACCATTATACATGAAATGTGAATTGACGAAATACAAATTAGTAGAACACTTTAGCAAAGTTCGAGGAGAATCTGACCAACATTTTCAAATGTTATGACTTTTTATACATTGTAGTTCAAATAATGCAACTATCGCAGGATAAGAAGACTACAACACATACGGACAACAATAAAGGGAATATATTCATTTTTCTATTTTTGCATAATGAAAGAGTACTTGACATGCCTCTTACAGAAAACAGAGAAATTACCTTAACGCATTAATATGTCAGTAGAAAGTAGATATAAAGCATACTTTTCAAAAAAGAAGTGACATTTTGTGAAATTCTCTCTGTATATTTTCCTTGTATCGGTGTAGATCTATGTACCTGACGTCACGAGCTTAAGTGCAGTTGTCTCATCAAGCGATGTCTTTTGCTACAAATTTCATTTATATTGTCAATCTGCGTGTACATTTGAAGACAAATTTCATATTGGCATTAGTTTGAACGGAAGGACCCTAAATCCTTTTAGCATGGTCTGTCAATTACTGAGTATTGGTATTCGGTCTCATATCAAAAGAAACAATTTTGGAAGGATTTTGTTCTGCACCTGTAGGGTGATTATTATTTTGTTTGACAGGGTAACCTTGCCTTGTGGTTTTCCGTTTTAACTTTATGAATGCATGTTTGCATCATCATGCATCCAATTTTCCGGAAGCGTTGTTCAAGCGTTGACGGAAAGATCAGTCCTTTTGCATTGCACGTTTACCATAACAATCAAACAAACAACAGAGAAAGTCTACAAAAGTGTGTGGCACTGGAAATCTGTCCTAACTACATGATTAAAGCCTCCTAACCCGTTGCTTTTCTATGTTACGTCGGTGAAACTGTTGTGTTGGACAGTACTTTGTATGCATCAAGAGCTTGCTATATACAGTAGAAAGGCTATATGCGCGTTTAAGCACACGTATTATCTAAATCTTTGTACGTACTAGCACACACACACACACACCCACAAACACATATGCATGCATAAACACAAGAAATCCTAAAATGATTATAGTACTAATTAGCATGATTAGAACGCACCTTGGCATAAACCAACCGCCACTGCAGTCGTTGCTCAGTGCATGACAACAACAACTAGAGGCAGTTCATATTTTGATTACGTTCTAGGCTGTCATGCTCATATTATGTCATGTGAGCATGCGTGATTGATGAGTAGATCAGTCTAGTTTAAGTTTGTATGTCTCTTATATCAAGAAAATATCGGCACGTAGATTGCAGTATTTTGTTTCACGTATGTGCAATAACGAATTTCCAAACGGAGTGGTTTTACTGGAGTCGAAAAATATTCAACGATAATAGCTGAAAGCTGCAGCATCCCGACAAAGATATCATGACGACGCTTCAGATTTCTCAGTGAACAAGATCATGGTTACACTGAAAAAAAAAAATACCTTACTAAGAAATAACCCCAGTCACGCCAGTGCCATTTTGGAACTCACCTTGTAGATAAAGATAGAGGAACAAGTGTAGCCAAACAGGGACACGCTGAAGCCACGCCATCTTACTCGGTGATCTGCGCTTTCGATAGTGAAGCAAGGATGCCACTATACGTGTACGTGTATGCAGTTGGTAAAACCAATTCTTGTGACGCTTCGTCTATGTGCAGATTATCATGTGCATTGAGCCGTTTCAACATTCCCTACTCTTATAATAAAATCCGGGTGACGGCAGGCATTCTGCGCCCAATAGTAGGGCTATTACGCAGAGCTTGGACTCGTCTCTTTGAAGAGATTAACGCTTGGAAACAATGACGTCAGAAGGGGAAACTTATCTAGATCACTGTCGGTTCTTTCCGTTCATAGGATGTTATTCTCTGCCAGTGCTTTGACATTATGTTGTCGATAATACTTGACAGGCCATTTTTTTTTCTTCAAAATTCGTCATCGGTCAAAGAATAAAGTATATATTGTAGATATAGCATAGGTTTAGATCTCTTTATCATTAATATTGTACATGTTATAATGGGGTGCGAGCTTCGCTTTAATATCAACTCTGTCCCTCATTAATGAAGATTAAAAAAAAATAATAATTTTTGACGTACACTGGCGATTATTTCCATGAGTGGTGATTAAGACATTGATGTTCTTTCTATTTCTAACGTTTATCTACTGCTCTCTTTAGTATTCAAATAACAACTTTTAAGAGTTACATATGCAGGGGTTCGGCTGGGACTTGCTTTCGATTCGAAGGACAGCTTCGAGGGTCAGTGTGTTGCACAAGGCCTTGGGGGCGGGTGGGGGGGGGGGGGCACTTGGCCCTGCCGGTGCCGAACTACCATCGTCCACCTACACGAGCCGCCAGACGCACTGCAGGAAATTCTTTCATCCAATACTCCATCTGCACCAACTGTTTCAAACACTATATTCCACGTACCATCAAGGACTGGAACTCATTACCACCGGACATTCAGAGCACAGTCAACAACGACACTTTTAAACTTCAAGTAACCATTTTTTCCCCGTAACCAAGACTCAAGCTACAAGGACTGACAGAGCAATGCCAATGGGTATTTATCGCGCACTCCCCCTTTCCTCCTCGTTTGATTCCAGACGGAACGTTGAGGAGTACCTTGAAGAAGAAGAAGAGGAGTTGAGACTCCTTCCATGGCTAAGATGAGAAGCATCCGCAACTGTTTTATATTCTGAGCTCAGTTGCAGTCATTGTCAAGAATATGTTGGACCTTGCAAAGAGCTTTCTCATCACGTGTCACTGCGAGAGCTTGGGCACAGGAATGCCATAAGTAATATATTGATTCTTTTCTCACTGGAAATCCAGATCGAACGAGGGGTCCCGTTTCATAAAACTTGTTATCAGTAACAACTGCCACATTTCTATGTCAAATTTTCCTCTCAGCCAATTACTACTATACTATACTATAGTATATGTAATACTATAGTATATATAACACTATGATATCATTACGTTATTGCTGTATCTCCTTTTCGTTGCAATTCTCCAGTTCGTTCATTCGTTCGTCCGTTCGTATTTATTATGCTTCTCAAATCAAATCAAAATGAATTACATGGATGTTACAAATTCGATCAAAACATCACCAATTGACAAAGGAGCAAAATATATAGATAAGTGCAGTTTATACTACATTCATAACAAAATAATTGTAAAACATTATTATGATTGCATATAATACAGAAAAGGTAGTACATTGATTCAACAAGCTCAAGGAAGCAAGAGACCATCAGCATAAGCATGGCTTGACTGGGCTGATTGCCTCATTTGGAATGTAGCTAAGGTTTGCCTCTTACGAAAAGTATTTTTTTTTTATTGCAATAGCATGTTTTAGAGGGGGAAAAAGAAAATGTGAGTGAGTGTTATGCGTGTGCAGAAGGTACGTGTGTTTGTGTTGGGGCCATATAATATAATCAGTCTTCAATATATCAATCAAAAAATAGTAACAAAATCGCACAAAAAAAAATAAACAAAATCATATCAATAAAGTTTTATTTTACTAAATGTATTGAGTTACTTCATACAGCTGTCACAAGCGTTATAAACCCATCGTAAGACATAAGAGCTCTAAATGTGTTCTGGGTCCTACATAAGAAATTCTGGTCTTGGGGATTCCAAGCAAAGACATTTTGTTGAGACGGGAGTCTGCATTTTACGGGAGACCAGTCTTTGGCACCCAACATCAGGAAGTCTGGGCAACAGCGCCAAAAAGGGCAGGTAAATATGCATAATACGACTAATGGGAAAATTATTTTTGGCAGCGCTTTTTTGATGTGCGCGTATACGTGGCAATGCCACTTCCTTCGAACTATCAGAAGAAAGTGTCGCTTTCTCCAATGCTATTGTAATTGTTATAATTACGGACAATAGATGTTATTGTCGCTGACATGTAATTACGATAACCGTTATCACCAACATTTAATACATGTATCACTATCATCGTTTTCTTTTTCTGGATCATACTATTTTGGCACATCATAAGCACAATACAAACTACACTACGACAAAGATTGAGCTTCCAGTAGAGATTTTGAGTGTGTGTGTGTGTGTGTGTATGTGTGTGTGTGTATTTTCTACTTCCAAGCTACATTGCGTATACCTATACTAATGATACATCATTTATATATATATATATATATATATATATATATATATATATATATATATTATATGTATATATAATTAGTAATCATATAAACAGAAGATGATTTAATCTGATTCAATTCGAATGATTGTTATTTCCATAAGATAAAGTAATACAAGTTAACATACAGAATTTATATTATATATATATATATATATATATATATATATATATATATAAGAGATGAAGAAGTAGAGTGGTAATGCATTTTGACAGTCCAACAGTGCTATTTATTCAGACCAAATTTTCAACGAATACATTCGTCTTCGTCAGGGTCGACAATCAAGTCAAAATGCATTACCACTCTACTTCTTCATCTTTTCTATACTGGTACCAACACGCGGACTACAAGTATCATCATAATACACACACACACACACACACACACACACACACACACACACACACACATATATATATATATATATATATATATAGGTATATATATATATATATATATATATATATATATATATATAATATTAATTGTCTATCAACAGTAATGTCAGTGATACGGGACAGAAGCAGGCTGCAGCAAATTAAAGCTATATCCTCGTACGTGAAAGATGAAAGAAATACACACAGTCATGCGCGCACGCATACACACGTACACCACCACTACCACCCATCGCGTCTAGAAACACATGATGCCTACCAGGTACACCTACATATTACAGTCATTATCTCTTTTCTCTCTCTCACTACACACACACACACACACACACGCACACACACACACACACACATATATATATATATATATATATATATATATATGTTATCATAATCAAATGTAACACAATTATTATGATATAGGCATGATAACACATGATTCATAAATTGCATAATCCATTGAACAGGCCCTTATTAAGCATTATTTATTTACTGATCTCGTTATTCTGTTAAAATATGTTGAAATAAGCATATGAAAACATGATTTATGTAAATCTGTATTAACATAAACAACAAACAGTGCGAAAGATGGTCTTTATTGAAATCATATGCATGGCAACCACAAATATGACAGTGATGGGTCATCACACGATAACATTGAAACAATATCGAAATAACATAAATACAATTTATAAGTCAAAAGGTTTAATCTGATATGGAACTGCATTAACGTTGTGAGAAACCGTACACAATGGGTTTCATAGTATGTCTGAACTGGATGACGTGAATACTTTGTAACCATTCAATTTTGATCTTCTCTTTCGTTTTATCTTCTCTTCCTAGAATCTATATTGTTCATGAGCATTTACACAATGTACTTCAAAATTATAATCCAATTGCCCTTGCTGCAATAAATTATTCTCCGATTGATCTGAAATTCAACCCTATCGAGGGGAAAATCCAGGTTTAAAGGACTTGCACATAAGAGTATAAGACATCTCCCAGATGTTTGGTGTCATTATCTACTGGGCATCTGTCTGTCTGGTCTGCCTGTCTGTCTGTTTGTCTGTCTGTCTCTCTCACTATATATATATATATATATATATATATATATATATATATATATATAAATATATCTTTATATATTCAAAATATTATTTATATATCTCTCTCTATATGTATATATCATATAGGAGATAAACAGATAAATTGTTCATAGTTCTCAACTATAGATATTATAAGAGGAATCTTAACATTAACATAACATTTCTTATTTCTCTGCCTATTTATTGTTATACATGGTTATTCACTTCTTCGTTTGTGGTATCTATAGCTTTTTTATGTCATTATGCTGAGCTCCACCCTCATTTTTCACATAGGGCATACTTCTATTCATAAAAATGTTATTGATGAAAGACTGATTTGTGTCTTTTTCTGATCATCATCCCGATTATAACAGTGATTGTATTCACCATTTATTGTGATAAGTAGACATCACAGAAAATCGTCATTACAGTTACTTTTGAATTTGCGTCGTCAGACAATACTTTACTCACAAGCAATTATTGACCATGTAAATGAAAACAGAACATGTCAGTAAATTCAATTTAATAGAACCTTGCAACTTATATGATGTAATCCTTGACAATTATGATTAATGATTATATTTCATAGATACTTCGTGAACTACCAACAATCCATGTGATCGAGTGGGGTTAGAATTGTCTCTCCTATAACATGAAGAGTTCATTTCCAAAATAGGCTAAGGCTGCGTTTATCTAAAAAAAAAAAATCTGAGGCAGAATCATGATTCTAAACGCGTTTGAAGCATGAAACGCAACCGGGTTTTCAAACGCGTTTAGAAACGCCGTTTTGAAACGCCCTTTCAAAGGGCGTTTTCAAACGCGTTTGAGACCACGATCGCCGTTCTGTGAGTAGATCAATGCAATGCCGTTTTGAAACGCGTTTATACCTCAAGGTCAAATCCCAGCTGTTTCCGGTTGTGCTCTCTACCCACTATTTGTGTGTGACTGAGGAGGCATGTTTGGTGGTATGCAGTTGACTTTTACTTCCCGCGTCAAACGGCGCAAAGCAGCTGTGCAGTGACACCACTCGAATCGCGATTGTTTAATGGTTAGATAAACGCGGCTCCCCGAGAATCGCATTTCAAAACACGTTGCAAACACCGTTCCAAACGCGGTTTAAAACGTGATTCTCTCTCTCAAGTTAGATAAACGCAGCCTCAAATACATCTTAAAGGAGAAAAACCTGGATTTTTATTTGCAATCATCGAGGTGCTTTCATGCAAATGACTTACGTACAATGGGAGTATCACATAATGGGATAAAGAAGATGTTAAAAAAATCTCCATGCATATACATTGAATTTTGAAGAATTTATATTTTGGGGAATTTGGGACTGAGCAACTTTGAACAAAACTTTTAGCACGGTGATGTACAACATGTAATTGGTGTTTTAGTTTCTGTGTCTCGAGTTTCTGTGACTTCATGTATTTTTCTTGGATGATGTAATATCTCTACAATTCTCCTCCTGATTTCTTCATCTTTCCGAAGAATTCATAGGCATAGAAGATTCTCAGCTAACAATCATGTTATATAATTTCATGTGGGTAATCTGGGAAGCTATACACAACTTAGAAAACTAACCAGCCTAGCATTACTCAGAGGTCAAAGTACAATAAAGCATGCACACTGGTCTCTGATTGGATCCCGCTGGATTAGTAACTTTTGAAACAGAACTCACTTTTCCTCACCTGATTTCTCCATTTTCTCAAAATACTTTCAACACGAAGAGTTTATTGTATGGGACTGCTTAAAATTAGCATGTTTCTGTCAAAAAGTTCAATTCGATTGAAAATGGATTTAGCACCTCTTGAAAAGGAACTTTTCAATATACTCCTTAAGGTGTAAAAAGTTAGTTTGTGCGACTGATATGGGCTTGATCTTTAAAAGTGAAATGAATTATTGCCATCAAATGCCAAAACGTGGCGCCGAAGCCATGTGCTTTTGATAGAAGTCAGCAACAGATATTTTGCTTACACTCATACACGATACCAAAGTACTCTTGTTGTTGGCGTTTTTCTTTTATATATATATATATATATATATATATATATATATATATATGTTACACAGTAGAATGCCAACTCATTTAATCTTGTCATATTTTTTCACATATATTTATATTCATATTTACCAAAAAAGACACTCAATAAAAACACTCGGCACAAAGGCAGAAGTGAGAAGTTTAGATAATAAGACTACGAGGGAGAGAGAATAATATTTAGAGATATGAGAGGGGCAGCGGTGTCCTGAAAAGGAATTCGAAAACGATCACCACAACGTATAATTAATTAAATGGACTCAATTCATCCCTCCCCCGCGATGAACAATCACGGGCAACGCCTCAGTAAGCATCGCATTGTGATGTCACGCGTTTGATGACGTCATCAGTCTCTCCTGTAGAGTCTGATGATGCCCTCTTCGTGCATTTTCTTCCACAATTCGCGCTCGTTGTCGACATCATGCGCGCCCGTCGAAGCCTTCGTGTGCTTGACGAATGCATTGTCGTAGAAATGTAGCGTGAAACGAGGGTCGTAGCCAAAGCCGTAGAGAGTGACTTCGTCACAAATATGAATGGCTAACAATGTCACTAAGGCACCTATTAAAGAGTATGAAAAGCAGAATTATAGAAATGTAACTTTTCGATGTTATAGTCATGCACACACCTTTACTATATTAATATCATATCATATTATATCATATCATATCATATCATATCATAAAATCATATCATTATCATATAATACATCATATATCATATCATATCATATATCATATCAAATCATTATCACATATCATATCATGATATCATATCATATCATATTTTATATATCATATCATATCACATCATATCATATCATATCATATCATATCATATCATATCATATCATATCATATCATAACATTTATCTCATATTGCATACGTGTATCATGCCAATTGACCGAGATAACCTTGATCACTAACCACTATTGATTAACCAACAACTGACCAATATATACCCGGGTATATACCTCACCTGTTGTGGGTCTGAAGGATTTACCGTTCAGAAACCGTGTGAAGACGTAGCGCGCGAAGTCAGGATGGAGCAGCTTGAGTCTGGAGGCAGAACCGGTGGTTTGGGTAGGGTACTGGGCAGCAAATTGCAAATTACCATGAAAAGACGTTTTAAACATATGTAATATAGTCCTATACACACTCGATAAGTCGTTATGGATGAATATGATATTGCATTCATGATATTTGGGTGACATACTTACGAAAACTCTTTTCGTATTTACAACAAAAAGAAGCAATGGTTGGGTTTTTTTTTTTTTTTTTTGGTCTTATCTTTTATTTTTGATAGGAGTACTTAGTAGTATGCAGTGTGCCATAAAATGATAATAAAATCTTTAAAAAAGGAAACTTGAATACATCATGTTTTTCAAAACTTACTAATTGCGTAAAGATGTTTTGAACAGAGGAGGGGGAATCTCTCTAACCATGTGCTCAGCATAATCCACATCGTACTGCTTGAACATGGCGAACACGGCGAGTGTGTCCTGAAACAAACGAAAAAGAAAGAAAAGTTTAACGAAACATTGCTATAATGACGATGAAATTCGATGGACTCAATCGAATCATGAATTTTTGTTAAATGTACACATATTTGGGTTTCATTCCCCTTTAAGAAATTGTTTTTTTGTTGGTTTGTGATATATATATATATATATATATATATATATATATACATAATATATGATATAATTTTGATTTTAATAAACAATCCGAATTTTCGAGGATCCTTCCTCTTCATCATGGATGACTGAAGAGGAAGGATCCTCGAAAATTCGGATTATTCATTAAAATCAAGATTGGCATTTAATGCATTTTACTGTTGTGACATTATTATTGCTATTTCTAGTACTGCCAATACGCGGAGCAACTTCAATAATATGTATATATATATATATATATATATGTATATATGTATATATAGATATATATATATATATGTATGTATATATATATATATATATATATATATATATATATATATATATATATGTATGTATATACATAAGAAGAACGAGTCTCAAATACGCCATGGATCCAACAAGAAGGTTTTTGGTTTTTTTTTTATCACAAAATTTTCAGCCTGCCTCAGCATGTGCACTACACTGACGAAGGCCTGAGGCAGGCTGAAAAATTTGTAATAAAAAAAAAAACCTTCTTGTTGGATCCATGGCGTATTTGAGACTCGTTCTTCTTATAATTACAACATTCGAAGTCCAACACGTGGAAAGTTCCAAGATGTATATATATATATATATATATATATATATATATATATATATTTGAAGAGTTTGTTCGCAAAAACCGATAAGTCCATAGTTGCCAAATGGAGATATTTGTGATTAAAGGTCGAGAAAGATAAAGAGAATAATAAGAAAATTTTGCTTCTTTTGACCAAAACTTCAAAAATGTACCTTTGTATGTAGTGACCAATATATCATTTAAAAGGTATTATTTTGTACTTTATGACAGAGACCATACTTCAAAATCTACACAAACGGACTTATCGGATTTTGCGAACAAACTCTTTATATATATATATATATATATATATATATATATATATATATATATAATAAATGAAATTAAACGATCAGTTCCATTTGTTGATGCGTCAATAAATCAATGCGTAGTTTTTATCATTTTTCATTTCCTCATCAAGAACAATGAGTAGAAAGGCAAACCTTGTCCTTTACCGCACTTGGATACAAAGACTCTGGAAAAAATACGTAGACGCTCATCTTTTCACCGACATCTTTTGCAAAACGCTTGCCGGCTAGCCCCGGTTCAGTCTTGAGAGAAGAGAAAGGGAAATAGGGTAAAAAAGGAGAGAAAGTGAGTATAATATTTTTCTTACTGGCAGAGATGAAAAAAAAAAAAACTTTAGAGAAATATAATTTCTTAAGCCAATGATTACGTAAGCTTTCAAGAGATGAAAAAAAAAACCTTTAGAGAAAAATTATTTTCACACTACTTTTCAAATTGACTGCGTGTACCTGTATGTATAGGTTTGTGTGTGTGGAGGTGTGTGTGCGTGTGTGGGGGGGGGGGGTTCTTTTTTTTTTTTGGGGGGGGGGGGGGCTTCACTGTCGTCCCTCAATTTCTGCCAGGAATGAATACAGTTAACATCTTGATGCAATATTAAAGCATTATCATTACATACTTGATTTGTCGCTCCCCGCAGTAGGCCTCAGAAAAGCAGTGAAATCATTACCTGAATACAAGATCGTGACTGTCAATCTCCACGCCCACATTGGATCCATTGAGGATCCCTCCAGAACCAACGACAGCACACCGTAGACACTGAGGGCGTTCTTCAAGAAGGAAGAGAGGCAGGTTGGTGAAGTTGCTGTTCGTGGTCATAGCAGCCAATTCTGAAGAGCCATATAGTAAACACAGTAAAGTCATTAAACCCACTGCTTCTGAGATGATATAGTTATTTCGTATAAAATTTCGTAGCATCCGGTTACGTCAGGCAGTCGGTTAAAGGGATTATGCAAGATTGACTGGTATCGATCTATAACAGGCCTACCCTCATTATCTCTCATATGTGGCTACAAAAATATCTAGTGTTATGTGCCATATCGGTATTTACGATAATTTTCAATTTTGCTTTTCTTCAGATTACTTAGATAAGCCCACAAAAACCTTTCGAACAAAAATTTTGTCAATGACATGCTATGTGAATTATCACTGATAGTTTCCCTGCAATCATGGCAATGTGTCTTGTTAATCTATGATCATCAACAATCATGGAAACATGCAATACTATGCTCCGTTCAGGGACATCCAAATGAACTGTCTTTTGTTAATCATGTTAGTACTTTACTACAGAGATTGACAGCTGATGTTAGTGACAGAATCTTTGTTTTGGAAGATTTCTTAATGGCGTATCCAAGTACAGCAATAATCTAAAGAAAAACTAGATATGTCGTCTTTGGGACATGATACATAATATGGTATAATTTTGAAATTGATAGGCAGAGGACTTTCTGAGCTAACCTCTGCACAACTTTTGAGGAGAAATAAAGAAAGAAGAATAAAGAATCAGTACAGATACAGGAGGTGATCCGAGAGGGTACTCAGATCACCTAATGATAGAAAAAAATAATGTTAAAATACAGGCCCGTAGCCAGGGGGGTGCGTCGGGTGCGTACGCACCCCCCCCCCAATTCTGAAAGGTCCACTTTTTCATAATAACTGTTTTTAGCAATTCTCATGATAACAATCCAAATAAATATAAAGACACATTATATGCTACGTAAATGTGGAAGAGTACGTTTAACAATGTTAAAAATAATTGTACGAAACCCTTTTGTTGTATGAACCATCGGATCGTCCCCATGCACACAAACACAAATGTTATGTATCAATTTGTGCGAGCTATTATTATATTTGCACTGCATGCCATGGCCCTTGGCGCGTGTGACCGGTGTTTTTTTTTTTTTTTTTTTTTCCACTGGCCGCCCGAGTACGTGCGATTCGTGGATGACATTGAGGTTGACACTTGCATTTTTTCACAGGAACAGAGGTAAGTGGATGAAAATCTAATAGCCTCAAGTTTACATATATGATAAAAATTAAAGAAATTTCCTCGAAATTACTATAATCGAAAACCTGAGACATTTTATATCTACGTCTCACAAAGATATAGTACATGTATATATAAGTACATGTTGGCATGATAATGCCTGGGAGTAGATTATTATGTCAACTATTTTCCATTATGAATGCATGCTCCAATCAAATTGTGAAAAGGTGGTCATGAATTAGCATTTCTTACGAACGATCAGGAGAGACAAAACAAAATGAAAGACCTGTCTTACTCCAGTTCTCTTGTAACACTCATTGGGCCATTATGCATGCCTAACGAATTATAATAGCTGCTTTTTCTAGCCCTTTTGCTAGTACCAATATTCGAGAAAAGAAACTGTACAATCTCCGTGCATAATCTATATAATGCTTTTAAACACACTTGCCTACTCGCCTTCAGCTGGCATTTGCTTACGGTTCCAACAAATTATTAGTTATACATTTTCTCATGTTGCGACAGTTCGATTGGTTCTCATTTTGAAGTGAGCCAAAACCTAAGAACATTCTCACTTATAATTTCCAAAGAGTATTATGCAGGCACGCAAACTCAATTTAGTTGTATTTCATTTAAATGTAATGGGTAAGAGGGTATGAGAGAGAATGCTGAGCTATGAAGTAAAATGGTAACGTAAAAAGTTTGTCAGATAGTATTACAAAAGCCTGAATATTGCAAGAGCTCCGGAGTAAAAACAGTCAGTGAAAAACCCTATGTATGATAGCATTGTGAGAGCGTTAGACTGCGTTGTGACGCATCGTTATTTAATTTACATTCTTTATTGATATATTTTTATCAATATCTCAGGTAATGAGTCGGATTAGATTACAATTCTCACTTACAGCTTTGTAGAAGTCTGAGTCAACAGTATCACACAGTACTTCAAGACGTATTATTGTACAAACGATTTCTTGAGCCTGCACCGTTTCAGGCTCTGTTCTGGATACGGCGGTAGAAACTCATTCTTTTTTGTTGTTTATTTTATCATTATTTACTAATCTCTTTTCTAACTTACAGGTAGCGGATTTCTTTGCAGGCCAAATTCGGAAATGTACTGTTGATTATTACTTATACATTTTCTCATGTTGTGACAGTTCTATTGGTTCTCATTTTAAAGTGAGCCAAAACCCAAGAACATTCTCACTTATAATTTCCAAAGAGTATTATGCAGGCACGCAAACTCATTTTAGCTGTATTTCATTTAAATGTAATGGGTAAGAGGGTATGAGAGAGAATGGAAAGTGCTGAGCTATGAAGTAAAATGGTAAAGTAAAAAGTTTGTCAGATAGTATTACAAAAGAAACTCATTCTTTTTCGTTTGTTTATTTGATCATTATTTACTTATCTCTCTTCTAACTTAAAGGTAGTGGATCTCTTTGCAGCCCAAATTCGAAAATGCCTAGAGACAGCTAGTAACCAAAATGCTACTATAATTTAATAAATAAGAAATAACCATTCCAGTATGTATCTTAGTGTGCACAGTAAGACAGATCAAATCAAATAGGAAAACATCTGAGCACTAAGCCTGAGGTCTGAATTTGCACTCAACTTCTTCCAATGGCTAACGGATGTTTAATTTTTGAATTTCACTGACCTCAAATTTCACAAAGAAAACAACCTTAGCATGATGGTTAATATGACATTTGACTGATATTGGAGATGTTTGCGAATCGGATCTACTACCTTTAATATTATTAAATCTAAAATGATTATTTGAAAGTTCGGAAATGCTGGAAATATCCTACCACAAGGAGGCAAAATATAAATGGTTCACATTTACAATTCATTTTGTTTTAAAATTTTTCTTATTTATTTTCGTTTTTGACAAACTCGCATACCAGGCTTCAGGCCTGCTAAGCGGGTATACAATAGAAAAAATAAAAGTTAAAACAACACCAGGAAAATCACTATTCTCAATTTTGCGGCGCGCTACGCGCGCAGAGTCTCGAACACAATTAAACTTTGCAACTTCCTGGCAAAATGAAGTTACTATTTCCTAGACGAAATACCGTAACGCGATTGCATGCAACAGACAAAAATACAAATTTCCTCGAGACTTTAAAACGTCATTAAAACAGTCAAAATTCACAATTTGCGGCGCGCTTCGCGCGCAAATTCTTATACAACTTTTGTAGTTCGGTCGTCCAAAGAATATATATATATATATATATATATATATATATATATATAATTGTGTGTGTGTGTGTGTGTCATCATTGGTATTGGTACCGAAGGTCCGTTTTTTAGTGACCGCACCCCCCCTTGAAAAATCCTGGCTACGGGCCTGAAATACATGACACATATTTAGATATTCTTTTGGCTACGTAAGTTATACGTTATGCCGAGGGCGTGATATGAATCAACACATGTCAATATACATTTGCCTTGCATTGGCCCTTAAACTCATCAAGATAGGGTCATTATGACTGTTGTGAGCTAGAATTCAAGGTGTGAACAGTTATAAACACGAAAACTATACCTATGTTTGAGATCATTCACTCACTACTTGTTGTAAATCACTCATTTTGTAGATCTTAGTTGATGAGTCTTTTCATTAGTTCATCAGGGAGGTGGAAGTTCCACCTCACTGCTTCATGCATCTATATTGTCATGATTAATGTACTTGTGATTTGAATCCTCTAAGGGTTGAAGTTCGACCTTGCCATTCGATGGTTTTCCGCGATTTAATAGATTTTTATCGTTTGTTTAGAACACTATCCCTGCAGAACGACTCAAGAAGTTTCATCAAAAGCAAAAACACAATTCAAGAAGCACATAACAGATTAGTAGCTTCCAAGAACGTGGATATAAACTGTATATAAGCGCTAATGTTATTTCCTTTAAGTGCACGTCGACTTTCGTGACGGCAGAAATTAAAAAGTGGTGTATGTTAACAGCAAACATCATCGATTACCATACGGTGGTACGCAGAACGTGTATTCAGTGAACAAACAATCCGGTAACCTGGCCAATGATGTAATGCATGTCGCCACTGGGTTGTGCTACCATCGATTTGGCTGCGTGTAAATATAAGATGTGCCATACTGTGATTTTGTTTCTTAATTCGCTCAATTCACAGCAGATGTTTGAAGTTAAATGCCACACAATCATGCTTACTTTGAAGGTAATTTTTTTTTTTTATGGACTGCTGGGATTTTTGCAATGTCGCTTGAAAAAGAACTAACAATAATTTTTCTTTTATGGTATTAAAGTTTTATTTGAATATGATTAGAAAGACTGCATGTCTATTATATGTGTTGCTATTACATTATTACTATGGATGATCGGTAATCATGCTAACATACTGACAACCACGGAAATGTCACACATTGCTTAACACTATACATGTACATGGAAAGAATATTACTCACGTTTCCTATCGACTCCTCTGTAGCCGAATGGCAAGCGGTAATGTTGCAGTTTGTGGAAGTTCTGATAACTTCGTATATCGTCATAGTCTGAAAATAATTTGATGTCTTCCATGAATCTCTCGCCGAACCATCTTGAAGTTCTGCTAATTGATCGAAGAGTCTTTGGGCACGTCTATGATATGTAAAATGGAATTAACATCATGTCATTCCTTCAAACTTTCGGCATTCCTCTTTTTAAAACAATTTGCACGTATACGTGATTATTATCATGTTTTTTCTTTACTACAATCAATATTGGATCTTATCATTTACTAGTACCATATCATCTTATGGTTTTTATCATCACAAGTAAACCTGAAGAATAGCTGCTCACAATATCGTTTTATCTTTGTCATAATCTCTGTTTTCATCCATCGTCGATACTAATACTAGTTTTGTTATCATCTGCGTGTCCATGTAAATCATGATTATAACTGATATCATGTGGGAGCGTGATTATCTTCATCTCAGTACGGACGGTACTTAATTTTACTATGTATAGTTTTATACTAAAGGAGAGTAGCAGGAGCAATTGTAGCAGTATAGCACTTGAACAAGTAAAGTATGTACAACTAGGCCTATAGCACCGAAGTAATTTTCAATAATGTAAGTAGTAAGTAGTAGTGTAAGTAGTAGTAGAAGTAGTAATATCAGCAGTGAACGTAGTAATGGTGATATATAGTAGTAGCATGATATACTACTACTTCTAGTAGTAGTAGTAGTAGTAGTAGTAGTAGTAGTAGCAGCAGCATTGGTATAGTAACGGTCGAGTAGTGGTGTAGTAGATAGTAAAAGTATGGTAGTAGGAGACTATAGCAGTTTTAGATAGTACCAGCATCTACAAGTATAAATTAGTAGTAATCTGTTGGATGGTCAGATGTCGACTGTACACATAATTCATCACTGCCGCTTACAGATTTAGGAAGCGATGTGTCTTTGAGGAATGGCAATTTATTGACGGGGACATTATCAATGTTGCTGGGGAACCTTGGTTCCTCCAAGGGAAGTTGCCGTAACATGTCCTCCTGTCGCTGGCGTTCGAGTATCAATTGCTGCCGGTGCGAGGTGGCTTCGCTTTGACGCTGCCCACTTGACCCATTCCTTTCGGCCACAAGTCTCCTTATGACGCTCATTGCCTCGTGGAATTCAGCTTGACCGTCCCGTCCCCTACCCGTGTCGTTCCACCTCTCCGCGACGTGTTGCAGAAGCGTTTCTAGTGGAACGCCTTTGTCTGACCAGGACTCACGGTCAGATAAGGGAGAGCTGGAGTTTCGGTCTCGACCTACCATGAGCTCGTGTCGCATTGACTCGACTGCCCCACTGGCATTCCTCAAAGTCTGCAAGGCATCCCTCGACAGAACATAAAACTTCTTGTGTACGTTGCGCGCTGAGAACACCCTCTCATTGAAAGTCATTCCAACCAGGGTCACAAGAACGTATAAACTAGCACCGGTGAGCGCAACATACATTGGGATGCGCGTGACGGGTATCCGGCAAGGTTTGGGGTGCATGCTGATGGATAGCTGTTATTGAGATATGCTGAATGGTACCAACAAGCTGACTTTCAGATTCTACACGGAGACTGGCTTTCTCAGGATCTGGAGAGGAAGGGGAGAAATAATGAAACTCGTTTATTTCATTCCAACAGAACAATGACCACGAGTCGAAAAGGTCCACAAAAAGCCCACGAGTTCAACCCTTATTAGTAAATACGGCCCAAGAGTTCGACGTAATGCGTCATGGGTCTTAACCGGTCTCGTGGGCTTTGGTTGTTTATTGTCGCCTTGTTTGCTTAGTGTCGACTCGTGGGGCGTATAACTCGTGGGCTGTGTGATTCGTGGGTGTCGTACTCGTGACGTGCACCCGTTTCACAAATACGCGAAGACTCCAGCAACCAAAAGTTTCTGGCGACCATGGACAATCACTCGGCGACTGGTTGCTGACCCAATATCGACCTATTGCCAAAAGGTTGCCGACCATGTCTAAACAATTTGATGACTGGTTGAACGTTTTGCGAACGTGCTGCAAACAACAGCAGAATGATGAATAGGCGACTGCTGGCGGAAAGGTTTGCAAAAGGTCTTCAACTGGTCGGCTAATGGTAGGCGACTTAATGACGACCACTACAAATTTGCTGATTTCCATTTTGGGTTCGGCAACATTATTTCATGATTACATTTAATGCGCACGCACGTGGACGTAGACGCTCTAGAAAAATTGTTTTCTTTAGAAATTTTTATTAAGTGCAATCTGGTTGACAACCACTTGGCAAATGGTCTACGATCAGTCTTTATGTGTTCGGCAATTGGTCAGCAACTGGTTGCAACTGGTTGCCTACCAAACATGCAAAGAGTGTGACACCACTGCAGACCAGTCCTAAAGGGGTTAGCAACCAGTTTGCACTTGTTGCCGACCTTTTTTTTTTACGACAACCATTTTCCAACTCCCCAAAAAATCCTTTTTTACGACATGTGACAACCTACTGCCGACCACTGACCAGTGATTTCAGAGGTCTTAGATTCATTAAAATGGTTGGCGACTGGTTTTCGCTCATGTGTGACCAGGACCTAACCTCTAATAATCAAAACAAAACGCAATTCTTCCATGGCTCTATTGCATAAGTAGATGCAATCCAACATGTTTAAGTCAGGAAAATCAAACATAAGTATCAGCCAATCAGAATGACGTATTCCTGATTATGTTTGATATTCTCAATTATGTTTGATTTCAAATTTCATGCAACAGGGCCCAGTGTTCATTGGATATCACATCACACGAAGTATTCACTCTTTGAAAACGAATAAATTCAAGTTTTGTCATGCAAAAATTTTATCTTTCTGAACTGACATCGCTCTATTCTTTCTAAATGCTTAGATTTCCCTTTGGTAAGCAGAAAACTTGGAGTTAATATAGCATAGAAACTCAAATTACGGGACAATAATTTATTCATATGGCTATTACATGCGCGTTCTTCTGAAATAGTTGAGGGGAACTGATCATGCTTGCGAAAGGGGCTGCAGCAAGTAACCATGTAACCATGTAACCATGGCAAGAGTAATCAAAAGGATAAAAAATTCCCATAACAATAATGAGAGTAATAGTAATTTCAGTTCAGTTCAGTTCAGTTTTTATTTCTGCATTTCAAAATCAATACAAATCAACAAATCAACAGAATACTTACATAGTCATTTACACAGCTAATATTCGTAACGTTTGGATCTTACATACATTTTCTTTTTTTCAAGAACGAATATCATATATGAAAGGAAGCAATAGGAAATGATAAAAATGAAATGGTGGAAGGGCACAACAAACAATAAATTACAACCAGGCCCTACAACGTAAACTGACTGCAATGAATCTCAAAACCGCCGTTGATTCTATCACTATTATTATGTCCCTAGAACAGCACACACGCCCTTTCCAAACATAAATTCTGTGTACTAGGCAAGAGTGAAAGAATTGCATATCATTTGTACGCGGATTTGACTCAATTGACCAGAGTAAAGTCTATGACGTCATACAGCGCTTTAAGCACCAAAACGTTGTGGCATAGGGGCACTTCAACACTACCACTGTTATATCGACACTAACTGATGATATTTGCACTTCGAGTCAATGCTTGATTTTTATTGTTTAACAACAAAGTGAACATGAGCTGATCATACTTACCTATAACTTATTGGAAATAACATTCAAATAAAGGTTCAATCTTTACATTGTGATAACATAGTATCAGTGTATTATTTCTAGAACGTGATAATAGCCCACTGTGTCACATTATGAAAATGATATTTATATTGATGGTGATGTAAAATTTAGATTTCATGTAGTTTCTGAGGATAATGTACATAAGGAACTGAAAATTTGAGAGATAGCATTTCAGTAGGTCTGGATGAGATTTCTTCCACGATTTTGAAAATGAGCGTCCCCATTATTGTTCCTTGTTTAACGTATTATCAATAGATAATGTGTGAAAACAAGTTTCCCCAAAAGTGTAAAATGTCAAAGGTTATTCCCCTTCATAAATCTGGTACTATTAATTCTCCAAACAATTTTCGTCCTATTTCAAGCATTCCACAATCACATCCTTTGGATAGTCAAGGTGACAGATGTATGGATGAAAGCAATAGATGCAGGGAAATATCCAGGGGCCGTATTCATAGACTTTAAAAAGCGTTTGGTTGTGTTAATCATGATTTGCTTCTAACCAAACTACGCAATATTGGGGTAGCAGATGAGTGTCTGCAATAGTTCATTTGATTTGAAGGGGCGATCCATTTGTACGTCACTCCATCTTTCAACTCCATTACCCATTGATATCCTATGGAGTCCCACAGGGATCGATTCTTGGCCCCCTTTTGTTTATCGTTTTTATTAATGATTTGTGCAGATATATACCTAACTGCTCAGTTCAATTATATGCCGATGATACTGTCGTATATTTTTTTATAGTAATATTGATAGCGTATGAATCTTAATAATGATCTGGTTTGTGTGTGTAAATAAATTGACTATCAGTTTTGAAAAGACTTTATCTTTACTCATTGGATCAAGGCAAACGTTGAAAAGATGTAATAGATTACATGTTTTTATGAACGGTATATCAATAAAACAAGTCGATCATGTTAAATACCTCGGTTTTATTGTTGATAATAAATTGCAATGGGATGTTCATATCAATTTTCATGTAAAAAAAAGAACAGGGAAAGTATTTAGGCAGACTTCGTCCTTTTATCACTTAATCTAATCTGAAGTTGATTTATCAGACCATTATCTTGCCACTTTTTGACTATGCTGATATTATATTTGATTCCACTTAAGTATTACAAGCAATTGAAAATTCTTCAAAATCGCGCTGAGCAGTAGATCATGAAAACAAATCCTTATGAACGTGTGTCTAACTTACAAATTCGCTCTGTTTTAAATTGGTCTTCTCTTGAATCTAGACGTATGGGAAGCATTTGAACATTGCATGTTTGTATTTAAACTATTATGTTATCCTCATCCATGAATGACATATTCCAGCCTTCATGTTACTCATATTCTCTTCGTGACGCAGGTAACGTTGTTCTGCCAAAGCCTCGTACTGATTATTGTAAAAGAACAACACATTATAGGAGACCGATGCAATACAATGCACTGCCTTTACCTTGAAATTGACCTAAGTCCAGATATATTTTTAAAGGGATTAGAAAATTGTATTTCTGATTTTATGTGACTATTGTTTACGTAACGTGTAGATGTATGTTCGTCATTCAGTTTCTTTCTCTGTTGAATATACGTAGATGTCTGGGTGTGTTTTTTTTTCTGTGTGTATACTTTATCATTGAAGTTTATAATTGTATATAATTCTCAGCTGAAATATTTCTCTGAATGTTTGTATTTTCTTCTTACGTAACTATACTGTTTGATTAAGGGACCCTCTGTAAAGCAGCGCTGTTGCGATAACAGTGCTGAGTATAGGGTCATCCCTCCGTTGAAGATATATTTTAATGTAATATATCTTTGTTTGTATTATTATCTTTTTAATGACGGAAAATAAATACAATACAATTAAATACGATAAAGACAGAATCTTGAATATCAATGATTCGAAATACTTTTCAGTCGACTGGACGATGCACTTTAAAACAATCGGTTATCGCTTAATCTCAGATGGCGGCCTAGGGAGCAAATTGAAAAGATGATTTTGAACACATTGAATAAAAACTATGGAAACTATAGAAAGCAGAAGGAAAAAAAAAACCAGAGCAAAGTGGACTTCCGAAAGCACAAGGAGTTCGTGTTTGTGCCTCGCACATGGGTGAACATAATCATGAACAGAGCCACTGTAAGTCGGGGTTTTAAACTTTCAAGAGAAGTTAATTGGTTTGTGTGTGAACACAACCGCTATCTCTTTCATTAGTGGATCAATTTAAGTGAGGGCGAACGTTCAATAGTATGCTGAAGGAATGATATGATCGCGGACAAAACAATTTGATCTTCTGTGTGAGGATTTCAATATCGATTTTGGGTGTGCTAATATATTCAACACGGGCGTTCTTGGAACGTGTCAATATTATCGCATTCTGATTGGTAAAGAAGACGGCATTTTAGAGTTGATACGTGTATTCCTCGCACACGTTTGATTATAATCATTCAGTTTGAGTATCAAATCAGGATATATCGCGGCACTATCGTTATTGTGAGTATTCGCATGTTTCACAGCCAGGCCTAAGCCGTAAAGTATACATTATTCTATGTGAAGGGGATGATTATGAGGTTGTGCATGGACACCCATGAAAAACATGCACGGAGTACAAGGTACTGGATAAAAGAGGCAACAATTTTGTCGGGAGTCAGTCAAGCAATCATTATCTAACGATGTCAGAACGCCGCGTACGCTCATGCTTTTTTGTTTTACTCCTTCATTTGAATTAAATATAGGCCTACGTTTACACACTCAGTCAAAAGAAAGAAAGAAAGAATGTAAACACATTTTCATGTTCACATTTCTTGTATAAGATTTCAATAAAGATAAAAGAATCATACATCATTTCCAACAAAATTCAACTGTCTTCAAACATAGTAGCTGTACTAACATAATGAACATGTATATAGAAACTTAGAAAGAACACATTTCTTTATCTGCTCCAATGCGCAAAAGTAAAAATTGCAAAACTGCGCAAAAAAAAATACAAATATACATGTACAAGCAAATTGAAATTCAGTTACATTACACAGGAAAGCAAAACAGAGCATGATAACAGTTTGAACGATTCATTGTACTTGAAAAGAACATTATTACAAAAAGTAATGTTTCTTTCCTGGGATTCAGTATCTTTATTTCTTTACAATTTTTCTTTCTTTCATTCTTTAATGTCAATAACCTAATTTGGACACCATAACTATCAATCAGTGCTGCACATTACAACAATCTTCTTCTTCTTTTTTTTTTCTTTTTGTAGAAAGAGAGAGAGAAGGGCTCAATCATTAAGCTTCATCAACTGTTGTCTCTCATTTAAAGATAAAGCTATTGTTTCAAAATGATCATTAATGTTTTCGTTATTATGTGAAACAAGTGTATTAGCACAGGAGTGGCAGATTGTCCATTTTTGCAATTTTTGCTTTTGCACCTTGTCAGAGAAAAACAAATGCGTTCATTCATGTATGATATTGAGTAATATACGTTACTCTATCAGACTGAAGGAGTATGTAACTTGTTTTAATTTGACATACATTGTACAATGTATTGCTTTTATTACAGTCATAATGTATATGAAAAAGCTGAAAATGAAAACGTAATTACTTTCTTGTTGTGTAATTCGTATATAAGCCATTAAGAAGCAAACACAACAAATTCTCTCATTTTTGCTTTGTTGATACATAATATATATATATATATATATATAAATGTTGATAGGTTTAAGTCATTGTTGAAAACTCATCTGTTCACACAACCTTAATCTTGCTGTTGTTGTTGTTGCTGTCGTTATCATAATATGTACATAATGCTGTATTTTGTTTTTACGTTATATATATTATTTTTCCCCGATTTGATGCGCTTAGAAACATCAGTATTAAG
Source organism: Diadema setosum (assembly GCF_964275005.1). Taxonomy (NCBI): domain Eukaryota; kingdom Metazoa; phylum Echinodermata; class Echinoidea; order Diadematoida; family Diadematidae; genus Diadema; species Diadema setosum. The sequence goes on from NC_092702.1 coordinate 14,962,617, forward strand.
CGCTATATAAATGTTATTCATTATCATTATCATTATATTAATTATTGAATTTCTTCTTTTTTCGCTTTCCCCTCTTCCCCACAATTCTCTTCATCAAAATAGTAGGGCATATTTCAGTTTTTAATTGTTGTTTTTAATAGGACCTGCCTTAATGAGGTATAAAAGATAGCATGGAAATTGATTGCACTGCGATTGTACTCACAGCGACTACAACATTTAATAGGACGTATTTTCAACATCTGAGTTGCTAAGCTGCATTACGCTGAATGGGAATGTTTTCATTTCAAATAATTATCTATGACATTGTTGATTCACCGGTTGATTATCGATTGCAAGGGGGAGAGAGGGAGCGAGAGAGAATGACATAAATAAAGAAAAATAAAGAAAGAACAAAGAAGAAAAGGGAACTACAATTTAACTCACAGCAATCAAAACATAAAGTAATTATCGGAAAAAAAAAAGACCTGAATGACTTTAAGCAGTTTATCTTAATGGTCGTGAAGAGTGCTTAAAATTGACGAGAAAAGAGGTACTTACAATTTCGTATCGTGCTTCTAAAGAAATGTTGGTGTAGAAAGCTTGAAATTATTCGTTTCGTTGTCAACATCCTTTCGCTTGGAAAAGTCACCCATGTTGACGTACGTCGAAAAAGGAGATATGATTGCCCGGATTTATTTTGCTTCTCTTCTATTTTACTGTTAGCATATCAATATCAACACTGTCTAGCTCTCCTGGCTGAAAGCATGACGAATTTCCTGAAATTTTAGAACTGTTATAATTCAACACAGTTACTGGTAATGGTGTAGGCATCTGTCCGTACTATCCTACCATACCTCTTTGATTAAATGTGCGTACACGACTTACGAGACTGTCCACGTTTCGACAGCTACAAAAACTCGACATAATTTCAAGTAGGCTACTCCGCAGCATTTTTTTTTTTTTTTTTTTTGGGGGGGGGGGGCGTGCACGTGCTCAGAACTGATGAATTATAGGGTAGCTGTTGGGGCTGTGTGTTGCACCTGTTCATTCACCGTCATCCCGCTTTTGATGTGAAATCGATCGAATTACGAAAATTTGCTAACGCTGCGACGAACAAATATGAAACCCAAATTGATAGGGGGATGCAAAGGTAGAACCCGTCCTCAAACATGAGTTCAGTTTCGAGTTACATAATAATTGTCGCTCGAGTATCCTATAGGCCCTCGTCAAGTATGTCGACTTCAGTGCTCTTCCGGTCTCAAAAGCAAAAGAAAAAGAGACAAAATAAAAGAAGAAGAAACAAATAAAAGCAAAAAAAAATCCAGAATGGACATACATTGTATGCGCACGCACACACATACATACACACGACAAGCTTCCTCTTACACACAGATACACATACACACACACGCATAGATAGATATATTATAATTTGTGCTATTATCTATATTAGCATAAACCTTTACATTTGCAAATGATCATTCTTGTCCTGCTATGGTAGGTTCATACTCAACAATGGGACTAATAATGTCTGTAGAAATGAAATATTTCAAACATTCGCTTCTCACACAATGTTTCATTCCCTCACCCCAGTTATCTTGGAAGGATGGTTAAACCAATTAAAATTTTCCCTTTACAGTCGAATAGATTGAATATAGTGGCAGTTATTTTGCTGAAGTATATAGTGATAAGCTATCCATCATCATATTTGACGAAAGCCAAGTGGAATTTTTTTTTTCCCCGCTGGTTCACGTTCTAATTGATTAGTCGCGTCGATGTTTATGTGTATTCAAGTTTCTGCTTTTTTTTTTTCTTTAAAAGGGGTGTACTTGTTGTCTTCACGGAGGCCAAATATTAAGCAGCTGCAGGGCATTTTCGATAAAATAGAGGGTTTATGAAATATACAGGGTGCACCTTCTGTTCTGTGCAGGGGTAGTTATCGTTATACATGAAATATTGAGCAGATCCCCACCCCCTCGTACTTTGTCATGTTAAATGCTGATGTGCTACGGTGTCTTTTATTCGTGTCTCTATTTGTTTTACCAATCATTTATTTCATTGCAGATATTGGAAGAACAAACAAAAAGAATAAAAAAACAAACAAACAGAGAGGCGAAATAGTAATAAAATTCAACGTGGAGTCAAATGTTTACGGCATGGGTGTGTTGGTGCTATTAAGTAATTTTCACAGTTTTCACCATTATCGAAGAGATAATCTTATCAGCAGTGTGGAGAAGAGATAATTTTTTTTTTTCACTAAGAAATTATGTCAATTTTTGGTCAGTTTCCTTCTGTTTGCTTTTGTTACATACTCGAAAAGCTGCATCACTTCGGTGATCCCTCACATTTATCACCAAGTTGAATTATCCTTCGGGTTTATGCCAGGTTTAAGTGTGTGCGTGTGTGTCACACTGCTTTAGCTTCTGACCATTCGAGCTTTGAGAATTTGCGGGTTTCTGGGACGAATACTGTGCAACGGCTTTCTACAGCTCAGTCGGTAGAGCACCACGGCCAAGCAATCCGGAGATCTCGGGTTCGAATCTCGATGAAATCCCATTTTCTTTGCTCATTTTTCCAATAATAAGAAACAATCTTATCAGCAGTGCGGGGACGCTTCAATTGTTACTACAGACTTTCTATTACTGTATTAAACACTGTTAACATCATTTCTCTTCTCTGAACTTCCCTACACTGGTATCCCCTTCTCTGTTCCTCAACCCTAACCAGGCCGGCTTTTTGGGGTGTTCTGTGGGGGTGCACGTCACGAGACCGACACACACGAGTCATACAGCCCACAAGTCACACAGCTCACAAGTCATACAGCCAACGAGTTCGACACTGAGTAAATAAAGCCCACGAGTTCGACATCAAGTAAAATAAGCTCACGAGTTATACAGCCCATGAGTTAGACACTACACACAAAAGGCTCACGAGACCGACACTATGCAAACAAAGCCCACGAGACCGACACTAGGCAAATGAAGCTCACGAGACCGACACTAGGCAAAAGAGGCTCACGAGACCGACAGGATGAACAGCGTCACCTATAGACCAATTAATTGTATAGGGTGTCCAGATAATGGCATAAGGAAGATATGAGAGATGGAAAAGCAGAGTTGCAAGGGATTAACCCGTCAATTGCCCTTCCTCGCCCCCTGAACTGCTCAAAATTTTTTACGGTGTTTGCGTGTTTGAGTGATTGTGAACAGATAAACAAAATTCAGTGAAAGCGCATGAGATGTTTCAACATTAATTTCGAAAATGACCAAACACCCTCGTTTCCCTTGCTTAGAAAAAGAAAATAAAATGATGTGGACATTCAGATCAACCAACTAGATAATACCCAGGTGTGAAATGAAGTTTACAAGAAAACGTTTCACAAAATGGTGAATGTTGCAGTGCACAATATTGCTTGATATATAGAAGGGGAGTAGTCATCTGCAAAGGTGCTGATTTTGTAAAATTCACAGAAAATGATATTATCGTCTATAAAGGTAGCTTGGATTCCGAAAAAGAGGATGCATCCATAAAAACAGCTCTTCTATTTCATGAAAATGTACCGTTTTCAGGAGAATAAGTTTACAAATACAAGCCACAAATCGAGGTGAATCGCTGAGATATACAATGTTTTCATCCTTTGAAATGTCATACATTATAGTTACAGAAAAAATACAAATTGAACTCTAAGCAGGCGGGTATAAGTAGGAGGATATAGGATATCTATAATAAGGAATACTTAACTAGTGAAGAGGGAGAGAGAAAAGGGCGAACAAATCACATCCTGTCCACGGTCTATCTAGAAACATGGGAAAGACTATTAAAAATAGCACAATGGCACCTGAATTAAACCATACATCGCTCTTGTCCACTAATATTTTTTTTTTTTTGGGGGGGGGGGGGTTCCAATGAAGAGGACAATTTTTATGTTTAAAAAAAAGATAAATTGGTAGCAATGTCGCTCGTCGTTGCGTGACAGTACTGCCCTTTAAAAGCCACACGTGTAGAAATACATAGTTACTTGATGTTGTTGATACATAGATGGTGCTGTTCATTTTATTAGTTACAATCTCTCGCTCGATAGCGTGACGAAATTACACCCGCCAGTATGCAATTTTCCCCTTCATTGAACACCCTGTACAGATAATTGACATGTAGATGGCGGTGTTCATCCTGTTGGTCTCGTGGGCTGCTTTTTTTTTTTTTTTTTTTTTTTTTTTTTTCCTAGTGTCGGTCTCGTGAGTCTTCTTTGCCTATAGTGTCGGTCTCGTGAGCCTTTATGGTGTCGGTCTCGTGGGCTTTCTTTGCTTAGTGTCGGTCTCGTGAGTCTTTTGTGCGTAGTGTCGAACTCATGGGCTGCTGTACGACTCATGGACCTATTTTTGATGTCGGTCTCGTTGACTGTATGACTCGTTGGTGTCGGTTGATTGATTGATTGATTTTATTTCCGCAAAATAAAACAATATGTACATCACTTCTTTTTGAATAATACAAAGACATTTTCACAAAAGTACTTGAAACTGCGGCTGGATAGCCCTACTCAGCTCCGCCCTCATGGTGGAGCTGTTCTACCGAGGGGTCCAGAAGAAAACACACTCGGTATATCTGAAATTAACATGCAAACTTGTATCATCAAAAACTACACTACACAGAATTAAAATAACATCCACTACTACCTTACAGTTATACGAACACTATTACCATGGTGGCAATAAACCAGATCAATGAATTTAACAAATATACGTCTATGCTTCAATGAAATAGAAGAAGAAGAAGAAAAAAAATACATCTACAAATACACTTAAATTGAAAATTTGATACTATTATATAAACACGATCCTCTATAACTAAAAGACTTGCGGCAGTATTGAGTTTTGGGTTTTGGAAGAACAAGAGTACCAACAGAACGAAGATTATATGGCGTATCAGAAAATCTAAACATCTCTTTTAAATACGGTGGAGAAAAATTATTTATGGCCTTAAATGTCATGGAATACAAATGATCTTTGCGCCGGGATTCTAATGTTTGAAGGTTCATCAGTGTATGAATTTCTTGATTTGAGACATATTTATAAGGGTTTACTCGAAGAATTATTCTCAGTGCCCTATTTTGTAATTTTTGTAGTCTATCTGTGTGTTTTGCCGCCGATGATCCATAGATAATATCGGCATAATCAAATAATGGGAGAATGAAAATTGTATAAATCGATTTCAAAGTTGAAGTATTTACATAACTCCGTAAACGGCCCAGAAATTTCACCAGTTTGACAATATTCTTACACATTGTATCTATATGTATATCCCATTTTAGCTGTTGATCAATCATAACACCGAGGTATTTCACAACATCCTTCTGTTCTATTATATTTCCAGAAATAAATAATTTTAATTTATTACATTTACTTAGATTATAACGAGAACCCAGTAATATGCATACTGTTTTTTCACAATTTACACTAATCTTATTCAAACACATCCATTCATATATGTTCTGCAGCTCAGAATTCAATACACACTCTATTTCATTTACACTTTTTCCCGAGCAATACAACACTGTATCATCTGCATACAAATTTACTTTACATCGTTCAATATAGTCAACCAAATCACTGACATAAATGATAAACAGCAGCGGTCCGAGAATTGAGCCCTGAGGCACGCCGTAATCAACTTGTTGTAATCGTGATCTCGACGAGTTTATCTGAGTGCAAATATGTCGTCTCTTCAAATAACTTTCGAACCATTTTAAACTTTCCTTCGACACCCCTATTTTACAAAGCTTCTGAATAAGCAAATCTGTGTCCACAGTGTCGAACGCTTTACGTAGGTCAATAAAGACTGCACCGACATAGCAACCGTCATCTATGGCCCGATACCAGTCATCAGTGACCTTTAACAATGATGTGACAGTTGAGTGTCTTGACCTAAATCCAGATTGTTCCTGGTTCAATATGCTATTCTGTTTTAAGTAGAGAGACAGCTGTGACTGGACGATCTTTTCCAGAACCTTTGAGAGAGGTGAAAGAATTGAGATCGGCCTATAATTGTTAGGCAGGGATTTGTCTCCAGATTTAAAAACTGGTATTATTTTTGCACATTTCCACCGACGAGGAACGATGCCCTCTAACAGTGATCGATTAATAAGGTAAGTAAGTGAATGCGCTATGCCAGATGCAGATAATTGTACAATTTTAACTGATAGACCATCTAGACCAGTTGACTTATTCGCTTTGAGTCCTTTGATGACTTTAAGTACCTCTTCCTCATTTACTACATGCAGAGTCAAACGTGATTGTGTTGAAACTTCATTTACAATACATCGTTGTACATGAGGAATTTGTGATGCCAGATTTACACCAATATTTACAAAATAATCATTAAAATCATTAATTCGTGCAATATCATCATCGACTGAATCAGGCGACTTAGATCTACTGCCTGATGAGGTTAATTCCTTAAACACATCCCATGGTTGATTTGGCCTAGATTTGTCTGACAGCCTCTTTTTATAGTAGTTCTTTTTCGATTTCCTAATCAGAGAAGTAACTTTGTTTCTTATCGTCTTGTATTCTTCCCATAATTCATCATAATTAGCTTCTGAAATATGTTTATGAATTTCATCATTTCCATCCAAAATACGCATATGTACCTTTTTAGCTTTTCCTTTTAACTTATCTCGTTTTCTTATTAATACAATAATCTCCTTAGTCATCCAAGGTGAGTATTTATTCCTGACACGTGTCTTTCTCACTGGCATGTGTTTATTCACTACCTCAAGGAAAAGCTCTTCCCACACTTTAACAGCATCATCAAGGTTTGAAGTATCTTCTACAATACTCCAGTTTTGGTTTCTTAAATCATCCAAATACAATTCAGTATCTATATTTGCCATTTTCCTGTATATTATCGTACGCGGGTTACATTTAGTAGTTTTGCATCTCCATAACAAATAAGACATTGAGTGGTCGCTCAGACCATTATGAATGACACCATACGTACTAACCATCTCTGGATTGTTTGTAAGGATATGATCTATCAAACTCATTGAGTTACTCGTGATTCGTGTCGTGGGTTCCGTAACATTGATTTCATGTAATGCAAAAATATCATGAATTTGTTTTAACATTCTAGTTTGTATTGACGGTGGCGTTTTCAATAGATCGCAGTTTAAGTCACCCATGATAACAATATCAGTATTAAAAGAATCAACAAAAGTCAGAAATTGTTCATACAAATCAAATGTATCATTTCCAATGTTTGGCGGTCTATACCATGTAACAAATGTAATTGCCTTTTCATAATCAAACCTTATGTGAATTGGTATTACTTCAAGGTTTGTTATGTATGGATGATTTAACAATTCATATTTCATATCGTCTCGTATATACACTGCAACGCCACCTCCATTTCTATTTCGGTCTTTGCGAATCAAATTATAGCCTTCAACTTTGAGCTCATTATCCGAGACAGAATCATCTAACCATGTTTCATTTAGAGCTAAGACTTGCACATCATTTTCGAGTAATATACACCTTATCTCACATAAATTTCGTAGTAAGCTACGGATATTCAACTGTAAAATCTTGACACCTTTGCCCTTTAGTTCTGCAAAATGTAATGAATTTTTCATTGGAGAATGAATTATTCCCTTTTCATCATTCTCGTGGGATGACCCCGATTCAACCCCCCCCCCCCCCCAGATCTCGGCCGTCTGTCGCGCTATCGCACTGAAAATTGGCACATACATTACCTGTCGCGTAATCTACCAAACTGTAAAAGAAAAAAAAATGAATTTTTCATTTTTTATATTTTATATCAATAATTGATATGCGTGAAATCATAAATTGCGCTCTAATTCATAAAATAAAGCTAATGGCATTCTAATTTTTGGTGACATTATTCCTTGTAGCATTCCTAACAATGTACTTGAAAAAAAAAATGTGGTAACAAAATTAGTTTCTTATGTATTTTGTTGTTTTATGAATTTCTTATGTATTTCTTTGTTTTTGAACTTTTGTTTTATCATTTTTTTTCAAAAAGAAATATAACAGAACCTATTTCAAGCGCAGTCATGCTGAAAAAAAAATTGATTTCAGCCTATGAAAGTGAAAATAATCATATCTTTATGAATAAGGTGAGAAAACTCCATTTGCATGGACTTTATACACAAAATCACGTTTTTGAGCCACTTTCGGTCAGTGACAGGAATGTATAAGAGGTCATGCAGCGTCGTAACGGTACGCGCGATTTTTGCGAAAATGGTGTCAAAAGATACGCGAGACTTGAAAATAAGAAGTCAGCGAACGGTGCGGTCAAAAATTTCGCGCGGTGGAATTGTCGCGAAAAATGTCGGGGGGGGGAGGGGTGATTCAACCCCCCCCCCCCCCTTCCCTTTTAGGGTTAATTCCTTATCTTGTTATATTTCCTTTGTGTTGTCCTCTAAAATGATATTTAAAACACTCGAAGTTTCAGTTACTAATCTGTATGTATATGTGTTTTGTGCTTTCAGGTAGAAATAAAGGAGAGTTATAAGATACCATATTGTCGCTCAATGCAGAGGTCGTTACCCCAGCAAAAAACTGCTTATCGGAAAGGGTGTTCTACCATAAAAGCTGTCACTGCAGCACTGGTTGAGGTGAGGATTTAGCATACAATTCTAGGGGAATCAAAACTTTATTTGATGAAAATCGGTTTTGAAATGACTGAGATATTTAAAAACAAGGAAAAACAAAGAGTTCCTACTAAAAGTCCTGGCCTGTCAATTTCATTAGGATCGCTTTTTTTTTTATATATCTCAGCTTTTTCAAGGCCAATTTTCGTCAAATAAAGGTATTGTTGAATCCTCTTGAAATTACATGCTCTTTCATATTTCATAAGAGGTTTCTCATTATCTCACACCAAAAAAAAAAAAAATTATAAACCTGAATCCTCACCTCAACCAGTACTGTAGGCCCTACAGTATAGTTCCTCAAGATACTGTGGCGAGAACACCCTGAACTTTTTTTTTTTCTTTAATGTGTATGTGTTACTACAACGAGACATGGAGAAAGACTACCATATGTATGAGTTCATTTATACTGACCTACTTGCTAGATTGTGTACGTAGAACTTACGTGTGTATACGAACCCTCACACTGCTATAATGTCGACAGATACAGTATACAAATATACCAGGCATGAGAGGCTCTGGTTGAAACTATGCGCATGAGGTGACTTCAGTAGCACTATTTTCTGAGGGGCGCAGCCCCGAAGAAAATAGTGCTACTGAAGTCACCGAAGGCACATAGTTTCAACCGGTGCCTCGAAAAATTGGCCTGGTATATTTGTTTTATATCCCTCCCAATGAATTTAAGAGCATTCGACTGCTGGTATTCTGTAATTTACCTCTTTTTTAAGGGCATCTTGCTTTACTTTTCAAGAAGATTGACTAGTCATTCACGCTCGGGAAAGCAGCTCAGCAGGAGGGCAGCGCGTACGCGTACTATGAAGAGACAATTGCGCGCTCAGCCGCTGAAGTGTACTCGGTGCATTGCTGTACAACGTACTGGTAAACATGCGCAAACTGCAAACTCACTACGCGCTTCATACATGCAATACGCCTACGCCTATCCGATCTGTCAACAAGTACGTTCGGTTGCCAGTGCGGTGATGTGCGTGCTCGAGCTGATCAACGATGTGACTGTGAGCTGCAGTTGATTGTGTTTTCTGTCGTCTTCCTACCTAGCTGTCATGTCTGTACATGAATATGGACTATCATTTCCTGTTAAAATGCAAGTATACATTGTAAATTTGGGTAGCATTCAGTAACAGCGTATAAGGTTAGATTAGGCACTGGAAAAATTCTAGCAATTAAAGCATCGAGTGCCACTGTAAATTCGTGTGATTCGTACGGTGTTCTAACGTAAACAGTGAACAAGTTTATCTAACTTACTCGCTAGACACTCTAAAAAATAATTATTAGGAATGAGATTACGGGAAATAGGGCATACTGTTAGACAGGTAGAACTAACGTATAGGCTTAACTAGCGCTAACGTTAGAGCAGGCCTACTAATATCTACTGCAGTTTCGTTTGTCAACATCTTTTGGGTGGATCGCTCGAGTTAAATAGTGAACTGCGAGACCAACTTTCAAACGGCGAAGCATGAACTCCCCAAAGGCCTACGGTACGTCGAAGAACCCTAGCTTGCTTATTGTTGTCTAATTATAGATCTACGATATCGCCTACTCTGTTGTAACGTAGAATTGAGGGCTTTATAAGAGTCTGAGTCTGAGTCTCTCCAACGTAACCCGTGTCGCATTGAGTGTATGCGTGCCTTGTGGTTCTCGCGAAGTGCAGTGATCTAAGGCGCCGCGATACCCATTCATTTGTACATGAAATCTCTCGCGAAGCGAAGGTGCTGCGATACCCATTCATTTGCACGTGAAATATTTCGCGTCGCGACGCGAAGCAAAAAAGGCGCGAAAATCACCAGCGTGGTATAGTTTTTACCATTTCCCTAGGGAGTATAGTCTTTTTCGCGCACTTGTATGGTAGAATTATGTTTTGTTGTTTACAGTGCTCTCGACCAATCAGAGGACGAGATGCATTTTGTGAGGGATATAATACACTGTATACACTGCTGTCACTCATATAGCACATGAATCTACGTTGCCCTGTCCATTGATGAGTAGGGTTGTAATGACAGTTAGTATACGGAGGGCCGAATAAGAGACTCATATATAGGTACTTACCTGCTTTTCTTGGCATATTTCCTGGCGATAGTTGTCAGAATTTGCAGTCCCTTTTTGTATTGTCAACGCAACTTACGATAATTTTTCTTCATAGTTGCAAGAACCCCTATTTGTGTAATGAATCAGTCCATATGCAGCTGTGGGATGGAAGTTGCGCTGGAGTAGCGCTGTGTTAGTGCATTCGCGTTACACTACCAATGAAGATATAAACAATACGCGTAAATAGTGTAGAGTACGCGCTTGTGTAAAGGGGCCGACGGGTATAAATACGCGCATATGCAGACGACTGTTTACTCGACACAGCTGATCGGTTACAGTTCAGAAGTTTACAGCAGATGTTTTCTTCCCTCTTTCTTGGTGAATCCAAGCAACGTGAGTAAAGAAGATGTTAGGATTTATAGTTGGTGCTGATGGATAAGAGATAATTGAAGGCCCTTTAGATGTTATAACAATATATCTGAATGGTAAGGGATTTTAGTTCATGCGGAACGGGAATATTTATTGGGGTGAACGTCTTTGGGGTTTGCTGTTGTATTATTGCTGTATGTTATAATGTAGGTTGTATAGCAAGAGTGAGGGAAGATTTGAAAAAGGGGGTTAGAGAATAAAATAAATGCTAAAATATAGAATTGTTAGATAATTTGTTGTTATTATGATACGAAATAATATTCCGGTTAACATGATATGTTGTTTGGGGGAATTTTATATGAAACTGCAGAAATTAGGATTTTTGGCTCTCTTTACCATGTTTTGGGAATTTGTATAACACAGTGGCCTATGGAGTTGAAGAACAAAAATTTTCATTAGTAAAAATTGGGGGTAAAATTGGAGCTTAAATTATTCTACACAGTATGCTCATTGTGGTAGTACATTGTGTATCTTATATCTCTGAGTAGAAGTGGATTTATTGATTTTTGAAACTATTTACCAGGTTTTGAGAATTAATTGGTGATTTGATGAGTGACCTTCTAAGGTTCAATATGAATTCCAAGAATATTTCAAACAGAGTTATAATTCATATATAGGAAGATACAGCTGGCTTTGCTGAATTTTATGATGTATATTTTGTCTAGAAACTCCATTGCTAACTCCAGTTAGGGATTTTTGGAGCTCTTTCCCATGTTTTTCTAGAATTATGATCTTTGGTAGATGTAAATGCCTTTTGATGGATGTTTTAGAGAAGAAACATTTGATGTATTCCCGTGACCTTATTAGTTGATTGTATACTCAAATATGCAATATGGAAGTATAACAACAAGTAGAATTATTTTAGTCTTTCTTATGTTTATTTGCCAGTCGAACCAGATAATTGACAACATGGAGGTGGAGTGGAGGGAGTACCCTCCACCTATTACATAGTATGTTTGATATAAGCCAAGCATACCCTCGATAGGTATATTTATAGGGTAATCATTATATAATTTTGTAAATATGTGCACTGTTGTGGTTATTGATCGCTACTAATTGAGCACAGAGATGCTCATCACGTTCTTTTTATCAACGTGTAAATATTAAGATGGATGCTTAATGCATCATACCAGCTTAATGTCAAAGTGACAGTTATTGTGTCATACATGTAGGTAGTGAGCATGACCAAGGTTCTAAGAAGAAGTATAAGATTTTAATTATCAGTAACTGGTTTAATTATTTAATATGAGGAAAATATTAAGTAATACTCGAGTGAGGGAATAGGAATTGCTTCCCCACCCCTTCCCCACTCCCCTCATCTCCTGCAACCGTGGCCACTACGCGGATGAGCTGGGAACTGAATGGACTATAGCTGGCGGACCAGGCGAGGCCTAGGAGAGAGTGACGTTGTCAGGGTTTGCAGCCAATAATAGAGAGGGTCTCTCTGGTCTGGTAATGCAGTCTACATCTGGGGAAAACAGCGAAGTCAACAGATGGGTACTACTGTGCCAGTGTCTGAGGGCTGGCGTCCACTACCTTTCCCACTACTTCCCTACCCCTACCCCTTCCCTCCCCCCCCCCTTCACTTTGGAGTGCCGACACCACCCCCTGAGGGCAACAGTGACAGAGCTGTGTCTACTTATCTGTATCTGAGGGTTCATGGTGACAGACTAGCACTGCAGGCCTACTTGCTGCTGGACTGAGCTGGTGACACCGATGTCTACTGGGGAACGACAAGAAGCCGTTTACCAGACCGAGTTCAGATCCTTTACCACCCCCCCCCTTCCAGCTTTTTCCATTTCCCCACCCTCAGTTAGTAGCAAGCTCCATTTCCGAACACTTGAGTATAGGTTATTTTTTTTTTCAACTTAGCCTGTTCAAGACTTATAATAGTCATTATATAAGAAAGTAAGCTAATTTGTTGAGATAGCAAAATTTCTTCTTTTTGTTTCAAGAAAGTCGCGGGACGAGTCATGAGCAAGTCGACGTGCTTAGAGGCTTTAAATGGAAACACTGTAGAATTTCGTAGGCTTTTTGGTGGCAGGGGTAATTTGGGAGTCGTAGAGACTTGGGGTGGTATTCTGAAAATCTTCCTAAGTTTCTTCCTAAGTTTCTTCCTAAGTCAGAAACTCAGGAAGTGCCTAGGAAAGACAAAATTGGTATTCTGAAATGTCTTCCTAGGCACTTCTTAATGCAAATTAAGCCATCCTTATCCCCACCCACGTCCTTTCCTAAGCCAATACGAAATGCCGTATCATAAGGAACTAACCAATGTCTGCCAATGACAATCGCATATTACTGTGACGTAGGGTCAAATACACGAGTGCGCGGCATGTCCCCTTTCTCACGCTCATTTCGCGCATCAAAGTACATGTGCGCGCAATGACTGACAAGCGCGCCTATCACGATGCTTGCAGCTTGCTATTCTTAACAACGTACTTAGGACAGGGGTGGAGCTTTCCTAAATATTTTCCTAAAATTCTTTCCTTCTTCTTCTTCTTCTTCTGGTTAAGTCTGCCTCCTTCAATAGCCTGAAGATTCTTGCAGACTGGTGCTATTTACATTATAATACAATTTATTTACAGATATTTACAAGCACATAGAAAAATTTGACGAAAACAACTAGCCACTGTGATCAACCGTTAGACGGTTTCGAAATGATCCCACAGATGGCGCAGAAACAATGTCTGACGACAGGGAATTCCAGTTCCTTACAGTTCTTGGGAAGAACGAATGGCGATGCGATTCAGTTCTCGAATACGGTACCTGATAGGAGTGTGGTTGCGAGGCTCTCGTTAACTGAGTAGCCTGTTTGATAATATAGTCCTGTGCTGAAAGAGGAGTAAGATTATTGTGTATTTTGTACATCATAATTAACCTGTCATTTTCTCTGCGCTGTTCCAGAGTGGTCCAATCAAGTTCTTGTAGCATTTTGGTGACACTTGAGGTGTTATGGTAGCGATTTAAAGTGAATCGCGCAGCTCTTCTCTGGACCATTTCCACTTGGTGGATTAGCTTCTTGGTGGATGGGTCCCAAACTGTAGAAGCATACTCAACAATTGGTCGAACCAACGTTTTGTAAGCTGTGGCTTTAACATCAGAAGATTTTATGCGAAGATTGCGTTTTAGAAATGCAAGCACGTTATTGGCTTTATTGACAGTATCATTGATGTGTTGGGTCCACTTCAAATCAGAAGTAATGGTTACACCTAAGTACTTCACGGATTCAACAGATTCAAGAGGGGCGCTATTTAGATGATACACGTGTTGCACCTTACTTCTTTTCCTGGATATTGTCAAAACCTTGCACTTATCTGTGTTCAAATCCATCATCCATTTTTTCGCCCAGTCACCAATTTTGTTTAGGTCCTCTTGAAGATTTTGCGTATGATGTTGGTTGTCGATGGTCATGTAAGAAATTGCATCATCGGCAAAAAGGCGAACCTTTGACGCGAGACCATCAGGCAAGTCATTGATGTAAAGCAGAAAGAGGCAAGGCCCAAGAACCGATCCCTGAGGCACTCCAGATCCTACCGCTACTGAAGAAGATTTAATACCATCCAAAACAACCCTCTGACTTCTTCCATTGAGAAAACTTTGAATCCATTTCAGATTTTTCCCCCTGATACCGTAGTAGTCCAGTTTACGTAAAAGCCGCTCATGTCCAACCTTGTCAAAAGCTTTTGAAAAATCCATGACTATAACATCCGTTTGACGACCTGCATCCAAGTTCCTTTGTAAATCGCTTGTGAAACCAAGTAATTGTTGTTCACATGACATGTTCTTACGGAAGCCATATTGTAGGGGAAAAATGATGTTATTTTCGTCCCCGTGCTTCATAATTTTCCTAAGTGCATTCTAGAATACCAACTTCTTCCTAAGTCAGAAATTTGCATATTCCCGCCCCCTTCCTAAGTTTCTTCCTAAGTCTACTTAGGAAGAAACTTAGGAAGATTTTCAGAATACAAATTAGGAAAAAATCCTGACTTAGGAAGAAATTTCTTCCTAGGAAGGATTTCAGAATACCACCCTTGAGGCCAAATTCTGCCGGAGTAGACAGACAGCGACGCGTGGCCACCGACATCGTGTGTGGGGCGCATAATGCTCTTTTGTGTGGTGCAGCAGTTTTATGTTAAGGATTGAAATCCCAGAGCGGTGACCGGAGCGGTTATGAAAGGATTTTATTCTTTATTGCTTTATTCTTTATTCTATTGGAGAGAGTAATGTGCACTTATTGAGACATGTTATTCGGAAAGAGACGGGTAGGAAGACTGTAGGGTGGTATTCTGAAATCTTTCCTAGGAAGAAATTTCTTCCTAAGTCAGGATTTTTTCCTAAGTGGTATTCTGAAAATCTTCCTAAGTTTCTTCCTAAGTATACTTAGGAAGAAACTTAGGAAGGGGGCGGGAATATGCAAATTTCTGACTTAGGAAGAAGTTGGTATTCCAGAATGCACTTAATAGGAAAGAATTTTAGGAAAATATTTAGGAAAGCCCCACCCCTGTCCTAACATACTGTACGTACGTTGTTAAGAATAGCAAACTGCAAGCATCGTGATAGGCGCGCTTGTCAGTCATTGCGCGCACATAATTATACTTTGATGCGCAAAATGAGCGTGAGAAAGGGGACATGCCGCGCACTCGTGTATTTGACACTACGTCATAGTAATTTGCGATTGTCATTGGTTAGTTCCTTATGATACGGCATTTCGTATTGGCTTAGGAAAGGACGTGGGCGGGGATAAGGATGGCCTAATTTGCATTGAAGTGCCTAGGAAGAAATTTCAGAATACCAATTTTGTCTTTCCTAGGCACTTCCTAAGTTTCTGACTTAGGAAGAAACTTAGGAAGATTTTCAGAATACCACCCGAGTCTAAGTGAGTCTACTGTCTACAGGAGTTCGCTAGTAGGATGAGGTTCGCACAGGTATATAGCAGGAACAAAAGCACGGAAGAAATTTCACTTTCTGACAACAAATTGGGTCTCAAAATGAGATGTTTTTAAATAACGTTGTTAGTGGAGTAGTATTTCTTACATAGTAACAAGTTAGTCTCCATGATAAAGAGGCCGTCATTATACCAAAATATGGAGAATTATATTTACAATATTTATGTGACTTCGAATGTAATGAGTGGTCTAACTACAGTACCACGTCATGTGGTACGTTCTGAGCTGGGATATCATAGATTCGTAGTTGGGTCTACAGCATTAGTGAACCTTGGTCAGATTAAGCTGGGAAAAATACTCATATTCAAGTTGGTTTTGTCTCTAAGAGAAGATGTTTGAAATGTTGTAAATGAATTGATTTGTATATACTTGTACAAACAGAATTTAGACTTATTAAAGTCTAAAAGTTACAAGTAAAATTCAAACGTTCTGACATCAAGTTTGTAGTTGTACTGCCTGGATGCTGGAATGAATGCATACAGTGATCAGTGATTGAGGTTGTGGATATGAGATTTAATTAAGTATTGTAGATTAACAAAGACACTGGACAAATCTATGCACCACGTTCATATACTTCGAACAAACGAACCACACATCGAAGCCTTTTAAACACGTTACCAACAAACGCGAGGTCCTAGAACTTATTGGATAGCCTTGGTGATTGGAGGGAGAGTGAGTGCCTGAGGATGTTTGGTATCTGTGTGTACACGCAGGTAAAAGTCTAGGCTCTAACAAAAGTTAGCTGTGACAGAGACAGGCTCTATTTTAAATGCTTACCTACACATGATCTATGTTAATTTGGATACAGAGAAGGTTAGAAGAATTCTGACTTAGCTTACCCTAAATGCTTGGTCGATTCTTTGAGGTATTTCCTCGTATATTAGATGAATAAGATGAGCGAATGATTGCCGATGCTAGTTTGTGTGGGCTGTGTTAGAATGGAGTACAGTACTCAACTGAGAGTGGTGCACAATGCTCGAGTGGCGCGAACAGGGGGGCGTTTCATGAAGGAACTTGTCGGATAAAATGTCCGACAAGTCAATTATATCCGACAAGTTCAGAGAAATCAGCCAATCAGACTAAAGAATTTCTCAAAACTTGTCGGATATACTAGTAATTGACTTGTCAGATATTTTATCCGACAAGTTCCTTCATGAAACGCCCCCAGATGAGGTATGCGCGCATGTGAGATGCAGTGTGTGCGTGCGCATTCTGTACTGACACTCACTGTACTGGTGATGATTAATTATAGGCGTCAAGGTTATACGCAAGAGGAATACCAGTATGTAACGTACACATGCAGCCACAACATTCTTTAGCATAGACATCGTTATACATAGGACTCACTCAAGTTACAGATCTCTCTCTCCAAACACGTTAGCTGAGGAAGTTAGTTCTCGACTTCTCAGCAGGGAGTGGTACACCCAAAAATTACCTGGTGGCGGTGGCAGCATACTACAAGATTAGGAGACGCCCTGGATATTATTCTCAGATGTTCAGTCTCTATTTATCCCCCCCCCCCCTTCTCGCGTTACAATACAATGAAATAATGTGTATATACGTATATCCTATCATACCCGTAATTATTCTTGTAAGTACTCCCATTCACTGTTCAATTTTGATGTGAACATTGTTGATTTTGTCATATAAATTATTTCAGTGATTGTACAAGAGGAGAAATAGAACAAACTGAAACTGAATCGGAACTATAGGAGGGGGGGGGGGGAGGCTAGAGAGACCCCAGGTTCAACTTTTGCCAAACCCCGTATTTTCTATAATGAGATGAGGTCCCGGGATAAGGTGCTCTGTACGTATACCATTCAATGACCTCCTCCATCTTTACACACGGTGGATGTGGGCAATGCTGAAGGATTATTATCGTTTATAAAATGGGTTCAAGAATGTAGCCAATTGGAAGCGCTGAAATGAGTCACGTGTGCGTGTATTAATTTCTCACTAACATGCACGGCCTGATGTCACAATGTTTACACTAGCAGTGCGCACTCGATCAGTTGTTACAAGTGCGTCGTGCGCTACTACACGCGCTGTCAATCCTGTAAACAACTTCTAGTTCGGGCTGCCGGCCGGCCTTTCTTATTTGCATAACATGTGTGGCGTACGTATACTCTTACTTATTATGTGCGACGTGCGTAAATGTTTGGGACGAACATCTTCGGACATCTTGACTCTTGAGCGAGTGCTACATGTAGCTGACTGGTATTGACCCACAAAGGTACGTGAAAAATGCTGTTAGTTTTCGACCAATTTTATAAAACAAATGATGCACAGGATTATTTCATGGCGTTAGTGGAGATGCAGCTCACTCTCGGGTATTTACAATGTAGTGCAACATGCACTCGGCTTCGCCTCGTGCACAGGGATGTCAGGTTCAAAACATTTTTATGAGTGAGATTTTCATGACTCGGCATCTTGGCGCGCGAATGTGCGCGCGAGCGAGGGTGTGGGAGGGGATTTTCCCCCTGTGGCCTCCCACGGTTTTCACGGTTTTCAATTTTTAGCTCTTAATGGTGCTATCAAGTGCATACTTATGACTATTATTTACTTACTTTGAAAGACAAAAGGGAAATATACCTTCAATTGCAACTATCACTTTAATCTTTTGAGCTATGCTCATTATTATAGGCCCAAGTTGCAGACTTCGCCCAAGCGGGGTGAGAAAAATGGGTGCCATGCGTGAGATCGTGAGATGGCCCCTAAATGCTTGTAGCCCTAAATGCTTGTAGCCCTAAATGCTTGTAGCCCTAAATGCTTGTAGCCCATGTTGTGAAACATGTACCTCTGCTACATGTTTCACAACTGTAAATGCCCTCGAATGCGCTACATCTGCACTAACGCACTATATCCTGTGCATCATTTGTATATACATGTATAACGACAGAGCGTCTATGAGAGCAGCGCAAAACTGGAAAAGGTTTTGTTAGATGAATAATGTCAGGATTATTTTCTGATGAGATTGGCTCTTTAAAATTTTCGAAGAGCAAACATGATATCCAGAGTATTTGTCCTCCATTCACTTGCGGATTCGTTTGATCTACGTAGACAACGTGTCTTCACTCGAACATCGTTGTTTACATTTTCTGCACCATCTCGCTGCAATTACAGTGTACATGTATAATCAGTTTTACTTGGTATACACGTGAACGTTCGATTGATCATCAATGTGTGAAGATTGCCGCGGGGTTGCATGCCATATACAGTAGATCGACAAAAATGAAGGCCTCTGATGAAGGCCACACAAAAAGGGCTTAACAAGCAACCACTTAAAAATTGATATTGATCCAAGCTGTTAGGTGTGGACAAGAGATCTGGATGAAGTCGAACCATTTTAGTCCATGGTCCAGGCCAGATATTGGTACCATCTGAGGACTGAGGTGGCAAAACCTTTTTGGTGTCCTTTTGTTTGTCGGATATGCTTATCAAGCTATGATAGCATTTCCAAATGAGTAGCTTAGTCATAATAAATGAATTTTTAACCAATTTGGTCTCGTTGTTATATCCCTATACTTCTGAATCGAAACTAATCCGATACAAAGAAGAGCACTGTCTTCTGTATGTTCCATAGAGCTGTAAAATGCAGCTCTATGGTATGTTCACAGGTGTTCTGTTGTAAACGCGGTGTCCTTAGTCTGTATTCAAGGCAGCGAAGGGAATATCCAAAGGTATGATGTCCACAGCGCTTAGTCTTTATTCTAGATGGCGAAGGGAATATCCAAAGCATATGATACAGTGTATATCATTTTATCTAAAAACAACAACAATAACAAAAGCAATTCCTCGTGAATTTTACCGTATTCAGTTTTCAATTATTTATCATTTTCCGGTGAAAACGCTAATACCACGCCAATGTCACTTTATTTCCATCCAACAATATAAGATAATGCAAAAACAATGTACCGGTACACTACGATACATTATAATAAATAATATTGTAAATGAACAGAGTGATTTTTGTTTAAAACTGATGTATTTGTTGAAAGGGTAGTATAAAAACAGTATAGATAATCCCTTTTATTAGGAACTTTAGATATGATAACGGTACATTGGTCTAAAAAAGACTAAGTGCACCGCGTGACAGCTGTGGACATCATAGCCCTTTGGATATTCCCTTCGCTGCCTTGAACAAAGACTAAGCGCACCGCGTTTACAACAGAACACCTGTGGACATACGGAAGACAGTGCTCTTCTTTGTATAGCGGTTAGTTTTGATTCAGAAGTATAGGGATATATTAAAAACGAGACCAAATTGGTTAAAAAATCATTGATTATGACTAAGCTACTCATTTGGAAATGCTATCATAGCTTGATAAGCATATCTCTGCCCGACAAACAAACTGACAGCAAAAAGGTTGTGCCACCTCAGGTGGTACCAACAACCCATTTTTCGGGTCTTGGCCCATGGACTAATTGTATGATATAGTTCATTTTTAGATGGCCATGGCAGCTATTTGAATTTTACACAATGGTGGATGTAATAGAAATAGTATGAAGCACTGAGCGGAAGAAATCAATGTTTGCGCTATTGTTGTTGGATATCGCTTCTTTGGTCTTTATGAGATCTACAATGATAATGTAGTTGGCCTATAAAAGGTAATTATGATCACGCACGTGTACAATATAGTTGATAATTCTTTCTACTGTGCATAAGACATCTATGCCTCATACCTTACAAATAATTTATTGACATTTGTACATCGATTATCTAAAGAAATAGTTATGCATGCAGAGCTGGAGTGTGCCTACTTGATATCAAAATATTCTATCACGTTTTGAAATTCACTGCTTTTAAAAGTTTGCGGGAATTTATGCAAATACAACATTTACTTCGAATACTTTAGTTTGTACTGGACCCAGATTCTGGAATTCTTTAGATTCGAGCATTACCTGTGCTGTCAGTATATCTGTCTTTAAGAGTAAACTGAAGTTATACTTCCTTAAGTAATATCTATTACTCAGTTGACTCGTAAATTTACACTCTAAATTGCTGTGTTGCCTTTTTTTAATTATGGTATTCTAAACAGTCCATTACTTTGTTGCTGCATAACCTTTGTTTAGAGACTTTCTTTTGTCTTCTCAGTTGTAGCCAACTTATTCCCTTCCCCCCTTGTTGTTTTGTGAATTACATCATTCATTTACTTGCTTTTGCTCCTTCTTTCTTTTTTCTCTATCTTTGTGTTTGTTTTATGTTATGTCCCTTTTGTGAATAGTTTTTTTCTCTATCTACACCCCTTTGCTTGTTATAGTTATATAGTTTTTTTTTTAATAGAAACCCTTGTGTTTAATTAGTTGTTTAACACTCTTTTTTAATTATGAGGACCCCCTAATTTCACAAGCCCTGCTTTTCTATAGGGTCTCCTCGTCTTTCTTCTTTTTTTTTTCTGCTTTAACCAGTGTATTCTATTATATTTATATGCTTCTTATTCTCTTGTTAATTGACATATTCAATGTATATTATATTGTAACGAAGGAAGAAAGATGAATAAACCTGAAACTTGAAATTTGAAACTTGGTGCATGCATGTATAGAGCCTATAGTATACGATCCCGGAAAATGTATTTATTTGTCGACCGTGGGCATTGACTCATTGTAAAGCTTTTGACTGTTACAGCATTCAGACAGTTTAACTTTACACTTATTGCACTTTCCAAAATCTACAAAGATCTATTTTACTTTAAAAATGACAAAGAATTTGATTTGGTTCTGTTTATCCACTGTCATTTGAATATGACATTGTTATACAGGTAATTTTTTCTTTTTGTTTGTTTGCTTTTTGAAAACACCATATTGCTTTACTAGATTTCGTTTTCGTACTTATACTAGTACAGTATTCATCGCATAATCGGGCATCTGATAATCGGGAACCTCGCTTAAACGACATACGCTTCCCAGAAACATTTCCAATGCACGTTATTTTCACTGGATAATCGGGCGGGGACCTCTGATAAACGGGACAATTTTTCTTCAAGCGATCTTTGATTTTGTTGATATTTCAAACAAAAAATCTACCAAAATACCACAACAATATTTCAAAGATTCCGTATCAGTTGTTGTTTACATCAAACTTACAAAGCAAGCTTCGGACTGGTGTGTTTTGACTTCCGTCCATCCAGTACACGTACATTTCAGCTCGCTGCCCGCCTTCGCTTTTCTGTACATGTGTATATAAATGGCGAGCTAGATCGCTACATATTGACAACACATGTACAATGTACAGTGCAGTGATCGCGGCAAGTAAACAATCAAGCCGTGATGATTGAATGATTGAAGGACTTTTCATTGACGTTCCCACATCAGTTCTGGGTAATCATTTCCCATGGTCGTGGATATGTATTCATACAGAACGCCCTACGTGTCCAAGAATTTTACGAATGTTTAAGAAAGTGCTAGCTTTTCATCCACATATTTTGTGTTCGAAGAGAGGTGACAGAAGAAGAACCAGTTGCGATTACTCTACAACACTGCGAGAATGCAGGGAGAGCTAGAGGGTCGCGCCGAGGGGTAGCGTGGTTGTGTATTCATGTACATGTACAGTACGTCAGTATGCATGCGTATGTGTGTGTGTGTGCACTACATGTACATGTCGTATGCCATTAGTGTATGGTGAGTGCTCATCGCGAAATCGGGCACCTCGCTTAAAGGGGCCGTGTTTGCTACTCCCAACCTGTCCCGATTATGCGATGAATACTGTACTACACAGATGGGATGAAGAAGAGTGAATTCGTTCGGTATGATCACAGCACAACGCTTTACTACTCCAGCTCCAGCGCAGCGTCGGGGAAAGCTTGACTCTGAAAATGACGAGATCAACAACTAGATGGCGCATTACGTGCCTTATCATGTTGTGTTTGTATCTTGCAGGCAAAGCAATAGGTAAGAGACTGTCATCCGCTCGACGGTATAAATCTTCTAGACCATTCGAATTCCGAGTTCTTAATTCTGTCGACTTGAAACATTCTCTTGACATTTTGCCAACAAATTTTGTGACATATGGGACTACACTGTGAGATGGTATCGTATTCATTTCAAAGGGCAACATTGATATTTTGTCATTGGTTATTCGACCAGAATCCAGAAGCAAACTTTCTAAACTCCCTGCTCCATTTCTGCCACATTAAAGTTTTGGAACTTGCTACTTGGTTCTTTCTTTTAAAACTTAAATTAAAAGTATGAGTACGGTGGCGTATGGTCTGTTTTTAACCTAACTAAATTTTACACGCAGCCGCTGTCGCGAAGCGCTTGTCTCTACAGCGGCTGCGTGTACCGTTAGTGTACCAGTTTTCGACAGGACCCAGATTTCGACACCCAGCAGATAATTCTTATTAAATTTTATACTCGATACAAACGTCTGACTTCAACAATCAACCATGTTGTCAATCACATTTCTAGTCTTATGTAAACACCGTTTGTCACTTGTCATCATAATCCGACGATAGAATATTTAGGAGAAAAGCAACACAGTGTCAGCAGAAATTTTGATGTCGGCCATTTTTAGGGGTTCAAACAATATGACGCATTTTTTAAACATCGCCGTAAAATGAAATTCACCCATGCCGGTTATCTTACTTTAGTATCAGTTTGTTTGCCAAATCCTGATGTTTGATTTCATAATCGTCTTTAGTAATTCCATGGCTGAATTCGTGATAAATGAGCAAACTTGTAGAAAGAGTTGGCTTTGAGAATGTGGCACCAGATTTCGACATTCCCATATCAAGACACGTTATAGAGGAAACAACAAGTTCTTGCGCCGGTATGATTGCTAGTTTGCGTCCACAATGCAGTGTACGCGTACTGTACGCGCCATGTGATTTCTGTGTGATGCGCGCTGTGATTGTGTTGAAAAATGATGCTTGGTGTCGAAATCTGATGCCAGCGACGGCGTGACGGAAATCGCTTAAAAATTGAACGCGAGTGCATTTAAATGTTAATTCGTTTAAGGCATATTATTATTGGACTTTGTAGCTCAACTTCATATCGAAATTCCGAGGTAAAACGGTGCAGTATTGATGGTAAACAAGGAAATGTGCTAAAGTGTCGAAAACCGGTGCCCTTACTGTAGCTATTTTTAACCACAAAACAGTGCAGTGCCCAGTATAGTGGGCTTCTCAACCTTTTTTTTCACCTGAGCTGAGGCCCAATTGGCTCCTACATGGTCTTTACACGTTATTATACATGTAAGCACAGGGTTTTGAGGCCCATTCATTGTGTAGATTGAATATAGACCCCTTGACCCTAAATCAATTTTGCAGGGCTGCAGCTGCCAACACTGGAAACTAGTTGAGAGTGAGACTCCCATAGGCATGATAGGCCAATGCTATAGCTATAATTTAGGAGTCAAAATGAGTGAGATCAAATAATAGAAATGCATGCAAATGAAATAAAGGTTTAGCATGAGAAAGGACCAAAATGCGCGAGTCTCGCGCTCAATGCGTGAGAGTTGGCAGCCCTGATTTTGTTTTCATTTTGGCGAGACATCGCGGCACACTCACTTGTTGAGAAGTGCTGAGCATTATGCATGGTAGGTCCCTACTAACTTTTATCGTGAATCAGGACTTACAAGTGGTTAAACTCACAATTCAATTGTGGAGTAGATCTAGATGATCACAGATCAGATGATCTACAATGGAAGGAAGAAATGTAGACCCTTGCTGTATTAAGCATGCCTCACATTCATACCGGGATAAAAGTTTAGATTTTTCATGTTTTTGAATTTGCAAATAGCATGAAGACTCTAGAAATTTTCAAAAAATAATATATTTGGCGTATACAGTTATGATTTAGAGTTTAAATTGAACTACCAGTGTAGCACCAGTATGGTTTGACCGAAAAATCGGTCTGTATCTGGTCGTCGGGGATGTTCCGCGGAGACTGTGTCTGGCTTCATATCGTGGATCCCTTCCTATTGTCTAAGGAGGAGAGTGATAACATCAATAAAGATAAAAGACTCCTCCGGACAGACGGATCTTTCTGTCTACAGTATATGGTGTGCGACAATATAAAGACTATATTACCGGTATTCGACATTCAATGTGATCTTCAAAATGATTTGGCCGTTTTGGACAATACAAGGTGTAAATTATGTGAATTTGAGAGTCTTGGTACATGTACATGATACATGTACATGAGACAGTCTGGTCACTTTTTGTTGTTGTTTTGTTTGTTTGTTTGTTTTTTTTTACTTGGATATGTCTTCCATTCCAGGACATGCAGTGAATGAAAATCTTGCATTCCGAATTCTGTTTCCAAGAGAGTTGGCCTTCGACTACACCATCAGGCCAGCCAAGAACTTTGGCGGTGTTTTTGTAAGTTGTGTTCATCATGTCTGACTTAGGTAAAATGAATTGTGTATTTTGAAGATAGTTATAAATTTGCCACTGCTGTTGCCTGTGTAAGCCAGGGCTCATAAGAAAGTAGTAGTCTGTGTCCGAAGCATGCTGTCAGCAAATTATGCTAAAAATTTTCTTTTTATTCAATGAAGTGTGCATCACTTCTGATATTGCTGAAGCAAGCATCCCTCCCAAATAAAAATGATAATTCCACTGAAACAGATGCCTTGTTGTGTATGCATAAATCTTTACCCCTAATCAGGCCGGGCTTTTTTTTTTTTCTTCTTCTTCTTGGCTATGCCAAAACCTAAGGTGATGGATGCTGTCTGGCTTGGCAACCCTTTTTTCTCATTTCTACAGTGAAAGAGTCTTCGACAAAGGTTGCAGTAGAACAAATATTGGTTGAAAAAGATGATATATTTCAGGGCGTTACAAAAAAAAAAAAAAAAAAAAATATTTTGCTCACTCCCCTAACTGGGCTTTTTGGCAAGAGTCTGTTCATTTTACTTGCTTGGAAATGAGTTTTAGTTGCCCTTTGAAAGTGAGCGAGGAGGTTTACAGCTTGCTTGCTGTAGTGATTACTCTGTAGAAACTGTGAGGCAAGATTTGCAAGTGATGCAGAGTTGAAGTTGAGGATAGTCCCAACCCTTTCCAGATCATTGCATGTTCGTGGTTGAAAACTGTTATTGAATAGTTGAGATCTTCCTCATCCGTTTTGGTTTTGGTTCATTTAGCACAGGAACTCTTGTTACGGTGTACTTCCGTTATAACAAAATCCTTGGGACCAGCGTTTTTTTATTTGTTAGAACCGAACAGCATAGTTTATGCATATATCGAAGTTATGGACCTGAATTTTGATTTCGTTGTAACAAGAATTTCGTTATTACCATATTCGTTCTAACTGGTGTGCTCTGTTTTGTATAGTTTGAAATGGTGTACCTGCACTGTAGTAGGAAAGAGTACATCGTTAATGACTTATGTATCACCTACCTGTTTTTTTTTCCTCCCATGGCTCTCATTCAGAATTTTTACTATTCTAAAATTCCACTGGTACTGGCTGATCCCAGAGAGGCATGTGGAGAGCTGCACAACGCTGATGAAATTAGGGGTGCAGTAGCACTCGTCATTCGAGGGTACGTTTCCAGAACTTGAGTTTGAAACCCATGGAAGAATATAGCCTCATGTTATATTTACAGTTTATTTAATAACCCCCCCCCCCCCCCCAGGTGTCATGCCAGTACATCATGAGCTCCAGTGAGAGATCTACATTGCCTGTAAAAAGACTGGTGCTGCTTTGCACTGCATTACCCCGACAAGATCTTCACCATTCTATGTGTCACAAATCCTTGGATTGATTTAAAGGGTGCTGCCAAGCAAGAGCTTTGCGTGATATGATATGACAGACATACACCCTATAGCGATGCATCACTTGGTATGATACCGTAGATGTAACATAAGTCTGATATAATTATCACTGGTCCATGCACGTAACCCGTAAACCATTATGTAGACTAACTGAAAAACAGTCCTGAGGCTGATTTTATTTATCTTTATTTTCAACCCTATTGAAGGAAATAAAACAAATAAAAAACAAACAAACATCCACTGCGCATGCAGGCATAATAATCTTATCTGTAGGGTCTACTTACTGTTTGTGTGGCTGACGCTTTGCTGCTATTGTAAAGTGGGCCTGAAAATTCAGAATCAATAAGTGTTACATGGACATGTATCATTAACCCGTTGAGGACGGACTGATTTTGCTACAACACGCATTTCCCATAGACACCTGCCCGAGTATACTCGGGACTCGTCCTCAACGGGTTAAGGAAGACTTTGTTTATTTTTTTTTTGCTTTAAAAACATATGCCTATGAAATAGTTAGGCCCTATAGCATGGGTATGATTTCTGTGAAGACAGAGCCAAGAAATAGTCATTGGCATTCACAGGTCTTACATAATCAGGTGTAAAGATTTTATGTGCAACTTTTGTCTTCTTGTTTTAAATCAGCAGTTCCTTTTAAAGTCCTCAACTCAGGGCCTTCATGTTATTGTTTCATTGCACCCCCCTCAGTGATGGAAAAAAATATATAAAGGAAATGAAAAAAAAATTGTAGAGGAAGAAGCCTCATGAAAATTCTCTGTCCTTGTTTGTAGAGGAATTCTGATCAGTCAAAACATTCATAAATCTGATGCGAATCTGAATTTCTGTGGATATCAACAATATGAGGTGAGGAGGGACTGAAAGTTGTTGAACACCATCACAGTTCCTTCGTTGTCTTTATTATATTTTTCTTGCCACTGAAAAATTATGCAGAGTGCAGACTGAGCTCTGAACCTGATGCTAAGACACTACTTGTATCCCATTTGTTTTGACATGAATAAGAGCAGCAAAGTGGATTTTTTGTATCTTCTTTTCTGAATGCTGTTTTCCTGTCCTGTTTTGTATTTCAGGGAGTGTTCATTTTTGTCAAAAAGCATCATTGCCGACCATGCTGGTGCTCTGATGGTCATTATTTATGATAAGGACGAGACTAATGACAGCAGATTCATCGACATGATCGACGACGAGACGAAACGAAACACAACAATACCTGCAGCCTTTATGCTCGGCAGAGATGGGTGAGAATCCAAGGATATAATATTGTTTGTTGGTTGCTGTTTGTTTGTTTGTTTGTCTTTTTGTATGCATGCTGTACAAGGGCTTCTTTTTCATGACTTTAGAGCAAGCTCAATGACATTAATTCAATATCCATGTCCCTATCTGACCAGAACACTTTTCTGTAGCTTTCTTCTAAATGCTTCTATGCCTGAAGGTTGCCGTAGGCATTGTGCTTTCTCATTTTCCATCTGTCCGTATATACGGCTATCAAGAGCTCGTAAAATCTTTGGATGTCAAATCAAAAGTGGAGACCAAAGGTAACTATAAAAAAAAAAAAAAAAAAAAAAAAAAAGACAGAACAGTTTCCAGCTATATCTGCAACCAAGAATTTTGCATGGTACTTAAATTTGGTAGAAGAGTGAAAAAACAACAACTGTATTTTGGATGACATGAGGGGAAGAGAAAGTTATGGTCAAGGTCAAAGGTCACTATACTTGAGCTAGGAAAAAAAAATGAGATTGCTTTCACCAGGAACATTGAATGGGAATGTCCCTTGGTGTGATGGGTTGAAATGATTTGAGATGTTCAATCTTGTATTTCCTTTCTGTAAAGAGGGTTGAAGGTCAGTGGTCAATATTATTAAACAATGGACTTTCATATTGCCCATCTAAATAGTAGAAAAGTGTTTACTTAGAAAACAGGTTTGAAATGTAGGGTCTATTCAAATGCTTTAAAGGGATGGTATAGTTTGGTTCAGATAGGGATGCAGGTTTCCAACTTGTGTGTGTGTGTGTTTGTGACATAATAAGAAACCTCTTATGAAATATGAAAGAGCATGCAATTCATAGAGGGATTCCTTATTTGATGAAAATTGGTCATGAAATGGCTAAGACAGCCAAAAAAGCTATCCTAATGAAATGCAACAGGCCACAACTTTTGACTAAGATCTCTTTGTTTTACCTTGTTTTTGGATATCTCAGTCATTTCAAAACTGATTTTCATCAAATAAACTTTCAATTCCCCTTAGAATTGTATGCATTTTAACATTTCATAGAGTGGTTTCTAAATGTCCCCAGCAAAACGTTCAAAGCTAAATCCTCATCTCAACCAATCCTATACAGCCCCTTTAATCTCACCCTGCGGTGCTCTATGTAATGAACAGAACCAAAAAAACAACAAAAAAACAACAAAAACTGGATATAAAACTCCATAACAACCACCATGAAGGGACCATCAGATGAAGCTGAACCTTTGTGGACTCATTAAGTACATTCTATTCCCAACTAATATCAACTTTTTTTTCAGTGCAGTAACATCATCCCTTCAAATTTTTTTTGGAGTTGAAAGTGAAAGAGTATAAAGGGTTTTTTAAAAAGTGCAAGATACTCAAAGCATATGTAATCACATCATTCAAGAAAAAGAAAAAAGTGTTCTTGGAAGACTGCAAATAGGACAACTTCACATTCTTTTTATGATTCCAAACTTGAGAATGCATGTGACCATGCATCACAAAACAAAAAGTTACATGCCCTGATTTTTCATGAGGACTCAGAATAGGTAAAATTGGACAACCTAATCTTGAGTTTTTCATCTTTTCTGAAAGACCTTTTTTTTTTTTTTTTTTTTTTTTTTTTTTTTTTTTACATTTTATAGTTTGGAATCATGATTTGAAGGGGAAGCTGTGTTTTTAGCAGTTTTTGTAGAACACTTTTTTTAATAGTAGAATGGTGAAATGAGTTTGTCTCAGAGGCCCCTTTTCATTTCTTGAAAACCCTTTACACACTCTTCACTGTCAAATCTAATAACTTTTGTAAGGATGATGCTACTGCTTTGTATTAGTATATTAGTCGTTGACAGAATGTTTTAATACACTACGTGTACAGTCATTGATAGAATGTTTTAGTACGGCATGCTCAATATCAGCTTAATCTGATAATCCCTTCATTGTTGTTTCTGAGGAGTTTGGCATTCTGTTTGTTTGTTTTTTGTCCCATCCATTGCACAGAGTGCAACTTGGTGAGATATAACACTTGAATAGACCCTGTACTTCAGAGCCTCTTTTCCCAGTATACACTTTTCCAGAGTGAGTGCTTTCTTTCCAATATTTAGATAGGGTTAGGAGAGTCCATTTGAATTGAGTTTCATGTCATTTTAAAGTTTAAAATCTGCTCTGTAAGAGACTGGTCCTCACTAAAAATTCATGTCTGGCAACTTTTTGTTGCTTTTATGATGTAGGGTCACATATAGAACGAACTTGTTCTTTCAGAAAATATGAAACTAAGAATTGATTAGGTTGACCCATTTCACGTATAGTTGGATTATATGACTTTTTGTTGGTTTTATAATGCACGGTCACGTTATCCTTTGTTGCAAAAGTCGAGTTTGTGTTAAAGTCCTCTTTAAAATCACATTGCATAATGCATCACAGTGATTCATGATCATGAATGTGATATTATATTGACATAGATGTTGTCAATTCCAATCAAGCAGCTGTATACAGGCACATAGAGAGATGTATGGAACATATCACAATCTGATGGCATTAATGATCATTCTTCCAAACCAGATTTTAAGGTTTTATGGTTGTGCAACTAAACCATGAAAATATCAATTTGTTTATTTTCTTTTAAATTTTTTCATCTGTTTTCTCTTTCTTTTTTTCTTTCTTTTCTTTTTGCATTAGGAAAGTGATTGAACACCACCTTAGTGAGCACAATGATGTCGTGGAGATTGCAATACCTGTCAACACAACTGGCATTCCATACTCTCATTTGCACAGACCACCATGGACACTGTGGTGAAGATAAATATCCTACTTTTATACTGTTTTTTTTTTTTTTGGTATTCCATAGTTACCTGAGCTTCCGACTATTATTCTTCCACAAGAGAACATTCATGTTTGAAAATGATTTTGTTTGGCATATTTGTGTCCATCCTGATAAGTCTTTCTACCTTATGTGCAAATGTTGTTGATTTTAATCTTTCAAAGAGAACAACTCAAAAATTGTCCTCCGTTGGTTCAGAAGGAATGAAATTGTGAGTGGTCACATTCATATTTACAGTTTTGTCTCTATATCTGGTCAGTATGTGTTTGGGTCTGAATGTTTTATTTTCGAGTCGTGTGGTATCTTGAGGAGATTTGTGCCTTATTTTTTATGAAAAATCTGTGTGTCAGGCAAATTCATCATCCAGGAGTATTATTAAGTCTTTGAAGTGGGCTCGGTCCCTGAATTTGGTATGTGTGAGGTGTCCAATTTTCTGCAAAGTTATGTTGTAAGTTTAAGTGCCAACATAAAGCATGTCAGTCAGTGATTTGTTGCATTGATCAATGACTGGTCTGGGTCATTGAGCACACACTTTAAAAATCTGACACAATTGGGTTTGAACGAGAAGGGGAGGGGGAGGGGGACAGAGTGTTCTGATGCCTGTGTAGTTTTAAGAGGGAAGTTGTATGTATTTTTCTCAAATAGAGAGTGCATGTCTTCATAAAGCTCTGGTAGCCCCCGGGAATGGTATGGCATTAAATGAGAGAAAAGGATACAAATAAGTCAAGACATTAAAGCCTTCAGACTTTGGGAGTAATGATTGAAATAACTTGGGAAGGAAGGGGAAAGGGAATGAGAGATAATTGCTTTGTAGTAGTGTGTGTGTAGTTCAGCTTGAGGATGAAATTTCATCATCACCTCAACAGGATTAGTTGCATTCAAAGTTCTTTGCCTAGGCTAATGCACCAGTCACTTTCCCCACACACCTCATTTGGCCAGAAAGTTTAGGGGAAGAACGTACAAAACTGGTCGCCAAAATTATAGGGCCACATGCCCAGATACGTCTGTGTATAGGATGTGCAGTTAGTATAACAACAGATAATGCTTATCTTGATACTGTTCATGTATTTAGGCCAGGCTCTCTATAACTTTTGTGAAAAGTGAATCCAGTGTATTATTGAATTTGAAATGGTTGCCCGGGGAGGCAAGTGCTTCTAAGTCTACTTGTCCTAATTATGATTTGGCATGCCATGGGCAAGTTGGCAAATGAATAAGCAGTGATCTTGATTCCAGGATGCAGAATACAGCTGATACTAGTAAGGCAACCTGTACAGTACTGTATATTAAAGTTAACCCATTGTCATGGAGATACATCATACATGTACAGTATTGCAGAGACTCCAACTCTCCCGTTTTCGACGGCAGATCTCCCGCCGAAAAGCCCATTTTTGCAAAATCTTCCGTTCTCCCGCTTGAGATTTGATTTCTCCCGCCCTGGCTCTGTGTCTCCCGGTGGAAAGGATTCTTACTTTTATTGCTATCGTATGTTGAAAAAATAAGCCTTAGATAGCACCAAAGAACACCTAGAACCCTAGGAACTTCGCACACATCAACTTGGAGTCTCCCGTTTGCTAGGGGTTTCGGGCGGGAGAATCTCCAGATCAGAAGTTGCTTGGGGTTGGAGTCTCTGGCATTGTAATTTTACATAGTTATACACTGCACTGCATGTTGCTGTAAATGATGGGTGAAGGATGAATGACATAGAAATACTGTACAAAGGAACCTCAGCATAACAAGAACCAGATAAAAACTGCGGCAATTACCTTGTTACAATCAGGTTTCTCGCGATGTTAGGGTACAGAAATTAAATATAAGGAGTTTGGAACATCAAAATCACCTTGTCATTGATATGGAGGCTTCGTTATATCCAACCTCTTTATACCAAGGTTCCACTGTAGTAGCAATCACTGGTATTTATGTCGCACCTTTCCAATGCGTCATGCTGACCCATCACCAAGGTCGCTATGCTCACTTCACACCTCGAGGAGTATTTCACACAAACACACGCACACATGCACATGCCGAATGCAACAATATGAATTTAATCAAGTAAAGTTTTATTTGTTTATTTTGGTTATGATTTTAAGATGATGTGGATACATGTATGATATTGATGGATGTGATTTTCTTTTCCATTGTATTTATTTTTCCTGTATTGTTTCTTTTGAAAGAGTCTGCATTTTAATGAAGAATCATGGATGGGATGGGATTTTTTGTGTTTCTTTTTTTTTACAGAAAATTTTTATTTTTGTGATTTGTTTAATGTTTTTTTGTTTAAAGAATGTATTGAAATGGGGTAGAGTATGTGGACTCCACATTGTTTTGTCAGAGGTTGGCCTGACCAAAGAACTATAAATGTAATCAATTACACCTGTAATGCAAAACAGATAAGAGCTCCCCCCTCCCTTAGCTTACTGTATAAATGCACCTGTAGTTGTCAACTGGTCAGTTAATTTAATGCAAGGTCACTTTATATTAGACAGTGTGGACATGATGCCCAAGAAACAAGTGCGAGAACTTTGACTTCTACAAGCCCATTTGTTGTCAGGAAATGCTGGCGTATGCCTTACGACCCAAGGAGTCTTAATATCAATTTGAAAAAAAAAAAAAAACAACCCAATAACAACAACAAAGACACAAATGTGTAGAGAGGCTGTTTTATGTGTTATCATCATGAGGGTATGTTGAGCCTGTTAGAATGTGATGGTGGTTTATATAACAATTGAATGGATATTACATGTATTTTGGAGGGATATAATACACCTCATATGTGGTGAAAGACAGGTCATAGATAGCAAAATTTGGAGAATGTTTCTAGGGAAAATAATATGTACCTCACTTTGCAGAAATGTGCATCAAATTTTCTTTAGTCACGAAGAAAATGATATTGAATTGCCAAGTATGAAGAAAAAAGAAGTACAGTATATGTAAAGCACACAAAAATTACATGATGATACGGTTTCAGAGACAAGTCATGTTGGGGTACTCTGCAGTTGTAATGGAAAGGTATTTTGCTTTGGGATGCATTCTGACATTACAACTTGTGGATTAATGGTATGCAATGTTGCATATCAGCATGTCATAACTTTGTAAAAGTGATCACACTACTGTTTAGAACACACACACACACACACACACACACACAGAGTCTCTATCTCCTTATCTGTGTCTACTTGTGGATATATTATTCAGCTTTAATGCCAATATCTGCACCAGCTTTATGAAAAATATATTTAACTTCACACAAAATAATACAAAAATTGGACATACAATTTTTGTATTGCCTTGCATCGTTGAGACAAAATATGATTACTGACCACTTTTTTAAAATGAATTCTTTTAATTATGTCTTGTTTTTCTGTATCTCTTTGAATTTTGAATGTCTATCATATCCATTATGCATTTGGGTGTAACTTTTTTTTTTTTTGGGGGGGGGGGAAGGTGGGGGTTGCTCTTGTTGTCTTTTCAAGTATACATATAATGAGATGTACTACACGTAACACGTGTATGAGATTGTTGTTGTTTTTTTGCGTTGGTACAGTATATGATGCAAAGCAGCCTCTACTAGTTCTACCAAGTATGTACTTGGACCTTCATGTTCACTGTATGCATTTCTCATGTCTTTGACCAGTACAATCTTTCCATTTTCAGCTAAAATTGCTTCCATGTTTGTTACCAACTGCTTGTTCATTACTGTGATACATGATGTAAAGAGAAATATCAATAAAATTCTGCATTTTTAATGGATGATTTGTATCAACATATGTACATTATTGTGAGCTTCTCTGTTGTTGTTTTTTATGCCTCCGCCACGAAGTGGTGCCGGAGGCATTATGTTTTCGGGTTGTCCGTCCGTCCGTCCTTCCGTCCGTCCGTAATGAATTTTGTGGACAAGGTAACTATCAAAACCTGTTGAGGTATCCTAATGAAACTTGGCATGTATGTGTATTAGGGGGTGAAGTTGTGCCTATCAACTTCTGGGTGCACATGCTCAAGGTCAACGGTCAAAAGGTCAAGGTCAAAAACATAAAATTTCACTATTTCCACCATATCTATTGAATGCCTGAAGATATTTTCTTGAAACTTAGTGTATACATGTATTACCCAATTAAGGTTCTCTGGTGAAAGTTTGCGTCATGAGGTCAAAGGTCAAAAGGTCAGGGTCAAATACATGAAATTTCACTATTTTCGCCATATCTATTGAATGCCTGAAGATATTTTCTTGAAACTTAGTGTATACATGTATTACCCAATTAAGATTCTCTGGTGAAAGTTTGGGTCATTAGGTCAAAGGTCAAAGGTCAAAAGGTCAAGTAAAAATATCAAAACTTCTTTTTTTTCTCCGTGCCTTGGAAAATTGTTCAAGGTATCTTCATGGAACATAGTATATACATGTACTGACTGGAAGTGATTATCTAGAGAATGTAGGGTTCATGGAGTCAGGGGTCAAAGGTCAAGTGCAACACTTCAAAATTTTACTATTTCCCTCATATTTATGCAATGCCAGCAGGGTTATTATTTTTTTACACTTGGTGTATGCATGTGTAACCCAATAGAAATTCTCTGGAAAGTTTTTTTTTTCTTCTTTTTTTTTGCCTCAAAGGTCAAAAGGTCAAAGATCAAGTGAAAGTGCTGAACTAACTTTTTCCTCCATATCTCGAAGTGGCTCAAGTTATCTTGAAACTTAGTACATATTATGCCTATTCTACCTGAAAGTGATTATCTTATGAATTTTAGGGTCAAGGGCCAGATGAAAATGGTAACAATTTACTATTCAATTCAGAAATTGCACTTTTTCTCCACACCTGTACCTTGAAAATTACTCAATGCCTAAATTTATGAATGGGTCAAAGTCAAGTTAAAGTCCTTAAATCCCTAGATACATGCTCTCCTATTCATCCAATTAAACCTAGGTCAAGGAAGGTGAACATTCAACACACTTGTGACAAACTTGTCATTTCAATATTTTGCCAATTTTGTGAAAATGTAATCACACATTGTCCACATGTACTATCTAGACCTATTGGGAAAATCATGCATTATGGCGGAGGCATACCAGTCGCCAAAGCGACATTTCTAGTTCTAGTTTACGAAGTGTACCATTCATAACTTCTTCTTTTTTCATCTACAGTAACAGTGAACAATCAAATATGTGAGAAATTGATATTTTTGAATACATGTACTGTACTTTCAGAAAGGAGCAAAGTCTATTCTTAGTGATCAATAATGAAATTGCAACAGCTACTTTAAAAGGTCGTGCACAGCTAAGGTTTGTTTTGTTGCAGTGCTTTTCTATTTCTGATGACGATGAACACATGAAATGCACTACACACTATATTGCTAAGCTATGAAGGATAACAAAAAATGACAGCACACAAGAAGCTGTGCACATTGTTGGTCATCAATTGTGAATAGTGGGATGTGATTGCTTCCAATGTAACAGGATTTTTTTTTTTCAGTTAATTTTCATAAGTCCAATTAGATCACTTTTGCTTTTATAGTGACATGTTGCTAAATCATCACTGCAAATTGAAATGGACAGACTGGAGAAAACCAAGATATGAACATGCTTTGATATTCATGCTAGTGATGTAATGACATACACACAAAAAAAAAAAAACGAAAAAAGAAAAGAACAATATGACACTCTTTTTGTAATCTTTAATTTGTTTGGGTCTCTCATAATTTTCCCTTTGAATGGACTGTTATGTATTATCCTAGAACATGGTTATTTTCATTTTAATTCTTTTTTTTTCTACTTTTATAAGCATGCTGATTCATTAAAGCAAAATCGTGATTGAAACCTCATTCAAGGATTTGTGTCCCCTCATGTCAGTCATTTCCTTTTCACAAGGAATTAAAACAAACACAATACTGTATGATATTAATTTCTCAACCCTCTCAACAGTGTTGTGACTCCCAACAGACCGATCCAATTTCAAGTGCTGCTGTCAGCAGTCACTTTTAATATGCACATTGTGCATCTTATATGACATCTTATATGACATCATCTGACAAGATATACAGCTGTACAATTTACTGGTAGAAGCCCATGTGTGGAGAATGTTTAGCAGGAATCTCTCAACCAAAACATTGTTTGTACCTGGCTCATCGGAAACTGGCATATACCATAATCTTAATATCAAGTGGAGATTTCATTGTAGACTTATTCACGACAGGAATAAGTACAAAATCTACATTGAATAATGTCATAGCAATGCAGGAGTCCTGATGTTTTTAGTGTGTGTGTGTGTGTGTGTGTGTCGGGGAGGAGGGGGCTGTTGAGAGTTAATGGTTACTGTAGTCCTGCGACCCCCCCCCCCTTTCCCTCAATGCTATAATGCCCCCATGTTCTAAAGCAAGGGAAATTTGTGCTTCAGAAAAATGTATAAAGGTAACTTTCCTCTGGCTCATGCCGGCTAATCTCTGCACTTCACCAGTGATTATAATAACACATTATAAACAGATTAAACAATCCAAAATATTGCATAGAGCCTACAATCTACCATTAAAAGTTCTTGTGAAGGACTGAGGCACTTCTACACATTGATAATCACTTAAATTTCTACTTACAAAACACGTATAAAGAGATAACATCTTAAAGAAAAAAAAAGAACAGTAATCACTTCAATATACATCTATCTAATCATATCACAACCGATACATATACTATCACATAGCTTGAAAGACAACGGTGTACACAAATCTATTCATGGTCTTTGGAAGAGTATAGGGTAACAAAATGATTACTGTAAAAGTGGTTTCTTTTGCATACAGATACTTTCACAGTTTCCATTGGTGCCGACTTTTTCGTGTGTGTTTAAATTCGCGGTCAGCAAAATCTGTGTGTGTGTTGACCATCAATACCATCAATACCTGCGATGGGCGGAATTTTCGTGTGTGCGCAACAGCGTTGTAACAAGCGGCGAGTTCAAAACATTTCCTTGCGTGGTTAATTTAGCGCGACTTTTCAAAACATTTTCGCGTGATATTAAATTCACGGTTCAACCTCAAAATGCGAAAAGCACGAAAATAAAACCATCGCGAAAGAAACCACTTTTACAGTACCAGAACAACACCATATCTTTTAATGGAGAATTTTGATGGAACTTGATTTCTAATGGGTCACCATAAGAGTAGGTAGAAGTGAAAATCTTTCCCATCAAAAATCCATTTGGTCACACATTCGGATCATGTCACAGAGATCCCAATATGAACGTAACAGTTACTTGACTGTCCCCACAGTAAGTGTTTAATGTCACCCTGTCACTCACCATAAACTGTGAAGTTTTCTGAGATTTCCACTGTAGCATAAACATGATACTACCATTTTTTCATACTACATAATATGTCATATCTTATCTTACTGAAGAGCCTCTCATAATAATCTCACTATGAAGAAAGTCATAGATAATATATTTGAACCACTATCACATTAATAATACTCAATCCATCATACACAAATGTTACTATCATATTGCCATACTTGATAAACAGCTCTATAATTTACATGACCGTATGTTTAATAGACACAACATGTGAAACTACATTTACAATATGAAAATAATCCTTTAAACTCTATGCATAATATCTCTCTTGCCAAGAACCTTTTTTTTCCTTTTTCATTAAGATATACTGCATGGGCTGCATCAGCATGTGATGTAACTCCATGAAAATATGAAAATACTTAATATAAAAATAATTGCAGTTTTTGCCATCACTCGTTAGCCTGTTCCTTTAATGCCCACAAATGATATTCTTTTTGCCTGCTTACAAAGAACATACAAGGTCGCTAATGTGCTCGGAAGAACGCAGTAAAGCAGTGCATGTACCTTTTTTCACAGTCAACTGCATGTGACATCAAACCACAAATATCGATCGAAAATGATATTTGAATAGACTGTGACTGATGGGCTCGCAAACTCTTTTTGTTGTACACTATAAGGGCAATCAAACGGGGTCTGCGAAAGTCAAAATCTTGTGAGCTAT
The DNA here is from genome assembly GCF_964275005.1 of Diadema setosum. Classification (NCBI taxonomy): domain Eukaryota; kingdom Metazoa; phylum Echinodermata; class Echinoidea; order Diadematoida; family Diadematidae; genus Diadema; species Diadema setosum. The sequence goes on from NC_092702.1 coordinate 15,001,432, forward strand.
AAGCCTTGATTGCTTCGTATGTCTTCACACGAGTTCTATAGCAAAAACAAGCACACTACTACATAGCAAAGAGGTAAATTATACAAAAACACATGCAAATTTTATAGAAAAAGAAAATTTGATAGAAAAAAACAAAGACATTGATAGAAGAAACTCTGATCTTTCAACCACTCATTTTTCTGGTAAGCGTAATTACACAAATAAACATGAACCTAGGCCACAAATACAGGCACTCTTGTCTACATTTTGGGAACCTGGTATACAAGGTTCTCGTAAGGAATGGGTTTTATTTCTGTCTGAAAAAATCTATCTTGGGAAGGTGCTGGTAATTAGGTGATCCATGTTATCTCAGATCACCTTTTCATATTGTCAGGATTTGTCCTTCTTTCTTTCTTTCTTTCTTTCGGTCTTTCTCTCCTTTTTATTTTCTCTCTGCCATTTTTGTTTTGCGTACAGCATATTTCGATTTTCATCTTTGAAGTTGAAGCTTCAATAATTTATTGCTTATGACTTCCAGATGATCTAGTTACAATTTTACACTGCTTATGGGTGACATCCATGATGTCACTTCACAAAATCATTTTATTATAATCTTCATTATTTAACATCATTTTTAAAATGAAACTTGGTACATGTAGATATATATTTCATAAGATAATCTATGAGTACAAGACATATATAATTGCCCTGAAGCACACTTACAGGCACATATGTGCATGTAATTTTTTTCATTTCTATTTTAATTTCTTCTTCAGTGAACATCTTAAGAATTACACGACCAATTGCCTCCAATCACGGATTGGATGGATCAACTACTTTGTCAGTCTTGGCAAATTTTCTAAATTCTAGTTTCATTTGAATTAACACTTTAACAATCCTCCTTCATCTGATCTAGAATTCACAAAGCATATGAATAATTTCCATTCCTATAGTATTAGTAATGTTTAACAATAGTCACATGGAAATATTCTCCATCAAATGCGTGTATATCTAATAGATGGTAGCGTTAAGAATCCCCTCCTCACAAAACATCTATTATTAGACGTCACTTGAAAGGAATATGGTCTGCTAAATACAAAATATAAGGGCAGCTGACAGATTAGAAGTCACTTGAAAGGAATATGGTCTGCTAAATACAAAATATAAGGGCAGCTGACAGATTAGAAGTCACTTGAAAGGAATATGGTCTGCTAAATACAAAATATAAGGGCAGCTGACATCAGGCAGTTGTTTGTTGTTGTTTGGGGGATTTTTTACATGACAATCCCCAGATAATCCCCAGCACAGTAGGCTTCAGGTAATATGTGGTCTGCTAATGTTGCAGGCTTCCAAATGATTCACTGCCCAACTGCAATCGATATGGAATCCGCATCTTCTGCAATATGTAATTTGATAATGACACAAGCTGCTACAGCAAAAGATTGTGGCAGTTCTGGCTGTACACTTAACTGCCAGACATTTGCCAGGCATATCAAGGACATGGGTTGTAAATGCAGGATTTAAGTATACCACCGGCTGTGTGTTAACTCGATTGTGACATGGCTTGGGGCAGACTTAACCCCTAACAGCACTGAGAACTCTGAACTATCTTGACTAGGGAAAGTGTGAAAAATTGCACTATTACAGGCATTTGATTGATAGCCTCTCAACAACGCTTTAAAGGGATTGTACAGTTTTGGTTGAGACCTAATTTCAGGTTTCTAACATTTTTTGGTGAGATAATAAGAAACCTCTTATGAAATATGAAAGAGCATGTAACTTTATGACGAATTCAATGTTTATTTGATGAAAATTGGTTTTGAAATGGCTGAGATATCCAAAAAAGAGCGATTCTAATAAAGTGTGGGACCCACACTTTATTACGATTGCTTTGTTTTACTTTGTTTTTGGATGTTTCAGTTATTCAAAACCTGATTTTCATCAAATAAACTTTGAATTCCTCTTAAAATGATATGCTCTGAACTATTTCATAAGTGTTTTCTTGGTATCTCTCAAAAAGTGAAAAGCCCAATTCTCATCTCCACCAATACTGTACCATCCAATTACCTTTTACATGCCATTGCAAATTATCTAGAGCAACATACATAACAGTGACAGCATCAGTCATTGCAACATTGGAAATATACTTCTGTTTTTGTTCCTGGTTCATTGCAACCTTGGTATATTAAAACAACTGATCACAGCTTGTGTCAAACCATTCAAAAGAGGTATTACACTGCACACAATTTTGTGACAATAAGTATTGCCACAACTTTCTATTCCTGCAACTGGTCTCCCTATTGCAGCCACTCACTAGTGCAGTCCCAGCGAGTTGCCGACCCCACTACTGCTGGGTGGCCACGAGACCCTCGGCGACATTGAAGAGGTTGATGGGGCTGTTGCCGTCGGTGAAGATGGTGGTCTCCATCCCAAGGCTTTGAAGGAGTTCCACCTGCCGAGAGAAAGGTTGTTCAGACTGTGCAAGTCACATTTTACTGCACGCGCCACTTAAAATGAAAGTTGGCTAAATATTGGTGAACTGGTAAAGATGAACCGACATTTAATGTTTAGAATTATATGCATTCCATTCTCACTTTCAAATATATGAATAATTTATTTTCACCCATTGACCAGCAAAGAAATTCAATGTCTATATCACTTTACAAACTCATTTTTATAGCTAATGTCTATATTTCATAGACTCATTAGACTCATGACAGCCTCAGTGAGAACAGAAAATGCATCATTTCAGCCAAAAGAATCTGATGAATTCGAAAATAACTGATATTTCGAGGCCTATTTCACACCCCTCCCCCAGAAAAGACCTTATTTAGATAGTTGCAAAATCCAAGATAGCAACTTCTGCAGCCAATTGTCCATATGCAACTTGTTGCCACAGTGGGAACATAGACAGTAGGTAGCATAATGCCTCCTCCCTTTTCATAAACTGGACCTAGAATATCAACTGAGGCAATCTCTGCAGGTGTCTGGACTCCAAGACTATCATGTATATGTAACTCATTTGATGAATCCTTGATACTGACTGGTTGAAATGGGGGGGGGGGGGGGGTGAATTCAACGATTGTCTTCAGCCCCATTGAACCCAAATTGCCCCTTAGTACTAAACTGTTCTCTTTTGGTTCATAGTGGCATGTACGTGCATGCACTGTAGTATGATGCGGCTTCATACAGCAAGAGGCAACCCTTGTCCAAAGCGATCGCAATGCAAACGTCAGATCTCTTCGGTATTCAAAATAGATGTGACCTACTCAATTTTTAATCAGGGCATTGTTAATATTACTGCTTTGGGGGATCTCAACTCATTGCTATGCAATGTCATTGCCATGAATGGCAAACATATCGTCAATGTGTCAAAAAGCAGACCATATCTGTATACCAGTTCCTACATTCTACCACATATTTCTTCCATTGAACATTACAGGTAGGAAACATTTCCCACAATGTTCACAAACTTGTGCGCTGCATATGAGCTAAAGGCCCATACCTGGAACTTGGGTCCACTACTGGCAATGTCCCTGATGATATTCTTGCCAAGTGCATTCACCATCTGGGAGAACTTGGACACCTGCAAGAGCGGAACAGTAATATTTCATTAATCACAAGATGAAACCACCGCAGAATCAAATTTGCAAAATGCAACAGACCTGTAAATTTTGATGTGACAAAATATCAATACATACAGTCAAATCTGTCTATAGCGGCCACCCAAGGGAGACAAAAAAGCGGCCGTTATAGACAGGTGGCCGCTATAGACAGGTTATCCAACTTTGCATGCACTGCCTACATGTACTTGTATCATCGTTGTATACATTTATTTAAGGCCTACTTATATTTGTGTGTGTGTGTGTGTGTGTGTGTGTGTGTGTGTTTACCTCGCTTCATGAGACAGAAGATCAGCTTTATTTCCTTCAGTTACTACCACGATGATGAACATATTCCGTACTATGGGCCTACTTACATGTACATGTATGTGTGTACATATGCACAAGTGTGTTTCATACATTGAACAATGCCGGTGTTTATAAAAGTGTTGCACGGTAGCATGTGTACAATCGTGAAGAAAGCTTAACACTAGTGCAGTATTATGACTAAATGAGTGATGAATGCAGTGGTGGTGATCACTGAACATATTGCCCAGGAATGACTGGCACGGCTAAAAAGCAGAAAAACAAGCTGAATTACTGGCTCTGCTACGGCTCTATCAGGTCTGTGGTAGGTTAAAATCCATCGCGGCAAACAAAATTTGTGGCTGCTGGCCGTGATTGACAGGTGACCACTGTACACAGGGTCTTTAACAGGGCTTTTCTCTCAGGGGGATTTTTCAGTGGCTGCTATAGACATGTGGCTGCTACAGGTGGCCACTAATTAAGGCAGGTTTACTGTAGAACTTTGTCATAAAGCTACTCCAGCATGTTTTCTGATCTTTCAGCCGAATACTCTAATAGTCAGGTTCCTTATGTAATTTTGACAGATGTTTTTGGAGGGAATAAAAGGGTTAGAGAAGGGTTATAGAAATATAAGAATAAAAGGATTATAGAACTGTCCATCCAAATGAAAGGGCCTACACTGAGCTGGGAGTAGAAGGGTCATAGAAACTGTCCTGCCAAATAAAAGGTTCTACACTGAGCTGGGAATAAAAGGATTATGGAAACTGTTCTGCCAAATGAAAGGGTCTACACTGAGCTGGGAGTAAAAGGGTTATAGAAACTGTCCCACCAAATGAAAGGGTCTACACTAAGCTGGGAATAAAAGGGTTATAGAAATTGTCCTGCCACATGAAAGGGACTACGCTGAGCTGGGAATAAAAGGGTTATAGGAACTGTCCTTCCATTGTTCTGCCATTGTTCCATAGAAATTGTTCTGCCAAATGAAAGGGACTACGCTGAGCTGGGAATAAAAAGGTTATAGTAACTGTCTTTCCAAATGAGAGGTCCTACACTGAGCTGGAAATAAAAGAATTATAGAAATTGTCCTGCCAAATGAAAGGTCCTACATGGAGCTGGGAATAAAGGGGTTATAGAAACTGTTTTGGCAAATGAAAGGGTCTACACAAAGCTGGGAATAAAAGGGTTATAGAAACTGTAATGCTAAATGAAAGGGTCTACACTTGCCAGGAATAAAAAGATTATTCAAATTGTCCTGCCAAATGAAAGGGTATACAAAGGAGCCGAGAATAAAAGGGTTATAGAAATTGTCCTTCCAAACGAGAGGTCCTACACTGAGCTGTGAATAAAAGGGTTATGGAAACTGTCCTTCCAAATGAAAGGGATTACACTTAGCTGGGAATGAGAGGGTTATACAAATTGTCCTGCCAAATGAATGGGTGTTCAAAGAAGCTGGGAATAAAAGGGTTTAGAAACTGTCCTGCCACATGAAAGGGACTACACTGAGCTGGGAATAAAAGGGTTACAGAAACTGTCCTGGAAAATGAAACAGTCTACACTACGCTGGGGATAAAAGGGCTATAGAAATTGTCCTGCCAAATGAAAGGTCCTACACTGAGCTGGGAATAAAAGGGTTATAGAAACTGTCCCGCAAAATGAAAGGGTCTACATCGGCCGTCAGATGGTAAAACAGTCTAACTCGAAAATTCGACTTTTTGAATTAAATTCACTTTCCGGGACATGAGAGGGTGCTCTTTCCAATGGTGCTATCGATAAAATACCATCATGTCTTGTTTTAGAGATAATTTCCGCTATCTTGGTACTTTTTTTGTATTTTTCCTTCAGATTTGATGGTAGCCTATTGTCGGTAATATCGTTTGGAGGTAAAACGAGCTATCTTTTACATAAACCATAAAACCTTCTTAACTTAGATTTTTTAAATCATCGCTGTCAGACGGTAAAATGGTGTATCTTCGAGTTAGACCATTTTACATAGTGTTTGTGGTCTATCTAGAAGATAGACCATTTTACCATCTTATGTGTAGCGGGAGTGTATACATGTGCTGTGGTTAAACAGTCTATTTGCACAAAAATCTCATTTATTGTATAATTAAAACCCCAAATAAGCACAAAATTCTACACTTATCAGTGTTTAATATGCTTCTTCTTGTCCCATGGCTAATAAAAATGCATTATACCCATCTCCTAAAAAAGCTCAAACCTCTAAACTTTAAAGTCATTTTTCTCAGAACAGCAATTTTCGAGATTTTACCATCTGACGGCCGCACTAAGCTGGGAATAAAAGGAAGAAATTGTCCTGCCACATGAAAGGGACTAAGCTGAGCTGGGAATAAAAGGGTTATAGAAATTGTCCTGCCAAATGAAAGGGTATACACAAAGCTGGGAATAAAAGGCTTATAGAAATTGTCCTGCCAAATGAAAGGGTCTACACAAAGCTGGGAATAAAAGGCTTATAGAAATTGTCTTGCCAAATGAAAGGGTGTACAATGAAGCTGGGAATAAAAGGGTTATAGAAACTGTCCTGCCAAATGAAAGGGTATACACAAAGCTGGGAATAAAAGGCCTATAGAAATTGTCCTGCCAAATGAAAGGGTCTACACAAAGCTGGGAATAAAAGGCTTATAGAAATTGTCTTGCCAAATGAAAGGGTGTACAATGAAGCTGGGAATAAAAGGATTATAGAAACTGTCCTGCCAAATTTAAGGGTCTACACTGAGCTGGGAATAAAAGGGTTATAGAAATTGTCCTGCCACATGAAGGGGTTTACACTGAGCTGGAAATAAAAGGGTTACTGTAAAACGAGGAATGTTTGCGTGCATCTCAATTTCACGAATTTCGTGAGACCTGAGATTTGCGGAATTAAAATGCACGCTAAATATCTTGTCTAAACTATTACACTTTGAAAGTTAGAGGCAACTAAGATTTCATGCAGAGAAAAATATCATGTTTTACAGTATAGAAACTGTCCTGCAAAAGTAAAGGATCTACACTGAGCTTGGAAAAAGAAGGGTTATAGAAACTGTCCTGTTCAATGAAAGGATGTACAAAGTAGCACAAAATAAAAGGTTACAGTAACTGTACTGCCAAATAACAAAAAGGGTGCAGAAAGTAGTTGGGAATAAAAGGGTTATAGAAACTGTCCTGCCAAATGAAAGGGTCTACAAAGTAGCTGGAAATAAAGGGTTATAGAAACTTTCCTGCCAAATGAAAGGGTGTAGAAATTAGCTGGGAATAAAAGGGTTATAGAAACTGTCTTGGCAAATGAAAGTGTTTTCACTGAGCTGGGAATGAAAGGGTTATATAGAAATTGCCCTGCCAAATGAAAGGGCTTACACTGAGCTGGGAATAAAAGGGTTATAGAAACTGTCCTGCCCAAACTAGAAGTATAACTACAGGTGATTAAAGGCACATAGACCCGGTGGTTGTGGGGGCGCTGTTGGTTGATACTGCCGATCACCGTTAGCATGAATACGAAGATTGCGGAAGTTGAGCGGTCATCAAGAGTAAAGCACGTAAGGGTTGCTAGGTAATGTTGCCTTTGTGGTCTTCTGCACGTCACGCAGTCTGTAGTGATGCCAGAGTGCGCGCTTCTTAGTATGACGTCACAGAAGAAATATGCTAAAGCTGCCATCATCAGCCAAATCATGAACCTGAACTGTGATCGGACCACTGACGACAGTGGATTGGACTTCTTTGGACTCGTGGGAATGGGTCACAGTATAAAGCGCTAAAGACGAGTCGATAGCATACTAGGTCTCTGTAGGAAACTTGTGCCATGCACCTACATACGCATTCGACTAAACCACCGGGTCTATGTGCCTTTAATAACCCTGCTCCCGCAATCCAGATTCCTATGAAAAAGAACAGAACTAGAGTTGATAAAAGTTTATGTGTATGTGTGTCTCTATGTATGTGTGTAGTGCCTTGTAAGTACCTTGTGAGTTTGACTGCTTTTCAATTGCTTAAGTAGTTCACTCCACAAGATTTTCAAGAAAATATGCGGTTATCATGGCAACACCATGTCAGGTATAAACACAAAGAGTGTCTTGCATAACTACACCTATAGATCATTATAGGCCCTACATATCAAGTTTGAAATAAATTGCTTAAACACTATGGCAGGGCTGCCAACACTGGAAACTAGTTGAGAGTGAGACTCCCATAGGTCAATGCTATAATTTAGGAGTCAAAATGATTGAGATTAATGCAAATGAAATAAAGTTTTAGAGTGAGAAAGGACCAAAATGCGTGAGTCTCATGCTCAATGCGTGAGAGTTGGCAGCCCTGCTATGGAAGTAGTTTGCTCCACAAGGTTTGGGGGAAATTGTGGTTGCCACGGTAACACTTTCTTTGAAAAACATAAAAAAACATGTCTTGCACATCTACACCTAAATGTCATTATCAGGGCCAAGAAATCCAATGGTACAAAATGGATAAGCTAAATTCAACAATAAACGCACATAACTGACATTTTCCATTTTCTTGATTGTTTACGAGTGATCAGACATTGCAATAAGTTAGTGTCTACGGCTGAAGGACCAACATTTTCCTCATGACAGAAATGGATTTAATCTTTCAGGCAACTAATCTCCTTTACAGAAGAAGATTTCCAATGACAAAGGAATCTGCATTAGATTCAACCATGAACTTGCCCTGACTGATATTTCCTGTTTCATCAGCTGTATTACCGGTAATCAGACATGAACGTTCCATTAAGTTGTGTATAGTGTCTAACAAGAGAACCAGCACGTTCCTCATGACAGGGATTGGTTTAATCTCTGAGGCAGCCAACTTTCTATATATCTCATTTGAATTATCATCATCGTCAGTTTCATGCTTCTTCTACATGCCCTCATCATTTTGGCACTCCCTGCCGCAACGGCAAAGAAAAAGAATGATTTTAAAACAATTCAACCATTGTCTGTTTCATTGACTGTTTTACAAGTGAACAGACTGAGACATTGAATTCCACTTTGATAGTTAATGTTCATTATGAACCAACATACTCTCAATGACAAAAATGGGTTTATTCTTTGAGGCAACAACTTTCTCAATCATCGTCATCCCTCAGTTTCATACATCTCTGCTTGCTCTGAGTGTCCTCATCATTCTGACACTCACTGCCACACCAGCAAAGAAATATAATGGTAACAAAAGATAAGCTAGATTCAACCATAAACTCATTTGAATTACATTTTCTGATTTATGAAATGTTTTGCAAGTGATAATAAGGAGAAAACATGCTCCTAATGATAAAAATAAGTTTAATCTTGGAGGAAACCTCCTGAAAAAAACAAAAACAAAAATGCTTACCCTGTGGATGAAGCATGATGACCTACATTGGTTGACAATTCATTAGTTTTAAATAATATCTCTGTAAATTTATATCACATATCTATTTCAAAATTAATAAGTGTTTACAAGAACTGCTATACGTAATGTCTCAACACACTTGTAACCAGGAGCCTTTGATTCTTTGGCCCTGAAAATGGTAGTTTAGCTATCAAAATAAAAGCTCTATGTCACTTAGAAGTTGAGATACAACTCTGTACATTAACAAAACATTATTTATGGTGGCCACTTTGAAAAATCCAAGATGGCAGCCGAAAATGTCACAGGGCAAACGGGAATATTGTTCATCTGATTTGTTATACTGTAACGTTTCCGAAAATGTATAGTTTTCATACTCTCCACAAAAATTCAACAAAAGTTAAAATTCAAACATAAGGACCCTGACTAATACAGTCATCCTATAATTATACGATCAGTGGCAGTTTAACATTTGCTGCGCTATGTTTGCTGATTGAGAGATGTCTAGATGAAGCTCATTATATTGAATAGCAACTACCGAATATCCATAATCACTATTGTGTCATTAAGGACTTCAGGCTGGACAGAGGCACATTGCTACACCTGATTGGGCATGCTAACTTTACAAGTAGGTCAAATCGATCAATAGATAGCTAACAGTACAATGAAATATTTACTGATTCCATTGCTCACACCTGTAGATAGCTTGCATTGTGATTGAATAGTGGTGTTCTATAGGGGATATTCGAGTACACAGTAGGCGTTTTCACATCAGCCCGATGTTTCGAAATAGTGCGTTATTTTCTGACTTCACGATCACGAAATAGTGCGCTATTTGATAATGTGAATACAAATTAGCGCGCTAATTTTATCGCTCTGATTGAGAAAATTTCTCGAGTCCAACTCGGGATATTTCCGAAATAGCGGGATAATTTGCAAACTAGCACGCTATTTGATAATGTGAAATCGCCTAAAGAAATTAGAGCGATGCATCCCATCATGCCTAGCATGTAAACAACAATGCCTGGCGTGGAAACAACGTGAACACAATGGCTGTGAGCAGAAGAAATGAACGATTCCTTCTCTTCACAAATTCGAAGAATCGTTTACCATTCCTCTCCTCACGGCGTCTTCTCTTTCTCATCATGATATGAAGCAGGGTTTCGTCAACTTCCATGACCGATGAATGAATACAATAAAACACAAAACTGAACAAATCTAGAGCAGGAAATCAGAAAGATCGGAACAACTAATAAACTAAACGTACGTGTAGTGTAATCAATCAATCGGTTGAGGCAACCCACACACAAAAATGGCGATCATGCGGGTAATTTTTTTGAAAGCGCGCGCTCTACTGGTATACCCGACACTATTTGCACATGCTCAGCTGTCGAATTAGCTCGAAAAAATTTTGGGCTAATTCTCTACCGGCTGATGTGAATAGGAAAGGAAATAGCGCGCTAATTTGCGATCACGAAAAATATCTCGAGCTCGGATTTTTATCAGGCCGATGTGAAAACGATTAGTCTAATTTTTTGTCCCAAGTGTGTCTGCAAAACTTGTGCTGCCTAGACCTGGACAATAACTTAGCGACTACGTCATGGTCACAGGATAATGTGGCACAAGGGGGGTTTACATTGTGACACACATTGAATTAAGCTAATTGCCTTGTCACACAAAGGGTTACCATGGTAACCGACTGATTTCTTAACAGCATTGGAGGCTCCCCTGACTGGTACCAGGACTTACGTCAATATCAGCCAGCTCCTTGGTGCGTGAGATCTCCATGTCACTCATCTCCCGTTGGTAGTCCAGCTCCGAGTTCCTCAGCATCTGAGTGGTGTCCAGGTCGCTGGAGGCTAGGATCTCCTCTGCCTGGGCCTTCAGCCTGGCCGCCTCGATGGCACTGAGGCCTTCAATCAGCAGCCGCTCTGCTTGGGCCTGCCGAGAAACAGTGGGAGAAATATCTCTATTTGTGAGAGCTCTTCTCATGTTCATGTGAAAAACACCATGATAACATCATGCATCATAAACACCAGCCCCACAACAGCTGGTTATGAAAAAAATTTATCCCTATTCACATTGAAAAGGAAAACTACAATAATTTGAGTCAATAAATGTCATAGAATCCGAAGTAGCCACCCAAGTGGAAGCGTGGAAAAAACTTTTACTGTATCTGGACATTACAGATTACAAGCCAGAGTGTAATAAACTCTTATGTGTATTCAATGGGAAACTCCACTGTATGTTTATTTAAACTGTGATAACTTGAGAAAAACCAAATAAGAAGGACAGTGAGAATCCCATAATAATCTAAAAAAAGATAACAAATTTTGAAAGTTAACACGATTAAAAAAAAAAAAAAATAGTAATTTTGATACTGGTTGCAATCCCACATACAAATTAGGTGATATCACAACCTAAAATGTCTCTGATTGGCTTGCCAATATATCATTATGAAACAAGTCTTTAAGGATAATGTAACATTCCAAGCATTGAATTCTTGGAGAGCTCAAATAATTAAGTAAGAAATATTCTTTTGCAAGGGAAATACATGGGCCATTCATTGGCTGAACATCTATTTTCTGACATCTTCAACTCTAGTTTTACAAAGAGATACATATATCCTCATTCTTTTTTTCTTTAAGTAATCTTGATCATGAACTGGACTTTGGTTTGTAAGCTTCAAAGGTAAGTATGGGTGAGTTTAATTGTCAGTTAGAAATAGAAAAGGTAGTACCAAGAAAGAAATGGCCTTTAAAAAATATATCTTGAGAGGGCGCTATTTACCTGAGCTTCTGCCTTGGCCTGACCGCAGGACTCAACGGCTGCCGTGCTGGCCTGCAGCTCATGAAGAAGGCAGCGAGCCTTCTCGTTCTCCTGCTCATTGATCAGCTTCTGTCTCTCCAACAGACCCCTGGCCTCCTGTTCCTTGCAGGCTGCGTCGTGGCCAGCAGTACGCTGGATGGACCTGGGTTGTACCGTTAGATGGGAATTGGAATAAATTACCATGAGAGAAAATGAGGAAGGCCCCATCACTTGCTGTCTTCAAATCTTTGTTGAAGACTTACCCTTTTTTCTGAAGCCTTTGATTAATTTGTTACTTATTTTTTGTGTGTCTAATCAGTAACAATGTTAGGAGATCTGTTACATCACAGCGCAGTAGAGTATATTCATATAGTAGCTGCACTATACAAATTTGTCTGATAACAATAATAAAAATGGGAAGCAAATTAGACAGGTAGGAATGGCCAGGGACCAGAATAATGCCCCAGTACTCCACTGCCATAAAGTAGCTATAGTACATTGTAGGGCAACTGACATTGAAGTTGGGTAAGCAATATTTGCTTCATTTTGTTGTTGTTGTTGTTATTGGTGGATATTGCTTTTTCTGTAAGGCTACAGTGGTGTCTGAGTACCCCCCCCCCCCCCCCAGTGCATCCAAGATTTTTTTTTTTTTTTTTTTTTTAGTTTTTTAGTTTTTTACATTTTTGACAGTGGTGATAAGACATACTAGGTCAGATTAAAGGGATTTTAGAGCATTGGCATATCATCAAAGCAAGATGCCCAACCACACAGAAAGATCTTTTCAACTGAGAAAAAAAAAAAGTATGGCAGACAGTTGAGCTCCTATTGTACATTGGAAAGCAACTCAGATTTGGGTGAGAGATATCAGTTCTAGTTTTTGACAATTGTATTTCTCTGCTGCCCTCATTTTGAGCAATGACACACCAAATTCATGTCAACCCATTGAGGACAGACTGATTATGCTAAAACGAGGCCGCATTGCCCATAGACACCTGCTCGTGTATACTCAGGACTCATCCTAAACGAGTTAATAAGTATGATGCTACTACCTCGGAATGTCATGCTTGAATCTCTATACAAACAGAGCAAGTACTCATATGAGTAAAAACAGAAACATCAAACGACAGAAACCCTCAAACACAAAAGTGTTCAGAACAAGAATTTTGTAAAAAAATGAATGCACTCATAATTCTAAAAAAAAAATCCAAATAATCATGGTTTGCCCAAGCTTTACGATAACTATTTGACCTCAATGAAACTTCTCTGTGGTGCTTCTCATCATAAACTGAATTTTGACCACTTTTCCAGCAGCTCCATGAATAATTGTCAGTTCTGGCCTCTAAAGGGTTTCTAAAGCAATGTGACACTTCCACTACACTAATATACAAATTAAAAGACATGAAAACTGAAGGGTCTTAGAATGGCAGAGTGACGAATAAAGGCTCTGCAAAATGGACAGGCTAATAAAAAAGCCATGAGTTTAAAGGTTATCTGAGATTAAAGGGCTGCAAAATTAGGAACTGAGAGTTCCTAGAATTAAGAATTTTAGAAGATGAGAATGAAGTGGTTAAAAACGAGACATTGTTAACTAGAAGTGTTCACAGAAACAAAATATGGCTTAACGATTAACAAAACATGCCAGAAAAAGCACCAGCAAATGGACTTACTGTGTCGCTATTTCGATGGCCATTTGAACAGACTTAAGAAGACTTGTTCTCATGGTGGAGTCCACAGGTTCAATGGCTTGGATGTCTACATTAGTGATCACCTGCACATAATTCAAATTACACGACCCTTGTTAAGAACATAAATACTGGTATAACGCATGCCTCGAGCAGATTGGTTCACCCTAACTTTTCAACTGAATAAACGAAAATTGATAGATGTCCCCACTGAAATGCATGCACACTAAATATATTGCCTGTTGCTATTTCTTAAGTGAATAAATATGTGACCCTGTACCACAAAACAAACAAAAAGTCGCCAGACATGGATTTTTAGTTAAAGACAGATTCTGAAAGAGCACTCTAAGCTTTAAAATGATGTATAGCTCAATTGAAATGGACTCTCCTAACCTATCTAAATATCGGAAAGCAAGCACACACTCTGGAAAAGTGTGAACCGAGAAAAGAGGCTCTAAATTACCGGGTCTAACTGTCTATTCAAGCGTTTAATCTTTACCAAGCCGTGTTAGCTGTTCGATGAATGGGACAACAACAAAAAAAAGAAACATGATGTAAACCACTGGAGCAACAACAATGAAGGGATTATCAGATTAAATTGAAATTGAGCATGCTCAATTAACACATTCTGTCCATGAATACTGCCAGCTTTCAATTAAAAGCAGTAACTTTATCCCTTCAAAAGTTATCGGACTTGAAAGTGAAGAGTGTGCAAGTGGCTATCAAGAAATGAAAAGGGGCCTCTAAGATATACCTGATCTCACTACTCTACAAAAAAGGGTTGTAGAAAATTTGCTGAAAATGCACTTTCGCATTCATTTTATGATCCCAAAGTTAAGAATAATGTAGAAGAAGGGTAGCTGTTTCAGAAAATATGATAAAATTAATATTGACTTGGTTGACCCGTTTCACCTTTTTTGAGTCCTCACGTAAAATCAAGGGGTGCAACTTTTTGTTCGTTTTGTGATGCACGGTCACATATGACGCATGTTATGCACCTGTTCAAATCAAAAGCAAGCCAGATATTTCTTTCTGCACCTGAAGTCTGTTGTACCCTTTCTCTTCCTTTCTTTCTTTCTTTCTTTCTTTCTTTCTTTCTTTCTTTCTTTCTTTCTTTCTTTCTTTCTTTATAAACAGCCCTTACATTCAAATCACTTAGGGGAATGGAATATATCAAAAAAGACATCAAGTAACTTGAAAGGAAACTGGCATGCTAGACTTTCACAATAGTCAGAGTTTTGATAACTAATATGAATAAAATGTGATAGTGTAATATGCCTATGTGTGTATGTATATGTATGTGAAGCTGACAAAATACAGAAATCATGTAGATATGTTCACATGAATTAAATATCTTTCTTAACTTTTGAAACAAGATACTTTTTGATCACCAAACACCACTGGGTAGACTTCAGGACAAGGTTTTTTACTCTGTTGGTTCACAAACAAACATCAACCACTGAACAAATTGTAGATACTGAAGTACCATAGCCATACTGTCTGAGTTTGGTCGTGTGCAAGGCAGGGGTCAAAGGTTACTCACCAGCTTGTTGGCATCAAATACAAGTTTATCCTTCAGTGTCCCATCCTTGTTGAAGCCAAAAACTCCCGCCTTCAGCAGTTGCATTGAGTTGCGGTGGAACTCGTCAAATTTCACTCGGGAGACAGCGCCTCGAACACGACTTCCTGTATGCAAAGGAGATTTTTAAAATTAGTGTGACAGCAGCCACATGTACATGCTGATTTCACAGTCTCTTTTTGCCTTCCAAACGTATGTAATCTTACCAAATTGATTGACCACTTTATTGTCCACTCTGAGAATTCTTTGTACAAAAATAAACATTGAATACATCACAGGTACACCACAGACATATCACAGAATACGAATAAAACTAACTCATAATAACATACAATAACATCAATAATACAAATGCATTTGATTCGACAGAATAAGATTTGGGGAAACTATGTACCAGGTAGTTGTTAAATATGTGAAAGATAACTCTTTTTCACTGAAATCAACAAATATCATTGCATTGCTTGCAGTATCACTGTTAAAAAAAATAAAAAAAAAATGGGGTCACATGATTTATCACTAGAAGCAGATTAGTTTTAAATGGGGTTGATCTTTATGGGAGCAAGGTAAGGTGTGATGGAAGACACAGTGTGAATAAAGATATGTGGTCCTCAAAAGACATTACCGATCTCTCTGCACGCAAATCCGATGAAATCTGGTACAGAGAAGATGGAACTCTCCTCCACTGGGTCTCCATGCTTGAACTAAAAGAAAGAGAGACCAATCAGTCAATCCATTCGTCAATCCATCAAATCTATCTATCTATCTATCTTTCTATCTATCTATCTATCTATTTATCCATCTATCTATCTATCTATCTATCTATCTATCTACAGTGTATCTGTCAGGAGAAACCCAACACCAATAAAGTTATATGTTCATGATTTATCTATTTTTTTCTCATTGTCATTATCATTATTATCAATTATCATATCATTTTTACTACTATTCTTACTTTTGTAATGCAGACATATCCTGCTGATACAGCACTCGTGATTAAATGCCAGCAATGCTGCATTCTTACTTCCTCACATTTGTATCATTGCTTCACAAAGTTTTGATCCTTTTTGTTTTCTTATTCTTTTTATGTGTGAGACATTTGTCTTTTGAATTTTGTTTCTGAAGCCCTAATTTTTTTTTCTTTTCTTTTTGGACATGGACTCTCCTACTAATGCATGTTCAATGATGATAATATTTTCTGTGGGAATTCTCTCCTTTTTTTTTTTTTAAGACTATATTATTTGAAAGACACAATCATGAAAAAATGCAAATGAATTTTCAGTCATAAATCATCTAACATGAAGTGCAATGTGGTAGTCAACAAGCAATTACCGCATGTCCTATTCCAAACTTGATATGCACACTGTATTCAGAGCAATGACCATATAATCATCCCCTTCCTGTGACGTCATGCTATAATAAGAAAGAAAATCAAATTCAATGAATGTCCACACTCGATTTAATCAAAGCAGCATAGCACAGCAGCATGGGTTGAAATTGACAGTAGTTGGAATTGACAAAACAAACAAAGGATGATAAAATCGACAAAAGTGTGGCAAAATCTAATCAATCTATTACCTTTGCTTAAAAAAGGGACAATCACATAACAGGATTAATTTTCTTTTCAAAGAAAAGGAAATAAATGTGAATTACTTCAAACAAACAAAGAGCTTGGCAAAAAGAAATCTGGTTCATTATCAGGATTTAGCACTGTGATTGGGATATTCAGCTGTGACAATTACAACCACCTCACTCACCTCAAAATGATTGTTGAAAGCAATCTTGATTTGTAGTCGAGCATGATCTGCCGTTTCCACCTGTCAAACAAGAGAAGTAGAAGAGAATTCAGGTAATCCCTAGTTGACTCCATACTGATTCTGACTGAGATAAAGGGATGGTACAGTATTGGTGGAGATGAGAAATGGGCTTTCAATTTTTTGCGAGATACCAAGAAAACACTTATGATATAGTACAGCACATACCATTTTAAGAGGAATTCAAAGTTTATTTGATGAAAATCAAATTTGGAATGACTGAAACATCCAAAAACAAAGCAAAACAAAGCGATCGTAATAAAGTGTGGGTTCCACATTTTATTAGAATCGCTCTTTTTTGGATATCTCAGCCATTCCAAAACCAATTTTCATCAAATAAACATTGAATTCCTCATAGAATTACATGCTCTTTCATATTTCATAAGAGGTTTCTCATTATCTCACAAAAAAATGTTAGAAACCTGAAATCAGGTCTCAACCAAAACTGTACGATCCCTTTAACACTTTGATTACATACTGATTACAAAACTCAAATGTTCTGGATGAACAAATCAAAATACAAATTACTTTACACTAGCTTTTTAATCGCTGCAAAACTTTAACTGTAAAAGTATACATGATAGCTATCAAAATAGATTTAGTAACTCTCTAACCAGCATTCACTGCATGTTATGACCCTCACAAAATGTCATTCACGAATCTACACAAGACGTCACTCAAAATGCTACATGTAGCACAGGTTCAAAAGTAATTATAGAATGGGTAGCGAGAATCCTGCGATCTCATTGGTCGAGAGCAATGTGTTGATTTTGTACTGGCCGCACGCTGAGTCACAGTGGTAAACATGTTATCGCGCACTTGTAGCAAGAGTATGCGCACTTGTAACAAAGGTTCGCACACTAAGCAAGCGTTCGCGCGCTCAGTACGAGATGCCTATTGGCTAAAACAATCAATCATCAGTTTTTACTGGATGCATGGTTCTGAAGAAAATCCATGCGTCCAGTAAAAACTGATGCATGGTTTTCGGGCTCTCGTCTATGGCAAGCCAAAAGGAAATGCATCCAGTAAATTTGTCATCAGGTAACACGATAGAAAAATGGGTTTTTGGCAAGAAAATTACCCATTCTATAACACAGATGACGCACATGTCTTTTCGTGCATCAGGCAGAATATAGTGTGCATGCGGTAACTACGGAATTTAGCCTAAACCCATTCGGCTTCGCCTTGCGGGTTAAGCATTCCATAGTTACCTTATGCACACAATTCCGACTGATGCAATCAGACCTGTGCGTCATTTGTATACTGACAGATGCCTAGCCAGTCTTGGAGCCAAACGGAGCAGCATTCTACTGAAGACACATCATGTCACTTTCAACAATTATGCTGCACTTTATATCACATATCCTTGGACTGACCTGGAATATGTCGGTGATGTAGTCCGGCCCCAGCATGAGGCAGATGGTCTTCAGGGCATTCTCCACCTTGGGTTTGCCAGCTGATTGAAGAAAGTAGGACAGAAAAAAGAATATTTCTGGGCACTTTTTGAGGAATGTTAGTTCTTGAAAAAAACACAGGAATATGCCATTAGTAAATTACAGAATGTGTGCTTATAAGAACAATCTACAATATGTACCACATACATTAAAACACTGGTTCCACATCTTTCACATTTCATTGTCACTAGCAGTTATCCATAGGGTTCCACAAGCAACATTCTGGTGATTTGGTGCTGTATACATTATATGACCATGCATCACAGCACCAACATAAAGTCGCACACCCTGATTTTATGTGAGGACTCAAAATATGCGAAACAGGTCAACCTAGTCAAACTCTGAGTTTTCACATTTTTTGAAAGAGCAATCCTTCTATACAATTCTTAAAGGAGACCTCAGGATGATTTTCACATTTTTTTTTTTTACATTTGAACAACTATAAATTATGCAACTGATTGACAAATTGCCCTACATCGACGTAAATAAGCACTGAATTGATCAGTGTTTTAGTAGTAGCCATGATAAAAAATCAT
The DNA here is from genome assembly GCF_964275005.1 of Diadema setosum. Taxonomy (NCBI): domain Eukaryota; kingdom Metazoa; phylum Echinodermata; class Echinoidea; order Diadematoida; family Diadematidae; genus Diadema; species Diadema setosum. Next base: position 15,020,517 of record NC_092702.1, read on the forward strand.
GGGCGTACATACTCGAGCAGGATTCGAACCTATGACCTCCTGATCACCGGACAGGCGTCATCTCCACTAGACCACCGAGCTTTCGCCCGACAGCAAGTGTTGGTTCTAATCCTTATAGCATGCAGCGGGTACTGCTTTGTTATTCAAATTCATGAAATTCTTCCGTCGAGATGTTTTCTTTGCAACTGATTGACAAATTGCCCTACATCGACGTAAATTCAGTGTACTCCTGCTCGAGTATGTACGCCCATGATTTTTTTTTTCCAGGAAATATCGGTTTTCCAAAGGTGAGCTTTTTGACATTGTAGGTCTTGCTCTGGAAAGAACACTACGGTGAGTAGGTACCCGTACCTTTTACCGTATTGTAAAACAAGAAACAATCATGGTATAAAATTTTCGAGATGTTTTCTTTGCAACTGATTGACAAATTGCCCTACATCGACGTAAATTCAGTGTACTCCTGCTCGAGTATGTACGCCCATGATTTTTTTTATCATGGCTACTACTAAAACACTGATCAATTCAGTGCTTATTTACGTCGATGTAGGGCAATTTGTTAATCAGTTGCAAAGAAAACATCTCGACGGAAGAATTTCATGAATTTCAATAACTATAAATTAGTTATACTGAGGACAGAATTTCAGAATTTATGTTGATTGGGATGAAGAATAAGAATATTTTCGAAATTCATAACACCTTGTAATGAACAAGGATGGTGACATGACAGGGACCCCGTTTACAGTGCGAGGCTCGGCCGCGGCCGAGCCGCGGCCGAGCCCAGCCCCGCTTCAGTGTAAACGCGCAAAAGGCCAAATGCGAGGCCAAAATTGGCCTCGCATTTGGCCTCGCTCTGGAGGTGGTCTCGGCCGCGGCCGAGCCGCGGCCGAGCCCTGCCTCTTCTTGGTGTAAACGCAAACTGGGCCAAATGCACGGCCAATTGCGCGGCCAATTTTAGTCTGGCTTCCAAACCCTCTGCCTGTATCTTTCGCTATTCAGGATATTAACCCCCTCAACGTCGAAAACTAGTATAGTTTAAGGTGGTTTTGTCCTGCAAAGGATTTTTTTTTTTTCCTTCGGCAAAGGCCTTTGCCCGAACGGCGACTTCGTCGCCACGGAATTCATTTGGCAAAGGGTCTGAAAACCAGACAATACCAAATTGCGTTTGTTTACAAGCAGAGCGCCACTACGACAAAATATTGAAAGGTTTGAATCAAAAGCGCGGCCGAGCCCAGCAGTGTAAACGGACAAAATTGCGAGGCTCGGCCGCGCAATTGAGGCCGGACTCGGCCGCGGCCGAGCCGCGGCCGAGCCCGGCCCCGCACTGTAAACGGGGTCTTAGTCACCATAAGAATGCATGAGTTGGGGCTTAAGGAAGCAGAACAAAAGAAGAAGGCATGCATAGATTATACACAGGTGAACTCGCAAGCAAGCGGTATTGTAATGGAATTACACTGCTACATTTTTCTGAAATATATGACCCTCTATGTCATCATCCTTGTTCAGTGTAATTTGTTTAAGGTTTTTCAAAGTATTATTTCTCTGCTCAAGAACCACAATAAATTCCACAAATCTACACACGGAGCTGTTGATTTAAGTACTACATGATGTGAAATTATGAAAATCGTCTGGAATGCCCCTTTAAGTTTAGGATCATCTCAAGGTTCTCATTCCCTTGAGAACGGCGAGAACATGCTTGCCGAAACATCGGGATTGGGTAGGCCCCTTTCGGGGTCACACACATACCCTAGAAAGAATACATGGTGCACCGTTAAGCCTTCTATCACCCAGGGGCGGCCGCACAGAAACGTTGTTAGCGCTAACAGCGCACTAACAGCACTGATAGCGACGATTTGTCCGCACAGAAGCGTGCTGTTAGTCAAATTCACTATTAAACAGCGCTGTTAGCCTAACATTGCGAGGCCGCACAGAAGCTAACAACAGTGGTGCTGTTTTATCAACTCTCTAACAGCGCCAGGGGCACCGATAGTGACAATGTTAGTGAATAATTGCTTGCGTGCGCTGTAACTTCAGTTGTCTCCTTTTTTATACCATGTAGACATACTTCAAAATAGATCGACCTCGACCTAATTAAGAATGTGGTGGTTAGTGGGCGACTTAGATTTTGCTGATGACGACACGAGGAGACCATGTTACAATCCTTTTCAAAAAGAAAGTGAAAGTGACTTTTTCCAGGAAATATCGGTTTTCCAAAGGTGAGCTTTTTGACATTGTAGGTCTTGCTCTGGAAAGAACACTACGGTGAGTAGGTACCCGTACCTTTTACCGTATTGTAAAACAAGAAACAATCATGGTATAAAATTTTCGAGATGTTTTCTTTGCAACTGATTGACAAATTGCCCTACATCGACGTAAATTCAGTGTACTCCTGCTCGAGTATGTACGCCCATGATTTTTTTTATCATGGCTACTACTAAAACACTGATCAATTCAGTGCTTATTTACGTCGATGTAGGGCAATTTGTTAATCAGTTGCAAAGAAAACATCTCGACGGAAGAATTTCATGAATTTCAATAACTATAAATTAGTTATACTGAGGACAGAATTTCAGAATTTATGTTGATTGGGATGAAGAATAAGAATATTTTCGAAATTCATAACACCTTGTAATGAACAAGGATGATGACATGACAGGGTCACCATAAGAATGCATGAGTTGGGGCTTAAGGAAGCAGAACAAAAGAAGAAGGCATGCATAGATTATACACAGGTGAACTCGCAAGCAAGCGGTATTGTAATGGAATTACACTGCTACATTTTTCTGAAATATATGACCCTCTATGTCATCATCCTTGTTCAGTGTAATTTGTTTAAGGTTTTTCAAAGTATTATTTCTCTGCTCAAGAACCACAATAAATTCCACAAATCTACACACGGAGCTGTTGATTTAAGTACTACATGATGTGAAATTATGAAAATCGTCTGGAATGCCCCTTTAAGTTTAGGATCATCTCAAGGTTCTCATTCCCTTGAGAACGGCGAGAACATGCTTGCCGAAACATCGGGATTGGGTAGGCCCCTTTCGGGGTCACACACATACCCTAGAAAGAATACATGGTGCACCGTTAAGCCTTCTATCACCCAGGGGCGGCCGCACAGAAACGTTGTTAGCGCTAACAGCGCACTAACAGCACTGATAGCGATGATTTGGCCGCACAGAAGCGTGCTGTTAGTCAAATTCACTAACAGCCCTGTTAGCCTAACATCGCGAGGCCGCACAGAAGCTAACAACAGTGGTGCTGTTTTAACAATTCACTAACAGTGCCAGGGGCACCGATAGTGACAATGTTAGTGAATAATTGCTTGCGTGCACTGTAACTTCAGTTGTCTCCTTTTTTATACCATGTAGACATACTTCAAAATAGATCGACCTCGACCTAATTAAGAATGTGGTGGTTAGTGGGCGACTTAGATTTTGCTGATGACGACACGAGGAGACCATGTTACAATCCTTTTCAAAAAGAAAGTGAAAGTGACTTTTTCCAGGAAATATCGGTTTTCCAGGAAATATCGGTTTTCCAAAGGTGAGCTTTATGACATTGTAGGTCTTGCTCTGGAAAGAACACTACGGTGAGTAGGTACCCGTACCTTTTACCGTATTGTAAAACAAGAAACAATCACGGCATAAAATTTTCATAAATTGGAGCCAACAGCCATTTTCACAGCAGGATACTTTTGCGACTTGTAGCTAGCATTCAAAGCATTGTGTAGACAAAACCTTTCGTGTACAATTTACTTTCATAAATCTTGGCCCCTTGCAAAATTTGCAAAAGTTTTATGCACATAAAATTTCAAGTTTTACTGTAGTACGGTGCGCTCATATGCACCAATACCAGTTGTGGTCATTACACACCAAAGAATTCCACTCAAACGGACTCACCGCTGAGACTAAGGACATTGAAGTCTTCGTGAGGGCCAAGAATGACCATGTCAGGACCAAAGACCACACGGGCAGTCTTCTCTTGGTACTTGTACACCTGTCCACATTAGAAGTAAAAAACAAAACAAACAGTTTGCATTGGATGTTGGCCATTGTGATGATAGAAAGGAACACCATAATAATCATACCGTCTCCATGTATTTCTGGATTTGGTGTCTTTCTTTCTTTCTTTCTCTCTTTCTTTCTTTCTTTCTTTCTTTCTTTCTTTCTCTCTTTCTTTCTTTCTTTCTCTTTCTTTCTTTTTCTATTTTTTTTTCTTTCTTTCTTTCTTTTCCTTTCTTTCTTTCTTTCTTTCTTTCTTTCTCTCTTTCTTTTCCTTTCTTTCTTTCTTTCTTTCTTTCTCTCTTTCTTTTCCTTTCTTTCTTTCTTTCTTTCTTTCTTTCTTTCTTTCTTTCTTTCTTTCTTAGCTTTGAAGACGTGGAGAAATTCTTGTATTTGGCCTGCCACAAGGATATTCACACTGAAAAATCACCCCATAGAAAAACTGCACCATTTTTATAACATTGGCAGGGCTATTGCGCAAAAAAACCACCTGAAATTGCAAATCACAACACATTCATAGTGGCCAAAACTTGCAATATTTCTGCAGTGCGGACGACCTTGTGAGATTTTTGTTGCAGTACAAATAGAATACTCATTAACATCACAAGTCGGAATAGTAGATTGTCATCTCACCTGAACTGCTGTGTTATGGGGACATCTGTATCTCACCACTTTGGTCTTGTCCCGGGGCTGCGAAAAGTATCAAACATTGCATCATGATCAGAAACTAAGATAAGAAAAAAACAACAACTACGTATGCAAATCAGCCATAAGAAACATGCATAATAAGTACTGCTATTGGCTTGCAAATGGAAAGATTGTAAAAATTTGAAATATGCCAGGAAAACCACTCCCTCGTCTTATTTGAAGTCAGTTGGTACAGTTTTATGTGATAGGTCTTGCAGTTCATAATTTCTTGTCATAGCATTAGCACATTGACACTCCCGGTTTGCATGAATAACTTGCTGAATTTTCTTCAAAATCATGTTGCCTATTTCACCTGGATTGACATGATAAAGGTGTCACAAATTATTCCATGAGGTGCCACACAGGAACATAATCTTGTACTTGAATATTCAAGTTGATACCCCTCTGCCAGCCAAAAACAAACAAACAAACAAATAAACAAACAAATTTTTAGCACTGAGGGGTGTCATGGCACAAAGGAATGCACACTGAATGGACATCCAGTAAAAAAGAAAAAATGAAAAAAAAAAAACTATAAAAAAAAAAACCTGAAAAATATTGCTCACTTTTTTCTACTACCCACATTTATGAATGGACACCTAGTACAAAACTGAAGAATATTGTGACTGGATTTGGCAATTTGCCCAGGACAGAGGCAGCCTGGCTTCAACACCTACCAAGGAGTGGAGTGAGTGCAATCTAAGTTAGGGCTGGATTCCAGTGACTGGGGGTCGGTCATATTATGTGACCCTACATCTCAAACCCCCCAAAGTTGCCAGACATGGGTTTGTAGAGGGGAGATTTTGAAAGAGCAGACTCTAAGCTTTTAGATGACATAATACTCAACACAAATGGACCTTCCTTACCTATCTAAATACTGGAAAGAAAGTACAGTTAGTACACCCTCTGGAAAAGTGTTCACTGAGAAAGGAGGCTTTGAAGTTCAGGGTCTATTCAAGCACAAGGGTCTACCAACGTATTCAAATTCTCAGCCAATGGTGTTTTGTGCAATGAATTGGACAAAAAACAGGATATAACACTCCACAGCAAGCACAATGAAGGGATTATAAGACTAAGCTGATATTTTGCACAGTCACTCTGTTTGTGACTGATACCAACTTGAAATGCAGTTGCATCACTCTTCCAAAAGTTATCAGAGGTGAAAGTGAAGAGAGTGTTAAGTGTTTTTAAGAAATTAAAAGGGACCTATAAGACATGCCAAATCACACTATTCAAGAAAAAGATGTTCCAGAAACTGAGAAAATACAACGCTCCATTTATGTAACAATCTTATATTTAAAGGCTATGAAGGAGAATTGCTCTTTCAAAAAACATAAAAAACTAGGCATTTACTGGGACCATCAATTCTAACGACCTAACAAAGAGAAAATCTTGTTCATAGATTTGCAAAAGGACATTTCCATTAGGAAGTGTAAAAAGAGTCTGAAATGCTACAGCACTCGTGGCTTACCACATGACTGTCTCTGAGTGTGCTTTCCTTTAAGTGTTCTCATATCAAGAGATTACTTAAAATGCCATGGCAAACCCTTCAATCCATACTGTATGAGCTCCCCCCTGCCTACCTTGTTCCCTGCATACTCTGGGTCGATGGACTGCTCAAAGTAGGCCAGCTTCCTGATGTCACCTTCACCGCTTCCTCCTCCATTTCTGTCAAGCATGCAGAAAAGAAAGGGGGGGGGGGATTTCTAAAAAATTGAGTGGCATACGACTGATTAAAAGACGTGCTGGTAAAGGTTTAAAAAGGCCCTTCCATGAGACAAAACTAATATCCCTGGGTATTTACAAATCTGGAATACATCTAGTGGAAAGCATTAAAATGTATTACATTGGAGCTACAAGCACACCTGCTAAATATTTCAAAATATTTCAATGATTGACATGTTAACATCAAGACCAGCCCTGATCACACTCAAGAATCTTCTACTTCTTATATGGCACAGTTTGCCCGACTATTACTAGTCACGTGGGGAAAACCATGGGGGGGGGGGGGGGGGTAACATCATTCACCTCTTTTCTAGTGTTAGTATATGGGGTAGACAATTTTCCTTGGGTTTGCACACTGCTGTTTGCAAGGAAATGAAGTGGGGTCTGTGTGTGAGTTGAGACTCTCTCACACTCGAAACCACCATTTAATTTCCTGTCCAAGGGGCAGAATGTTTTTGCCTCTTACCAGAGGGAAGAGCATGATTACACACAACAACGCTCACCTAGACTTAATGGCCTGAATTGAAAAGGGTAGCCTATGGATTACCCCTCTGCAAATTTCATCGGTGCAGATGTGTGTGCATGATTTTACATGCCAACAGACATCCTTTAATGAACGCACTCGGACACACACATGTGATAAGTTCACCTATTTCGTGCTCGTTTTAGTCCATTGACTTAATCTAACTAAGCCATTGATTTGATTTAAACTAGCTTTGTGAATTTGGGTCAATAGGACTCCAATCCATGCCAACTGAGACTGCAAGGCAGACCACCTACTGACAAAGCCAGTGACATGACATTTGCTCCTACAAAAATTGCTCCAGTCTTACTTTCTCCAAGGTTCTTGGGTGAGGACAATGGTTGTGACAGGATGTTAGCTTTAACTTGATGTGAGGATTAGAATTAGGGTTAAGGTTATGTTAAATCGTGGGTAGAATTTATGTTTGGCTTTAATAGCGTACAGATATTTCATGAGAGCAATTGTCACAGGAGCAAATGTCATGAAACCAAGGAGCCATCTCACTGATCTGATAATGCACGATGGGATATTCATATCATCATCTTCATCATCATCATCAAATCCAAATGTGGTTTCATCAACAGTATTGTTGTTATCAAGGAAGAATGAGAGGGCAGTCCTATGAACATGGAGGATGAATTCAAAGCCTTCTTTCACATGTTTTATGCTGCAAGGCTTACCTGAGTATGGAAAGCACAAGAGGGTCCAATTCCTTTTCCCACAGCATCTCGTGCTCATTGAGAAGATAGGACCTCGGTCCCAGAATCATGTTCACCTACACATTAGAATAGATGCACACAAAAGTAGACCAATATTCAAACTTTGGGCTATGATATTAACCAACCTCTAGAACCTGTACCCTTTGATATTTTACCCCATTCTACCCCCAGAGTTTACTTGAGACTGAGCAGGCACTCAAATATAAAGGTCTAACTTTTCGACAATTTCTTTATTAAGAACACACCTGCTCATGGTTCATATGAATCATGGACAAATGTTATGTGAATCCAAGAATGGTAATCATGTCAAATACAAATCATAATTCTAGAAATGAGCAGCAGCACAAATTACATTTTAGTCATTTTCTATTACAGTGTTTGACAAAAAAGCAGACAAAAAAACAAATGCTGGAGCTCCATTTCCAAAGATGGCTGCAATAATGACACCAAAGTTGAATATGAGAACAAGGACCCATTCACATCTTAAAAATATGCAATTCTTCAAGAAAACAAATTGCATGTGCTATTTCATTCAAACTGGGTTATATGACCACATTACAAACACCTACAGCATACTTGCAAACAAAAATAAGTGAACACTGATTGACTCATAAGCCTTCACACAGCCTACTTACATCTCCGGTTTGAAGATTTCGGACATAGATTCCTTCATTCTCACCAAGGGGAATAGCTTTCCTGTAAATTAGGCATATAGAAAATCAAGCAAAAGAGATATTATATAACTGCATGATCAACATAATAAATCCTTTATTTCCATGAAATAATCTTACACAGATTACATAAATCAATAACGGGCATTAAAAAAAAAAATGATTAAACATATTCTGCTATGCCAAGAATAAAATGCAAACTGTCAAATATAAACTACTGTCAAATGAAATTACTAGAATAGCCAATGTGAAGAGTTTTACAATGATTATCATATCCCCCCACACTTCATCACAAATGGCACAATAAATATTCATGTTGACATTGGCTGTATTTTTAATGAATGTAAATAAGGGGACCTGCCTAACATAGCAACACAAATGCCACTGTGTATGGACAACAGCAGCCAACATATAAGAAAAACACTGAAATATTCATCGATAGAGTGGTATATTGCTGCAGTCCTTCTTTGAAGATGCAGCCCACAAAAATTTAGGGTACAACAAAGTATACGTGACCATGCATCACAAAACCAACAAAAAGTCACCAGACATGGATTTTTAATTAAGTGTAGATTCTGAAAGAGCAGACTCTAAGCTTAATAATTATGTATAACTCGATTCAAATGGACTCCCCTAACCTATCTAAATATTGGAAAGAAAGCATACACTCTGGAAAAGTGTGAACTGAGAAAAGAGGTTCTGAAGTACATGGTCTATTCAAGCGCTTAATCTCTACCAGGCAGTGCTAGAAGTGTGATGAATGGGACAAAAAACAGGATGTATAACACCCTAGCAACAACAAAGAAGGGATTATCAGATTAAGTTGAAAGCGAGCATGCTCTATCAACACACTCCATCAATGATTGCTTCCAACTTTCAAAGCAGTAGCATTATCCTTTCAAAAGTTATTAGAGTTGAAAGTGAAGGGAGAGGGTGCAAAGGATTTTCAAAAAATGAAAAGGGGCCTCTAAGACATACCTGATCACACTAGTCTGAAAAAAAAAAAGTTGTAGAAAAATTGCTGAAAACACACTTTCCCATTCATTTTATGATCCCAAACTTAGGTATAATAATAGAAGAATAACTCTTTCAGAAAATATGAAAAACTCAAGATTGACTTGGGTGACCCATTTCACCCTTTTTGAGTCCTCACGTAAAATAGAGCAGTGCAACTTTTTGTTGGTTTCGTGATGCACAGTCACATGATTATGTAACCCAGGGGCGGATCCAGGAATTCCGTAAAGAGGGGGCGTGTTTACAAAATTAAAGGGGGGCGCACGCACCCCTCCCCCCATTCTTTCTTTTTATTTCTTTTGTTTCAACAAAAAATAAAGGGGGGCGTGTGCCGGTTGCGGTCCTCCCTGGATCCGCCCCTGTAACCAGACATTGCGAGCATGATAATGATGCTGAATCTTGATTACCTGATTTCGGGATTTTACATTCCCCAAGACTTTCCAACTAACATAGAATAATTCACCTTTAAAAATTTTGGGGTGAAGATACTGAACTTTCAGTATATCATGAAATGTAAGCTCCTGCAAATGTTCAACAAAATGATCACATTTGCATTTTGTCTGCTTTATGTTAAATGGGTAATGTGATAATGTGTCATAAGAAGGAAAGGCATACCTGATAACCTGATAATCGCCCTGGTCAACTTCTTTAACTTGGACTGGAGGGATGTAGCTCTTTGGACCACGGATCATCCATCTGTCGCCAGGTTTACGCGTTTTGCCTCCTACATGAGACAACACAGTGACAGTTCTCATGGGCCTTTCCAATAGCACACTTGCATTTAAATATTTGTTGCATTCATTGGAAGCACCATGGTACTTGCAGTACAGCATACCTGCCAACATTTCAAGATGAAATATCTTACTCGTGGATTGCAAAAATCTTATTTTATATGCAAACTGAAGTTAAAAATCTTACTTTCAGTCAAATCTTCAGAAAATACACATGAAAGGTATATCTAAATATTTTTTTAAAAATCTGATTTCTCTGACAGAAAATCTGATTTTGCTATTTTTAACGTAAAAAATCTTACTGAATCTGATAAAATCTTACTAGTTGGCAAGTACAACGTATGGTACAGTTGCCCCCAATTATAAAGGGGGAGGAATCAGGAGTCAAGTTTTGGTTTTATTCATGTTTTAACAGGGCTTCAGCTAAAACAGTGGCTTATTGGCCCATTCAAATCACCCCACATGAAGCCCAGTATGTGAGCATTACACTAAAGCATTCACAGTTATTTCATCTATTAATATCCATGGCAACAAGTACACATGGGCTATGACACCAAAGAGGGGTGCCCCCCCCCCCCCATCCATACGTGACAGACTGCATATTTCCTTCTCAAAGGTGGTAATCACATTATGTACTTAATCCTGTCCTTGAAAGAGCACGATATTCAAAATATCAAATTGACTCAGAGAAGAAGAGGGTTTTGCTTTACTGACTAAAAAAAAAAAAAAAGAAGAAAGTACAGGAGCATTCTCCTCATACCGGGAAATGAGTTGTCGGTGAATATCTCCACTGCTTCTAGGACCAGAGCCTCATCCTCACCCAAGATGTACTGCTCCTTGATCCCTCCTTCAATGGATTCTCCTGCGGAACCATGAAACATTCAAGAGTGATAACAAAATTAGCTGCTTCATGAATGTAAACAAACTTATGGATCAAATTCTTGAGCTGAGGTTAAGAAGTGATTGAACTTACTCATTGCCAGCTCATTAAGGAGAGAATATCATGAATTTGAATACATAGTTAATAACTCAGCTTTATGATATGAGAACAAAATCTGACATTAATTAATGCATCCTACACGGTACCTATAAACTCCCCCTCCTAAACTGATCTAGTACTGAATCATTCATTTCATCTGTATCTAAGACCCCTATTACACATGAAAGGTGGTCTGAGGCCTGCTTTTTGTGGTCAGCCCAAGGCCAGCCTGAGGCCACTTTGTGGACCGTTTACACATGAGCTTCAAGGTCGGCTCAAGCGACGACGCTCCTCATGGACCCTGTTTACACATGGGCCGGCCTCATGTCGCCTTTCCCTACTCGGCCGTAAGAGCACCCTTTAAGTAAACAAATATTTCGCTCGGTGAATTTGGTTTCGATACTCTACCGCACTCCCGCCCCTGCGGAAGGTCATGTGACAATTCAACCGCAGCTCTGAAAGCCGGCCTCGGGCCCGGTACCGTTTACACATACAGCCAGGCCGGCCTCAGACCACCTCCAGAGGTCGCCTGAAGTGGAGCCTCACTTTTGTGTTGCCATTTCCACATACGAGAAAGCCGACCTGAGGCCGGCCTAAGGTCAGCTTTTTCGCATGTGTAACAGGGGCCTAAATTTCAATACTTGAAATCCTTTTGCATACATTTGTTGATACAAACACCAGCAAACATCAGGAGAGCTTTCATCACGTCAGAATGTATCCCTGATACAGAGGAATGCAAGGATAGAATATAAGTTTCATAGAAGTGCGTACAATACACTAAACTCTTTCTCTAGACACTGCACCAACATGGTTACCTTGAAGGGCTACATTCTACTGCAGCACTAGCAAACCTGAATGTGGTGTGGTGCAAGGTTTATAGCAAGGATTTGCATTTCAGGATGGACATGTTCAAAGGAAACCTTTACGCACATACCAGGATGCAGAAAGAAGCTGGTGTTGCCCACTCTTAGTTCCTTCTTGCCAAACTGGGGCTTGCCGTGGCGATCCACAGGGTTGTTGATGACACAGTACTGGCCCTTCTGCAGGATGGTCTGCTTGAGTGTACAGATCAACTCCTACATGACGAGAAAGGGAATGGAATGAGATGGGGTCAAGGATTACGCACATAGAGGGAAAGCTCTAATGGATGAGATGAAATCTTTTGATGGCAGGGTACGGGTAAGACATCAGTGAAGTGGGCATGGGGCACAGCAATAAAATATCACAATCAGAAAACCAACAAAAAGTCACCAGACATGGATTTTCAGTTAAGGGCAGATTCTGAAACAGCTGACTCTAAGCTTTAAAATGATGTATCACCTATCACCTATCACCTATCTAAATAATGGGAAGAAAGTACACACTGTGGAGAAGTGCTTTAATACTGAGAAGGGAGGCTTTGAAGTTCAGTGACAATTCAAGTGCTCACTCTAACCAAGCTGTGCCCTATGTGATGAATGGTGCAAAAGGCAGGATGTTACACTCTAAAGTAACCACAGTGAAGAGCTTATTGGATTACAGTAAGCTAACTGCAATTTTGCACTCTCTCTTTAAATAGCACATTCTATTCATGACTGATACTAACTGGTGAACTGAACTGAACCAACTTTCAAAACAGTACAAGTATTATCATCCTTTCAAAAGTTATCAGTGTGAAAGTGAAGTGTACTGTTTTGAAGAAATGAAAAGGGGCCTCCACGACACAGGTCCTACATTATCACAACATTCTACATAAAAGGGTTCTCTAGAAAAACTATACAAAAAACAAACAAACAACACAATATCACATTCATTTTATGATCCCCAACTTAAGAACAGGAGTGACAAAATGAATGGCAGCGAATGGAGAGCAGACAGGCATCACGATAATGCCATGTATATTCTCACACTCTAGTATACAGAAAACATGAATAGTAATCAGTGCATACAATAGAAACCAAAACGAAGTAAATTCTTTGACTGTCACATGATTTTCTCATTTTAATAATGATCTATTGATGTGAAAATCTAATATCAGAGTCTAAAGAAAAAGACAATTTTCAATGGACAGACATACCGTAAAGTTCCGTGTATAAGACACACTTTTTTTCGTCCGAAAATATGAAAAATCGGGAGTGCGTCTTATACACAGGTACAATCGAATCACAGAAAAAAATTCTGTCACGTATACCCAATTTTATAAGGTCTACTTGGGGCCATTTACGCCCATTGACGTCCGGAGGGTAAGCAATTATAAAAACTTACCGATAACGAACGATATCAATCTGGACACACAACAGCTGTAAAAATATGGGATGTATCTTTAAAACTTACATAGGCCTACTGATGTATCAATCTGGCCATAGACAACAGCTGTAAATGCGTGATGTATCATTAAAACCTACCAATGTATATCAGTCTAGCAACAGCCAACCTAGTACAGTTGAGCCTCTATTATCCGGCCTCCCTTTATCCGGATCTCTCTATTATCCGGACGCAATCTCGCCGTGATTTTTTTTAAATAATTACGGGAAGAAAGGGGGATTCCCAACTCCTTGAGAACTCCTACCCAAACACACATGAATTACATATTACAGTATTCATCGCATAATCGGGCATCTGATAATCGGGAACCTCGCTTAAATGACATACGCTACCCAGAAACATTTCCAATGCACGTTATTTTCACTGGATAATCGGGCGGGGACCTCTGATAAACGGGACAATTTTCCTTCAAGCGATCTTTGATTTTGTTGATATTTTACACAAAAAGTCTACCAAAATACCACAACAATATTTCAAAGATTCCCTGCTATCAGTTGTCGTTTACATCAAACTTACAAAGCAAGCTTCGGACTGGTGTGTTTTGACCTCCGTCCATCCAGTACACGTACATTTCAGCTCGCTGCCCGCCTTCGCTTTTCTGTACATGTGTATAATAATGGCGAGCTAGATCGCTACAACACATGTACAGTGCAGTGATTGCGGCAAATAAACAACCAAGCCGTGATGACTGAATGATTGGAGGACTTTTCATTGACGTTCCCACTAGTGGGTAATCATTTCCCATGGTTATGGATATGTATTTATACAGAACGCCGTACGTGTCCAAGAATTCTATGAATGTTCAAGAAAGTGCTAGCTTTTAATCCACATATTTTGTGTTCGAAGAGAGGTGACAGAAGAAGAACCCGGTTGCGATTACTCTACATCACTGCGAGAATGCAGGGAGAGCTAGAGGGTCGCGCCGAGGGGTAGCGTGGTTGTGTATTCATGTACATGTACAGTACGTCAGTATGCATGTATGTGTGTGTGTGTGTGTGTGTGTGTGTGCACTACATGTACATGTGGTATGCCGTTAGTGTATGGTGAGTGCTCATCGCGAAATCGGGCACCCCGCTTAAAGGGGCCGTGTTTGCTACTCCCAACATGTCCCGATTATGCGATGAATACTGTACTTCCAATATGATTAAAATACATTGCATCAAATTTCCTTCCAAATTGCTTACCTTCAGACATTTCAACATCCCGAAACATCCCCAAATGTAACAATGAAAAGGTTGCAGTATACACATTACTACATGTGGTACTACAATGGGCTACATCAGTACATGTGTATGTATATGTACATGTATAAAGCATTGAGTCTCCCGTATCCGGCCAAATCCCTTATCCGGACGAGCCCCGGTCCCGACTTGTCCGGATACGAGAGGTTCAACTGTAGCTGTAAATGGGCGATGTACAGGTATCATTACCAATACCGTAAAACTCAATGTACTAGTATCAATCTGGCCATAGACAACAGCTGTAAAATACCTGGTAGGACCCTACGTCACCATGATGTGAACGATATGTCAAGCATGCATGCATATAGCATTTGCTATGCTTCATGCACCGTACTAGCCTTTTGCAAAGGCAGAGGCTCTCGCAATGGACTCGCACACACACAGCGATCGAATCGGAGCGAGCTCGCCCGTCGCGCGCTGCATGTGCAAGTCCATTGCTCTCTGTGTGTGTGTGCTGAAATTACAGCGAGCTGCCTTTTTCAAAAGGCTAGCACTATACAAGAGACACATGTGTTATTGGTAATCCCTCCGGGCCAAACAACAGTGAGTGTAAGTACCGTATACAAGTTTCGCATATTGCGTCTTTCATTTTTTGGCCGAATACCGCGAAAAGAAAGTTTAAAAGGAAATGAAAAAATACAGCAAATACATGCTGCATTCTAGGGAAATTTTGAGCCGAAATAATATGTATGACACACACAATATTTGTGTGGAAATTTGCATTTTTTTTTTTCAATTCTAGGTCCGAAAGTAGGGGTGCATCTTATACATGGACTTTACGGTACTTGACAGCCCTTCAGGGCCAGAGACAAGAAAGTGATAGAAGGAAGGAAATCATTTCCTACCTCTCCAATCTCCATGATGTAGGCCTCTGAATCGAGGCCAGTAACCAGCCACTCGTCCCCAGCCACCCGCTGCTTCCCCAGGGCGTCAGTGCAGTTCTGCAGGGCCCGCAGGTGCAGTCCAGTATAGGGGGTCAGCTGGTAGGGCTCCACAACGCCATCAACCTGTGAAGCCAGATAAGCACATGTGCCCCATTCATATTCCATATTAAACATAAAACCTACCTGTAGTTCTCAGAAGGGCTCAAAATGCATCTTCCACCATTTTGAATTTGTTTGCAAGACATCAAAAGGGTCTAAAAACAGAATTTTTCAGGCTGACGCAATTTGCTAAGATTATAATTTGTTTTGGAGTATTTTAAGATTTAAAAAGTGTACAAAATTTAGAATGCAGTAAACAACTTTTATTCCTGGTAATGTCAGGGTAATGCGATGGTAAGAATTTGGCAAGAGTTACCGCAACAACGTCCGAGCAGTATTTTGCAGGGACCATTTTAACAGGCAGAGTAAAAACAAAAGTTACCTTGACGCTACCCAGACATTGTTGTAGTAACAAGGCTCAGCTAAAATGGGGCTTCAGGGATGCAAGAACAAGCTGAAGTGGTGAACTCCAAAGGACTGCAACCTCATGAGAAAGGTTGGGTTTTCTCTTCCTTGTTGGTTTGAACTTGTGAATGTTTTGTTGTTTTCCACGTTTGAAACAAGCCTAACTCTATGTGTACCAATTGGTATAGAAAACCCCATAGCACTGTGCACACTGTCTACCAAAAAGTTCATGGCACAGAAAGGGATGAGCCAAACAAACATCATGTGAAGAGAGGTTTGCACACTCACGTCCTCATACACCCCAGGCAGGTATGCCCCTTGTTCCTTCACAAGCCACTGCTCTCCTGCAACTCTCTGCCTGAGAATGACACAGAAAGCAGAAACACTCATATAAAGGTATTTTGTTTTTTCACTTCTTCAACACAGTGCATGTACGGTATCTACACATCAAAAATGCCATCTCTCTGATTGTTTTGTTTTTTCATTTGTTTGTTTTGGGGGTGTGGTTATTGTTTTCCCATGCAAAGGTATCAAAATCAGTAAAGGCAACATCATTTGACTGTAGCAAGTAAGGCTCACTGCTGTTCATGACTAAGATATTAGAATGAAATAAAATGTGAATTATTTGCCACATTTCATTTCCCCAAAAAACACAAACACTGTAAACAAAGCTGGCTATAAACAGATGAGCATAGAGTTTAGAATTTGGTTCTGAAGTTGAGTCATGGTCAAGTGTACAGGAGATTAACATGTTTGACCCTTTTAGTGTTCAAGTGCCAATTGGGACAGGCAACCCCATAGCATTCTACACACGGCCAAAAGACCCTGGCTTAGAACAGGTTAAGACACAACATGGTCAGTCAACATCACCACGGATATGCTATGTGAAAGCCAAAATTGTTTACATTAATGTGAAAACATTCTTTTGTATCAAATTTTTACAGCCGGTACTCAAGATGTACCAAGTGTCAAATATTTTTGAACCAAAAAACAACATTTCTTATTTTTCTGGCAAATGACAACTCTTCCCATTTTCTTGATCAGCTCTGATATTTGTGACTCTGTCCAGATAATGTGGTGATTGCCGGGGCAATATCTGCTCCTGTTCATTTCCACCAAACGTTTACTTGCAATAACTTAGTATTAAATTGAAGAAAAAAAAATACAACAAACAAACCAAGCTATGAACACAGATGAGAAACAATAGAAAAAGAATGCTTCTTCATGACTTACTTGCCATATTTGTCCATTAGGTCACGGAGGGCCGTCAGACGTAGCGCTGCCCCCTTTGTCAGCACTGAAGCATCAATTATGGCCACCATCATCTGTGAAAATTATGCAAGTTATATATAAACACCTCGTAGATTATTCCAGTCACTTGACATGACAGTTGGTCACTGAAAACAAAACATGTTTCCATATGATGTGTCACAAATTCATTTCTACCAAGTTGGAATTTAGCAATCAGATCCTCAGCAAGTCCTTACAACACAGAACCACCCCCATGTATCTATATGTTGGTGTTTATCATGATACCAAAATAATAACCATATATAAAATGTAACACATTAACACCAGTTTTGCTTTGAGGTTCAGCATTAAATAACATTCTCACAAGGCATGGTGTTCACCAACTGTAAAGCATGAAATTTTCGTAGCATGAAAATTTTAGTGAACTGGAGCTGATGGCCTTTTTTCACTGCATGAAATTTTCACAAATTCCCGCTGGCATTCAATGTACATAGCGTGGACAAGAACTATCGTGTGCATTCTAATTTTGCAAATCTTGGCTCTCACAAAATTTGTGAAATTCAAATGCATGTGAACATACATTGTAATCTGGTTTTACAGTATCCTGAATCCACCAAAAAACAAGTGATTCTTCACTACACATTACAAGTTCTTGCAAAGTTAGACATACTGTAGTTATGGGTAAACTTGGCCAAACGGGTAAACTCGGCCACTTGTAATGCGCATACTGGGGGCCGAGTTTACCCGCTAGGCCAAGTTTACCCATAACTATGGTACTTTGTACAGAAGAAACACAAACACCATGAAAGCTTTTACTCTACTTACTGATTATTTCTTGAAGTAAAGCATTTCTTTTTTCAATTTCCATGCAGTATTTGACAGCCTGATTCATGTTGTCTGCTTGGCTTAATCACATGCATGTGTCTGCGTATCCAGTCAAGTGTGTTGGTATGTCAGAAGAAGCCATACTGCAATATCTATCAAAATTTTCATGACTCAGGTGACATCCAAGGACTACAGTAACCTCAAAATCAATATCTGTTTTTAGGGGATAGATCTAAACAATCTTACAAACAATAAAACAATCTTTCAAAAGAGCATGTGTCCCTGCAGATGTTTGGAAAGAATGTACAAAAACATTGTACATTCAGGTCGTTAGGTGAGATATATTTGGAAAATAAAATTGCTACATTTTGCATATTCCTTTGTTTTAAGTTGAATAACATGTAAAGTATTGATTTGCTATTGGGGTGTGTACCACCTGGCAGAAAGATATTTACAGCATGCACCTGTTGCTTGGCATGCAAGTAGCTTTGAGAAATGTACCAGAAAAACATGTGATTGTTTTGAGCCAAGTTTACTATGAGAGTTTAAAAAACAAACAAACAAGAAAACAAAATACTCCCTCCTGATATTTACAAGGAGCACCTGTGATTGGTATGAGACAAGTTTGCATTTAAATGATATCATGAGTTTGACTACAAACAAGGCAAACACAAAGCGATGTCTTGCCTGATCACAGTTTGTGATTACAGTGTTTTTCGATGTAAGTTCCTTGATCTTTTGACCTTTGACCTTGTCTGAATTCATGCCACTATTGGAACTTGATCAGCATCTTTCATAGGTGATGTATCTACAGGGTGAGTTTTGTGGTTACAACTCAGGTATGTGGAAAGTTACTGAGAGCACACCACAATATCTGGTGCTTATCAGGGAAAGTTTTTTTTTACATTGCGACCTTTGTCCTTGTCCAACTTTACCCATATTCAAACTTGACCAGCATTTTGAGATTATGTACATGTGGTGTGAGTTTGGTGGTCATAGGTCAAAGCTGTGGAAAGTTATAAATAGTAAACCTAATTGTTGACAACACCAACAACCATAACGGTAATGATGGAAAAGTGAGTCTCATTTCCACTATGCAGGAGAGAGAGAGAGAGAGAGAGATCTGGGTGTCTCGCACTCACCGGAGTATCACAAGTTCACCTTCCATGCATTCTTGCAGACTTATTACCACAGAACATAGCAAACTTGGGGGGGGGGGGGGGGAGGTTGGAGGGTCGGGGTCGGGGGATGTTGTCCATTTGTATAATCGATCACACTGGTAAAAATATGTGCCAAGTACACTGCATTTAGAAAATTTGACAAAAAACAAAAACAGATCAAAATGTAGAAACTGGCATCCTGGATCTACCATAAATAACCTTGAAAGTAAATTCACTAACTGATATATTCACTCAGAGCATTTCTTTTTTCTTTTTATAGATTCTCGAATGTGCAGTTTTGGTGCCTTTTTTTTTTTTTTAGATATTGTCACCTTTGGAATTACACCTGCCAAGTTTGTTGACAATAACCATGCATTTTCGAGAAGAAGATAATGTGAAAATTAGGCCCCAATCTTGTCCTTCTCCCTTCACTGCCATGAACAGACTTAGGCTAAAACTTCGGTCACAAATCTACTCACGCATTGCAGTTACATAATGTACTGAACATATCACTTCTGATTCTAAAGAAGAAGACTCAGTAAGATTCCTTATTAACTTGAGGGCTTTGCCTTCCCCTTCCCCATGGGGCATTGTGCCCATGGGGCCCCCAAGTGGGGAATTGTGTCCATTTGTACAAACATACTTTCTACACTGTCAAGTATAGTGACAATCCGGAATGGGGGCATGGTGCCCATTTGAACAAATTGAGATCCTATCCCCTTTGGGATAATACCTGCTAAGTTTGGTGAAAACATGTCTCAGGATTTTCAAGAAGGTGAAAATGCAACAAGTTAACGTGCAACGCACAACAGACGCCAAACATTTGAGCCTTTGGCTAGGTTGAGCTAAGAAATGGCAAATGTAATGTTCCAAAACTTACCGCCTCTGGACATGGTTTGTAAGTTAGTGGTCCATTGTACTGCCACATGTCCCCAGCGATCCTGTTCACTCCGTCAGGCGATGTGTGGTCCATGACCGCCTTCAGACGAACAGCCTGGTTCGCTTTCACAACAGGCAATGGTCTCATTGCTGGTTGAAAGAAGATAAAATAGGAGTGTTTCAAGAAGTAGTATACACTTTAAACTGATATTCGGACTGCAGGGCTAGTCTAACATTGGGAATATACATTCTTCCACTGCTTTGTTGATACAACGTCATCTTCCATGATGTGAAACTGCCTGTAATATGTAGGAGGTTCCAACACAGAATTATGCAGTGCACTGATATGAACTTCAAAAAAAACACACAAAAAAAAACCCACTATTATTACACAAATACATATGACATTATATTTTCAAGACAGCTGGCTGCAAACCATATGACATATTACATTACACTTTTCAAGTTACAAATACAACAATATTTCGTCTAACCACTGTTTTGAGGTTTGCTCAATACCTGGGTTCTTTATATTCTACAGGTATTGCCACATTCTAGAATGGTCAGCATACTAAACAAGGAAAGAAAGAAAAAAGATTGGTACAAAATGAATAGTATATTCCATCCATTTTGAGGTAACTTGGGCATGATTCACTGTTATCAAATTCTGGACTTCTGAAGTATATTAAGTATTATAAAGTATGGCTCGTAACTTAGTCTTATTCTTACCAGAATTAAAACAAAACAAAACAAAACAAAAAACACACTCTGCAACTGTGATTCATCTGGTCAAATTCAATTCTAGTTGGTACACAGGAATGTAACAGTTAAAGTTGTAAAGCATGAACACAAAATAATTGGCAGCATCCCTCATTTCTTGTTATTCAATGTTGCCATCAAAAAAATTGTCGGAAATTATGGCAGTTTGCATGAGTGCATGTCTATTTCAAGCGTAGTGTTTGTTGCATTCACTTCCTGTATCTTAGGTCATCTAGTACATCCTTTTTTTCCAGACAGTTGACATGGAAACATTGAGATTGACAACACACAGCAGTCAACTTCAAGGCAGGGAAAGAGAGCCTAGTCTTCACTCCAGTCTCATCATACTGTTGTGCAAAAGAAACACAGCAGACATATGAATTACTATGATAAAGAACCCCCTGTCATTACTGCATGTTGTTTGATTTTGTTTTGTTTTGTTGTAGTTGTTGTTGGGTTTTTGTTTTGTTTTTGTTTTTGTTTTGTTTTTTTTTTTGGGGGGGGGGAGCGGCTGAAAGTCAGACTACTCAAGATAAGAAGAGGTCACTCACCTTTGAGATACTGCCTCTTACCAAACTCCCCTGATAAGTCCAATAGGCAGCACACAGAAGGATGGGGAAAGAAAGTATAATGGAATAAGATCATAAACAATGTGGTAATAGAATATGGGGTGGGGGTGGAGAAGTGTCAGAATAGAATAATTCATACACAGTATGTACTATGTCCATCAACTATCACTGGAAGAGAGATAGAATGAATACATCACAAATATGAAGAGATGTACGGGTAAGATTGGCAGTCTAATTACTTTGACATAAGTTTGACCCCTTCAATACAGCCAATGAAATATCTACTGATTAGACTAAGTTTGTTTGTTTTTTTTCTTTGCATATGATATTCACTCATTTATTTCATTTACATTGAATTAATGATATAGTCGTATGCACCAATATATACAAAACTACATCAAATGCTGCTCTTTGATAACTAAATGTACCCAGGACACAATAGATGGTGCCATGTAGCAGGCCTTTAATTTCTCCTTCAGAGCCACTATGCTAGACAGCATTCCCCAGGATGTCCATCATAGTGAAACAGGATATATCAATTATTTCACTATTGGAAAAAAAAGAGAAGATTTTCATGCACAAAAAAGAGAGGACTCTACAGGTATGATAACACACAGCAGTCAAAGCACAAATCCATGAGTCATTACCCTTAAAGGGGCATCGCAGACATTTTAAATAATTTACATCATGCAGTACATTAATTGATAGTGACATGTATAGATTTGTGGAATACATTGTGGCCTTTGGGGAGGTAAACTAATACAGTTTTACTCTGAAAAACCCAAAACACGATACACCGAACAAGGATGGCATAGGAGGCTTACATATTCCACAAATGTAGCGATTTAATCCATTACGACACCACTTGCGCAACCAGTTCACCTATTTAGAATTTATGCATGCTTTCATCTCTTGTTCTGCTTCCTTGAACAGACAATCATGCATCCTTACATGAAACTGCTATGTCATCACCATTGTTCATTTTGATTTCAGAATTTTGAAAACATTCTTATTCCTCATCCAATCATAAAAAATTCTAACACTCTGTACTCAGTCTAACCAATTTATATGTTCAAATGCAAAAAGTCTAAATGTGACCACGCTCACAAAACCAACAAAAAGTTGCACGCACTGGTTTTGTGAGAGGACTCAAAATAGGTGAGATGAGTCATCCTAGTCAATCTTAAGTTTTTTTTTTGAAATATCTTTTAAAAGAGCAATTCTTCGTTTATATTATTCTAAAGTTTGGGATCATAAATTGAACAGAAAATTAGGTTTTCAGCAGTTTTTGTATATCTCTTTCTTGTAGAATAGTGTGATTAGGTTCCTTTTCACTTTTTTTAAAAAACCCTTTACACACTCTTCACTTTCAAATCTTATACGATTTAAAAGGGTAATGCTTCCTTCATTTTTGCTATGCAGTTTTACATCCTTTTTTTTTTTTTTGTCCCATTCACTGCACAGAGCACCGCTCAGTAAGATTACATGTAAGTGCTTGAATAGAACCTATACTTCACAGCTTTTCTCAGTACACAGTTTTCCAGAAAGTGTGCTTTCTTTCCAACATTTACATAGGTTAGGAGAGTCCATTTGAATTGAGTAAAATACATCATTTTAAAACTTTAAGTCCTGTTCTTTAAGAATCTGCTCTTTGCTGAGAATCCATGTTTTTCCAATCCATTTTTGTTGGTTTTGTGATGCAGGGTCACAAATATCCACTGGAGGTCTCCTTTATAATACATGTATTAATCCAAAGTTAATCTCCCCAACTCACAGAATGGAGTTAATCATTCACTATCTGGGGTGAGGTGACATAAGAGCGACTCATCACTGAGTCAGTCCGACAGCAGTGGGTCCATAAACAACTCTATTACACAGCATCTATTTGATCATAGACTATCTCGAGGATCAGCTGCAGCAATAATGTTGGTGGAAGTTGTACATGTAGTGTATGTGGTACTTTTAATGATAACACTACTTTCATAATTTTCATTAATAATGATAATGATGATGATGATGATAATGATATTAATAATAATGATAATAATGATAATAATAATAATAATAATAATAATAATAATAATAATAATAACAATAATAATGATAATAATGATAATAATAATATCAATAATAATAATAATGATAATAATAATAATAATAATGTACACTTCTATGCGCAACAATACATCAAAAAGATGCTCATGCTGTTTTTAGGCTTTCAGGTAAAGAAAAGGAGGAAGAAGACGAAGAAAGAAGAATGTAACATCTTCCCCCTTTTTTTCTACAACATACTAAACAGATATGGTTTTAATAGATGCTTATTATTCCACTGAAGATGACTGGTGAACAGTGACAGGGATACATATCAAGATTAACATTATTTTTGATACCCTCCTTGGTGTTAATAGCTCCAAATATAGTGTTATTCTATTTATTAACATTATCAGCCCTTTTATCATTAGTAGTAGTTGTAGTAGTAGTAGTAGTATCTTTATAATCATTATCAATGCTAAACATATGAATAATAATGGTGAAAGTAATTGATCATTATATCATTATGATTATCTATTAATTAGCTATCTCAATTTCTTGTTAAGCTATTGAAAACATTTAATTCACAGGTAAATCTCGGTATTATTCTTTAAGAAATAATCCACTTGTCATTAGAAACTCATATACATTGTAGTCCTACAAATTTCCTCTGGAGTACAGGGCTTGGTACAGGTAGAGGGTAAAGAGAAAATGGAAGCGCCTTTACATAACAAAATCATCATACCATTTTCCGAGGCCATGAAAAGTGGAGCTCCTTCCAAGGTTTCCCCAGGGTACAGGGGAAACGGCTCCTAGAAATAGAAAAGATAGACCAAAATACATAGAGCAGTAAACTAGAAATGTCGCTATGGCGACTGATGCCTCCGCCATAATGCATGATTCTCCCAATAGGCTATGTGTGATCCATGACAGTTTCACATAACTGGCAAAATATTGAAAAGACATGTTTGTCAGAAATGTCTTGAACTGGGTTTGCTATAATTTTCTAAGAGTGCAGGTACACATATTTGGGGAATTTTGGGGAAGTTTATGCATTGAGTAATTTCCAAGGTATGAAGAAAGAGTGTGATGATGGTACAAAATAGATTTTTTTTGTGTGTGTGTGTGTGTGTTTTTTTTTTTTTTTTTTTTTTTTTGGGGGGGGGGGCATTGAAACCTTGTCTTTGACCCTTAACCTTTGACCTTCTGGCTGGAAATTTCCCAGAGAATCTCCATTAGGTAATGCATGTATTAAGTTTTGAAACTAATAATACAAGCATTGCATATACTAGTATATGAGGGAAATAGTAAAATTTTGAGGAGTTGACCTTGACCTTTGACCCCTGACTATTGACCCATGACCCCTAAATTCCCTAGATAATCCCTGCCAGACAGTACATGCATATGTACCAAATTCCACGAAGATACATTGAACCATTTGCAAGAAAAGTGATATTGCAACATTTTCACCTAACCTTTGACCTTTTGACCTTTGACCTTATGACATGAAACTCTCTCTGGAGAATCTTTGCGCAGTAGTACATGTCCACACCAAGTTTCAAGAAAATACCTTTGGGCATTGCATAGATATGGGGGAAATTGCAACATTTGTAGCATTTGACCTTGACCTTTTGACCTTTGACCTCTTGCCAATGTCACTAAAATCTACTCAACTAATTGTCCCATCATACATCATCCTCGGACCAAGTTTGGTGAAAGCTGCTTCATCCAGTTTTGAGTTATCACGTAAACAGATAAATTTTAGGATTTGACCTTGATCTTTGACCTTTGACCTCTGTCCGATTTCACTGAAAAACTAATCAAGTAATTGTCTCATCATACATCATCCTCCAACAAAGTTTGGTGAAATTTGCTCCATCCAGTCTTGAGTTATCGCGTAAACGGATACAATTTCATGATTTGACCTTGACCTTTGACCTTTGACCTTTGACCTTTAGCCGATTTCACCCAAAATCTAATCAAATAATTGCCTTATCATACTTCATACTTGGACCAAGTTTGGTAAAATTCCAGTAAATATTACTGAAGTTATCGCGTAAACGAAAGCGGACGGACGTACGGACGTACGTACAGACGTACGTACGGACGGACAGACAACCCGAAAACATAATGCCTCCAGCACCACTTCGTGGCGGAGGCATAAAAATAGAAAGGAAGAATACAAACACATACACATCATATGACTGATTTCACCTGAAGTATGACTCAAGTAACATAGATCTGTGAATAGCTTTTTATGACTTTTATCCATCAGCCATACCACCATCACTTTCATAGTCAAAGTTAAAAGTTGAAAGTTCAAAATTATTTTCATTTCAATCAAATCAATAGTCGCACACAGACACATATTGACTTTCAGCACACCTTATTTTGTTTAGTTCTGGCATTCTACTGAATGAATCATTTAACGATAACTGCCGCTCTACACAAGTTGCATAGTCCTTTGTCAACACCCACGTGTATGCATCATTATGTGGAAAATGATCTACTGTACATACATGTTGGGTATCACCAAGAAGAATCCCACCTTCTTTGCTTTATCAGAAGATCAACATGCAGACACACACACACACACATACGCAAACAAACAAAACATTAAAAAATACATTGCTTCTGAGGCATGATAAAATCTCACCTGATATGATAAAACCTCACATGATAAAGTCTCACCTGGTGGAATCGGATCTCCTTGTGGCCATACCTGAGCTCACAAACTTCTCCTTCCTTGTATTTTCTGGGGGGAACAAACATTCAGGTTTATCGTTATACACTGAACGGATTCACAAAAATATCAAAACTGATGGTACATAATGGTACATGTATTATGTACTGGTGAAAGTCCATAATATGAGGCTTAGGGAAACAGAGTGTGGTGAAACTATGTTTTGCAAAGATTGATTTGGCCCAACTCTGATATGTCTGGGAATCCCTGAAACAAATTGTGTACAGCTTTATACATTAGTACACACACAGCCAAAGAATCCCAATGAGAGCTGAACATTAATGATGAGCACGCGCTTCAGTACACATATTTGCCAATGTGCAATTATTTTTTTTCTTTTTATTGTACTGACATGAACCTTACAATGTAGATTTAGATTCAATTCATTTCCATCAACAAAAAGTAATACATAATCATACAAATAAAAGCATTTGTCAATTCATGTTATTGAGCAATTAAAAAAAAAGGAATACAAATTGAGAAATATAGTACATAATATACAGATAAATATGTATAGTGCACATCTACAGGGAAAACAATGCACACTTTGCAATAGTAACCAAGAATAAATAAAGTCAAGGGAAAGAATTCTACCAGTCCTGCAGTAGTTGTACTTTCGAATGTGCCCTGGTGGGCAGCAAATGAAAATCATTTTAATCAGGCCAAGTTTCCCAAAACAAGCTGGTAGTCTCCCATCCTCCAGTCCCTTTTTAAGAATAACAATAACTTTTTAAGAATAACAAAAACCAATGAACACTGGATTCCAAGTGCACTGGAATGTATGTAGCAGGGACAGGTGAAAAGAAATAGCATGTTTTACAATGTTTCATGAAACATTGGAGTCAACGCCAGTCTGATGAAGCCTACAGACTGTAGGCGAAAGCTCATGCAATGTAAATAGTTTTCTTTGGTTGTGTACAAACGAAATTTTGCCTTAATTAGTTTTATGAAACCATCTAAAAATTTGAAACATCAGTTGACAGACCAGGGCCCTGCTTCATACCTGTAAAGCCGTTCGTAAAGTTACGAACAACTTACGAGCGACTGGTCATCAGTGATGTGCTATACTTATCAGAATTTCAATAATTCAGCACAAAAACTGATCACCAGTCGCTCGTAAGTTGTAGATTATCAGCCTGGATCTGCTCTAACTTTAAGGATCTACAATCTATTCAGTAGCTGTCTCAGAAATCCCACCAATGAATGATTCTGGTAACAGGAAGGAAATAGCCACCACTCACCAGAGATGTGTTGTGACCATGAACACAGGATATACCAAGCATTTGTTTCTATTAGTTATCTCTCTCTCTCTCTCTCTCTCTCTTGACAGTAGTTGTGTAGTCACTTTCATTGTATATGTGCAAAACAGGCAGATGTAAACTACACAATGATATGATTATAAAAACCAGCAAAACCATTGTCAGAGGAAAAGTAAATTAATACACAATATGGATGACTGACAATTGTTTTTTCATTTATTAAAGTTCATTTTTACTTCCCATTTATGAGATGAAACCAGGTCTTTAATATGCCTACACTTGTATGTCACATTAAATTACTGACGTTTTTTTTTTCTTTTTTTTTTAAATAGAAACAAATCAGTGTTAGCTTAATAACCTCATACACATACACTGTGCTTACATCATAGTTGTACACATACATCTACAAACACTACTTGGGTACATGTACTGCTCACTGTATGTTGTATTGAGAGTAAATTTTGCTAATGAAGGAAACCTCTTTCTGTTTTGTTTTGAGGGGTTTTTTTGCCTTTTTTTTTTGTAGTAGAATTTATTATTAACATTAACAAGCTGCCAAAAGCTGCTCTTTTATATCATAATAGCCTGTGATATGTCATCAGAGATCTATATAGTTACCCCATATTTAGTAACCATTGAAAATCTATAAAATACACATTAAAAATTGTTGTTGTTTTTTACTGCAAAAGACAAAACAAAAATATTTCCTGATACCCTTTCATACAGTAAACTCAATAATGCAGATCATGCCCACATTATTTGTCATAAAAGCAGACTGGGGCCAGAGTAATGCACCATTTTGACACTGCAATCATCTGCATAAAATGAATAGGACTTTTGATAATGGAGTGTGAATGCAATTCCAAAATAACAAAATATGGTCATTTACAAGGTGTGGTCAAAAGGACACCCCCTCCCTCCCAATGCACCATTTATCAGAGGGGCGAGTGCAGTAACCATGGCATATTATCCATGGATCTTTTCCAGGCTTTTTCACAACAGTGTTCATAAAACACACACATACACTTCAGAGTTTGTAAACGCAATTCTTACAGGAAAATATTATTGCATTGCCCACATCACTCTCATGCAGATAATTACAATGAGTGATACATAAATTTGTGAAAGGGATATTAGTCTGGAAATTTAGCAGTGATTCTATTATGCTATCTCATTGATCAGCATTTCAAAAAGTAAACAATGTACAACTTGTTATCTGTGATGAAATATGAGTATATTGACATGCTATGAGAGGCTTTACTTGATGGGATCTGCAATGACACAGTATGAGCCAGGGGGAACCACAATGCAGGGTAAGGGGCCCACTATCTTCTTCTGGTGTGTCTGAAGCATCAGCCGCTTCGGGCCCATTACCAGGTGAGTGATGTTGGTGGTCTGTAGAACAAGGACAAACACAAAAGAGGGTATGACTCAACCTTCAAGTACACACAGTCAGAAGAAAATAATTATTGTTACATAGCAACAAGAAAAATACCACAGAAAAAAAAAAGTGGCTCTTGCGCTGCCACACACACTGTAACTACTTGTTGTACAAACATGTATTATTTCATACGATCGTTCAATGTGTGTTACTTTCTTGCTTCGCCATGCTTTCCAATTATATTCACATTTTGTAAAATATCTCAGTACAATGCTTGATACAGGTCTACAACTTGCAATGGCATTGGTAGCATCTGAACAGTTATCACAAGTCTTCTCCTTATACACACACCTTATCATCTATTTTAATCGTATATAATCAATTATCTCATCAATAGTTCTAGAACATTTGTAAAGTCTACTTTGTTGTATCTCAGGATCACAGACAGACAAACACTATCATTAATGGAAATACAGATATCTTCCCATTAACTTCTACATACATTTGTACAGTTTGTATTTATAAATCAGTAATACTATACAGTATTAAAATGCACTGTTTTCTTGTTTTTGTTTTCATTTCATAGTTAGCTGTAAAAAGAAAATAAAAAAAGACAGTGAAACTCCTGCATTTAGTAAATGGATTCTCCATCATTCAGAGTAATAAGAAGCTGCCATACCATTTCAAAATCTTATGGAGAACACAGAACAGCACTTGTGCAGCATTCAACAATACCAGAACAGATTCAGAGCTATGACAATTCATCAGCCTTGACTTATTTCAGCCGAACATGCTCTAGTCCACTTAACCTTAGAGTGATGAGTGAGTAGCAATTGTGCATTGACAGTATATGCCCCAAGCAATAGTCAGGCAATACACACACATTATTTACAGCCGAAGTATAAAGATCAGAAGATTATGACATTATGCCATATTTATGGGGAGAAGAGGCATGTAATAAAACTCTTTTCTGTAAACTGAGATAACCTGAAGTGTCCTTTGCGTGTTATCCTGCATCACAAAACCAACAAAAAGTCACCAGACATGGCGTTTTAGTTAAGGGCAGAGCAGACTCTAAGCTTTAAAATGATGTACAGTACATAACTCAATACAAATGGACTCTCCAAGCCTATCTACATGTAAATATTGGAAAGAAAGCACACTGTCAGGAAAAGTGTGAACTGAGAAAAGAAGCTCTGAAATATAGGGTCTATTCAAGAGCTTACTGGTAATCTTTAGCAAGCCATGCTACATTGTAGCTGTGCAATGAATAGGACAAAGACAGAAAGTACTAGAGCAACAACAACAAAGGGATTATCAGATTAAGCTCAAATTGAGCGTTCTACAGTGTATATTAACACATTCTGTCCATGATTAATGCTAACTCTCAAAGCAGTAGCATTATCTTTTAAAAAGTTATTAGAGTTGAAAGTGAAGAGTATATATATGTTTATCGCGCACTTGTAACAAAGGTTCGCGCACTAACTAAGGCACTAAGCAAGCATTCGCGCACTCAGTACGACACGCCCGGCATTGGCATGCCATTGGCTAAAACAACCATGTATCAGTTTTTCATTCCGTGCGTGGAAGGGGGTGGGGGAGGGGGGGGGGTTGGTGGAGACACCGCGAAATGGCGCTGCTCATGCCAAAAATACACATAGCGCGTCACAGAATCGGTCAATAGACCTTTTTTAGTCAGATACTGACGTAGTGAGTAGCAGCGACGAATCCAGTCAGAGGGGGGAGCACCGGGCGCGCGCCCCCTCCTTATTTCTTGTTAAGACAAAAGAAATAAAAAGAAAAATGAAATGAAATTCGGAAGTAGCGCCAGAAATACCGTTTGCGCCCCCCCCCCCCCCCCTTACATAATTCCTGGATCCGCCCCTGGATAGGACTCCAATTAGGAAGGAGAACAGTGACTGAATTGGTCGCAGAGCCAGAGCTACAGACCCAACACAGATGCCTAGGCGTAGGACTACAATGTAGAATTTGCACAGCCAATTCGTCAACAACGCAAACATGTCAATCGAAAGACTCGTGGCGTCATTTTCTTCGTTATTTGTGTGACTTGAGGTATAAAGCTGATAATGGCATAGGCATACACTTACAACATCAAGTATGTGGACGAACTGGGAAGGTCCAATTCCAATAAGATCGCTCATGATGAGATGTTCGTGTGGATTTCAGCTTGTATGTCAACAATGTCAATAATAACACTATAACACACCGACTACTACACTGTACTGTAACACTGGAATTCGACCCACCGGCGAAGCAACGAGTAGTACTTGTATAAACATAATACACAACCACACCATAGAACCAGACGTCAACTTCCTATGCCTAGGAACCTGACCCCGGGGGGGGGGGGGGGGGGGGGGGGAGGGTGTGTTTCACGAACTTAAAATTTAAAGGGAACCCAAACCCAAAGAGAAATGTGGATTGAGTGATTATTTGTTGTCTGTGTGCAAAACAACTCAAAAGTTGCGTGAACGGATTTGAAACTTACAGAAAAAGTTGAGAATGACACAAGAAACAAATGATTCAATTTTTAGTAGTGATCCGGGAATTTTTATGGTATCTTCAAGGATTTTCGATATTTTGGCAGGTAAGGAGTCAATGAACTTTGGAATTCAAGCTGCGCGTACTTGCCCTAGCGAAGGGTTTTTTTTTTTTTCTTTCTTTTTTTTTAATAAAAAGTTACCTGTGGTGACGGTACTCAAACATCCCAAGAAGTGAAAGCATTCGTGAAAATTGCTCTCTCGGCCAGTTTGGTAATGAATTTCATTATTCATTCGATGTCCACTTTTTCATAATCCTCGCAAACAAGCGCTTAAAAAATATTTCTGGAAACACCGAAACGTACATAAATAGATTTACTTTTTAATGACAGTAGGCCTATCACCAGAGAGACATTAACTAGTGAAGATAGCGAAATTCTGCAAAGAAATTGTTCAACATTATACAATTCAATTCATTTCAATTCAATTCAATTCAATTCATTCATTTTCATTCCTTTTTTTCCAACAAAACATAACACAGAATAAATCAGGAATTATATCGTAGGCATATACATTAAACTGTTTTAGGATAAATGATTTCGATAAGTTAGAGCCTAGGGCTATATCAAAACATTATCATAAATACAGTCCAATGATTTTCTTTTTTGTGTGTGTAAATATGATAATTGAAGATGATTTAGTTGGTAGCCCTATAGAATGATAATTGTATCATCTATGAGTTCGTGTTTTAGTGCTCACAGGCGGTGCCTGTAACGTTTCTGTACATATTATGTTTGTGTATGTTATCATATTTTGTATGATAATAATGTTGTTTTGGTACTCGCATAAATGGGGTGATTGATGCCATGAACTTCCAACTTTCAGCTTTTGCAAGGGCAAGGCGCTGCGCATCACACCTGGAAGTTGACGACGTAACAAAATGTTTTTTAATTGGGAAATCGGGCGATTTTCAGCATGCATACGTATGGATGGAAATCACTGATCTCTAGGGAAGAACAAGATCAGTGGTGAAAATGAGCTGTTTGGCGGACGTCTGCGCTCTCAACAAGAGCGCTTCTCTAGTTAAAGTATAGGCCCTTTGTGTGCAGGTTCGTCTGCGGGTTTCATCAAAACAGAAGGTGCAATTTTTGGGAAGTATAATCAACGCAGGCATGCTTGCCGGGGAGATATGATAATTTCGATAAATAGTCAGAAGTTTGTTGTGATTGGTGTGCCAAAATACATGGTTTCACTCTCATCCCAGAATATTCCTGTGAAAAGCTGCATTCAACAGGGATTACTTCTACAAAGATTAGGCCCATTTACTGATGTAGTGCATCTTGAACACATGAGTACAACGCATGGGCGTAAATCCCGGGGGGGATGGGGGGGGGGATATATCCCCCCCTGAAATGGAGGAGGGGGGGATGGCCTGTACAATCATCCCCCCCTGAATTTTGAGGAATAAATGGAGGAAGCAGAAATGTGATTGTAACAATTTTGACATAATTATTGCATGACGTTTGTACGCCGGCCTTCAGACAGGTAACATAGCTGAACAGTGTTCTATCTTGTAGGAAAATGTATATATAATTTTCTCAAGCGCTCGCTCGCTTCGCTCGCTCGCGAAGAAGGTAACATCGACATACAGTCACTGTAAGGTATGGCTCAGACGTTGACAACGTCAAATAGTATAGGCCTACATGTAAACATGCTATGACGCGAGTAACTGGGGACCATCTGCAAAATATGTATGAAAACAAACAAACAAACAAACAAACAAACAAACAAACAATAACAAAAACTATATCGTCATAATTGAACCCCCTCCATTTCCTGAATCATTCCTGAGAAACGACAGTGACTGATTACTCAGTCAGGACACGTCTATGGGCATTCCCAGGGAAGATCAGGGGCGTCAAATCTATCTCGGGGGGGGGGGGGGGGCAAAGAGCATTTGCCCCGCCCCTTTGGAAGTGTTTAGGCAGACAAATCATTTATCCCCCAAGCAATTCCCGAGATGAGGACAAATCTCGAACTTTCTTAATGGAAATTGTCCAAATATCCCCAGAACTATGCACCAGATCGTTGTATTGCAATCATAAGCATGCAAAAGCTCCGCTATACAGGATCCCTTTCAATAAACTTTGTACACTTTTGACATTGACGTATATATCCCTAATTCATCAAAGAGTGTGCAGCAGATCTTTCACTTAACAAAAGCACCCTCATATGCAGAGGCGCCAGTTGCTGCCAGTGATTGACAGCAGTTGCGCCCGGTGCACCCCCCTTAATTTCCAAAGCGAAAAATATAGCTACGAACGGTAGTTTTGGGACTGTAAAATGTGAAAATTTTGAAGCTCGCTCGCTTCGCTCGCTCGCATTTAATCATTATGCCATTCTCCTGATGTTGCTGCCAGTAATTGCCAGCAGTTTTCCCCCGGTGCGCTCCCCTTTATTTCCAAAGTGAAATAATACAGCCACAAACGGCAGTCTTTGGACTGTAAAATGTCAAAATTTTCAAGGTCGCTCGCTCCGCTCGCTCGCATTTAACCGCTATGCCATTCTCCTGATATTGCTGCCAGTGATTGCCAGCAGATGCGCCCGGTGCGGCTCCCCTTAATTTTCAAAGCGAAAAAGTATAGCTACAAACGGCAGTTTTTAGACTCTAAAATGTCAGAATTTTCAAGCTCGCTCGCATTTAATCGCTATGCCATTCTCCTGATGTTGCTGCCAGTGATTGACAGCAGTTGCGCCCGGTGTGGTCCCCCTTAATTTCCAAAGCGAAAAATATAACTACGAACAGTAGTTTTTTTACTGTAAAATGTGAAAATTTTGAAGCTCTCTCGCTTCGCTCGCTCGCATTTAATCATTATGCCATTCTCCTGATGTTGCTGCCAGTAATTGCCAGCAGTTTTCGCCCGGTGCGCCCCCTTTATTTCCCAAGCGAAAAAATACAGCCACAAAGGACAGTTTTTGGGACTGTAAAATATCAAAATTTTCAAGCTCACTCGCTTCGCTCGCTCGCATTTATTCGTTATTCTATTCTCCTGATGTTGCTGCCAGTAATTGCCGGCTGTTTTGCCCGGTGTGTCCCCCTTAATTTCCAAAGCGAAAAAATACAGCCACAAACGGCAATCTTTGGACTGTAAAATGTCAAAACTTTCAAGCTCGCTCGCTCCGCTCGCTCGCATTTGACCGCTATGCCATTCTCCTGATGTTGCTGCCAGTGATTGACAGCAGTTGCGCCCGGCGCGGCCCCCATAATTTCCAAAGCGAAAAAGTATAGCGACAAACGGCAGTTTTTAGACTGTAGAATGCCAAAATTTTCAAGCTCGCTCGCATTTAATCGCTATCAAATAGCGGCCATTCTCCTGATGATGCTGCCAGTGGTTGACAGCAGTTGCACCCGGTGTGCCCCCCTTAATTTCCAAAGCGAAAATATAGCTACAAACGGCAGTTTTTGGACTGTAAAATGTCAAAATGTTCAATACAAAAAGATTTATACCCCCCCCCCCCCCCGTTTGCTTCGCTCCCTCACAGTCATAACCGCTCCTCCTATAGGTCAAATCCTGTCTACGCCGGTAATAGGCCCCATTATTTAGTAGGCCTTCACAGTGATGTCGCACAGGCGGAGCAAGAGCTGAAATACCACGATTTAGTCTTTCAATAATATATTGTGAATATTTCATTTTCTTATTTTTCTTCTAAGAAAAGAAAATAAACTTTTCACCAGAAGTGTGCACCAGATCGCTGAATTTCAGGTCTGAAAATGCAAAATCTTCCTCGTGTGGGAGAGGGATACCCCCCTACACACCCTCCCCCCGTTCGGTCGCTCCGCTCCCTCTCACAGATATTTAAAAAACAAAAAAGTGTCTTCATACTTTTAAGGTCTGATTTTCCGCCGAAAGTCATCTGACAAGCACAAAAAAAAAGCAACAAGAACAAAAAGTCTTCATATTTTTGCTGCCACTTTCCTCCCACTTTATATTTCATGCAAAAGAGTGGAACATCCGGTCCCTGTAAAGTGTGTGAGTGTGTGTGTGTGGGGGGGGGGGGCACCAAGCTTCTTCCCCCCCCCCCCCCCCGGTCCGGTTATGGGCTTGTAATCGTGGTGATGGTGACCATCCCCCCCCCCCCCCCCACACACCTCAGTACGGATTTACGCCGTTGGTACAACGTATACCAGTCACTGCCAGTAGGAACGGATGCAGGTACATGAATTGACCAAATGCAGACACCATGCAGACGATGACAAATCAATAGCCGTGATCACACTGGCAAAAAAAAAAAAAAAAAAAAAAAAATCGTGAAGACAGTTTAAGATCGCGATCATAAAGATCTCGAAGTTTTGCCAGTTGACCGCCAAGTCGAAACTTCCCGCGAAACTTCCCAATCAAACTAAAAATACTTCCCGAGCCTTTGTCAATCTTCTCGATCTTTTGAGTTTCGAGTTTGAAAGTTTATCAAATATACCCATTCTTAGTATCGGAGTGCAGTAAAAGCATATTTCACACTAATTC
The DNA here is from genome assembly GCF_964275005.1 of Diadema setosum. Taxonomy (NCBI): domain Eukaryota; kingdom Metazoa; phylum Echinodermata; class Echinoidea; order Diadematoida; family Diadematidae; genus Diadema; species Diadema setosum. The sequence continues at coordinate 15,056,381 of NC_092702.1, forward strand.
AATAATATCAACAGAGTTACGAATTACTTTCCAAAACATACAATATAACCATGATAAAACAAAACAAGAGTAAAATTCGAATGATAAAAAAAGGAAAAATGTACAAAAATGCATACGAAATACAACATATTGAATACAAAAACAAAGGAAGGAAAATATGACGAGAGGAAGAGAGAGGAGACGTGGAGAGGAAAAGGAAAGAGTGAGAAAGACGCAAAAAAAAACAAGGTATTTAAACAAATTAACACTAATAATAACTGTATAAATAAAGCTTATAGTAACCGAGAGAAGAACGGAATTGATAATCTAAACATATTTCATTATTACAACAACAAAACTTGATTAGATAAGAAAGGACTGTCTTCTTTGCACAGTTGACTAGTTGATCCATCGTCACGGTACTTGGATATATCCATTAACATCTTTTAAGATATTTCTGTTGTTGTTCATAAAAGAGGCTGCACTGAAGATAATGAAATTCATCACTAATTTTATCCTCTATACAAAGGGTATAAAATCTGTCATTTCTATAGGAATTTGATTATATCTTTCAGAAATAATTGGCAATTTTTGATTAGCATAACGGAATTTGTGTACAATTTTTGCCTGCTAATCATTCAAGTATTTCTCAAAATGAAGCTCCTGCTTGAAAATTCAATATCGAAGTCAACAGCGGCATATGGAGCGCCAAGAAAGTTCGTAAATCCACTTTGAGCATGAGCGGAGAAAGGTCTTTTTGTGATAACAGGCATGCTTTTTCTCTTTTTTTTTTTTTTTTTGGTTTTGTTTTGTTTTGTCTTAATAGATCGGCTCTGCAATATATTCAGATTCTATGCATGTTTTGTTCAAAAAGGTTGCTCCTGCAACCACAAAGCATGCCGGAGGCTTGCCCAACCTAGTAACAGCTGAGCGGATTCCTGCCTATGGAGCTTAATGGGAGGGAACAGGTGAATGAAATATTTTGTTGCTAGGCTGTAGGAAAAGAAACATCCACAGATTGAAATAAATCAACTATTCACTGAGATTGATTATTCATGTAATCCTTATAACTGGTGATTGCCAGCTCTATAGCTCATCCACCTGACAGCAACAAAGAGTTCATAGAAGCTCTGCCCACACTTTGCAATGATAATAGATATTATAATTAATGCATTCGATGCACAGTAGTGAAATGGATGCTTCATATGCCCAGTCTACGCAAGTTCATTCTTTGTTTGTACATGAATTTCATAAATAGTTACGTCCTGGAGGCTTATAAGCACCGTGTCGCTTTGAAAAAGAGTGAAATGCCTAAACAACGGAGAACAGAAGACAGTAGGCCTAAACTTTTGCAAAAATGTGCACATGAACCACACGTTTTTTACGAACTGACTTTTAGACGCTGAGGTCATGAAGGCGATCTTTGGCCTTGCTGTTATGGCGACGGTGGTCTGTGTGGCCTGCGGAGCCTTGCCGCCGCTGGTTGCGGAGATCTCCGAGTCGCTGCTCGTACTGCAGGGATTCATGCATGTGGCTGTCGTCGAAACTTTCTCACCCCTATATCAGGCTTTTTCACTTCTTCATTCAGAGGTATGATCCGTGTATACATGGGTGCCTTCAGGTGGCCGTCCGAGCTTAAAAGAGATTTCTTCGTGATTTCTTTCTTTCTTTCAACTCTTTGTTGATGTTGCATATTTCAGAAAATTGTGCCATATATAATTATGATATAAAATTTATACCCATTGATTCACAATAATTTAACTTCAATTCTTAAAATGTTATGAGTGAAATCGAAAATCCAATTCCAAGCTTTAAAACCCTATTCTTATACCCTGCTAACTTTATTTGTTAAGATTTTGTTGTTAACAAGTTTCAAGTTTCAAGTTTATTTCATATTTCCATTTCTCAGTGATGGGGTTACAAAATGATTGACAATAAAACAAAAGTACAAAACATAATAATACAACCATATCTTATGTTTGAAGAAAAAAAAAGACAAACAAACATTACACACAAATATAAATGGTCATTTTCATCTGAGGATATCACAAATAAATGTCAGAAATATGATGGGGCCTACATAAAAGCAAAGATGCTTGTAAAAACTGTAGGTTCCCGAGTTTATAGGCGTGAAATTATACGGAGAACGGACATGTTTATCTCGACCAACTTAAATTGTACCAGTGCAAAATCAGTATTAAAAACGAACTATCGAACCACATGAATACTTTAGTATCGCTTAAACGAGACTGTACATATTTCGCCGTGTTTACACACACACACTCACACAAAAAGTGCTATAACGGTATCGTCAAATAACTTGGAGCTGCAGACAAAGACAAAAGACTGGGGGTATTAAAAAAAAAAATTTTGCTAAGAGCCGGGTAGTGTGTATCCACTAAGTAATAGCCGTTTTAGTTTGCGTTTGAAGGTGAATAAGGATAAGGAAGAAGTAATATCTTGAGGGAGGTCATTCCAGTATCTGGGTCCAGTAAACATAATTGTTTTCTTTGCAAAAATAGTGCGAGTACGGGGAAGGTGATAAGCGTGACTCTGACGAGTGGGGTAGCAATGAATAGAGCGATTTCTTTTGAACATGTGAATAAAAACGGATGGTAACTCATTAGTTGTTAGTTTATACATGAAAATTCCAAGATTATAATGAAATAGGTCTGGAATTTTCAGAATTCTGTTTTGACGAAAAAAACAGTTGGTATGAGCAAAATATCCGGCGTGGTTTATAATTCTTATTGCACGCTTTTGAATACGAAGAAGGGAATCTAATAGTAAATTGATTGCATTTCCCCACGCCAAAATTCCATAATTAAAGTGAGGAGATATTAAAGAAGAATATATACTCTGCAAAATATAAACAGGGAACAAATGTTTAAGCTTGTTTAAAATTCCAATATTTCTGGACAAAATTTTACTTACAAAATTAATATGAGTTTTCCAGGATAATTCTCGGTCAATCCAAAGCCCTAAAAACTTTGCGTTATTGACCTGCGTTAAACATATATCATTTATTTTGATCTCATGTGGGACAACATTCAAAGAATTACTGAATACCATATAATAAGTTTTTTCTATATTCAGGGATAATTTGTTGGCATAAATCCAGGATTGCACAGACCTAAGCTCAGTATTCATCATATCAATTAATGTATTAGGGTCTCGATGAGAACAAAACAAACTTGTGTCATCAGCAAAACAAATAAATGATAAAATTGGCGATGATTTTTGAAGGTCATTTATGTATAAAATAAATAAAAGTGGGCCCAAGAGGGAGCCCTGTGGGACTCCACATGAAATAAGTTTTAACTGCGAATCATAGCCGTTAATGTTAACAAATTGCTTTCTATCAGTTAAGTAACTCTTAAACCATTCGAGAGGTGGCCCGCGAATTCCATAATGATACAGTTTAGAAAATAAAAGTTCGTGATCTATCGTATCAAAAGCTTTAGAGAAATCAAGAAAAACTCCAATTGTATGCTCAAAATTATCTATAGCATGAGCTACCTTGTCTATAAAAGTGAGTAAAGCATGGGTTGTATTATAATGTTTTCTGAAACCAAACTGAGAATCTGATAAAATATTATGATTTGTGAGAAATTTCAATAATCGCGTGTAAACTAACCTTTCAAGGATTTTAGAGATCGAAGTCAATAGAGAAATTGGTCGGTAATTATTCACCAAATCTTTCTGTCCCTTCTTAAAGATAGGGACAACTTTTGCAACTTTCATTTTATTGGGGACTTTACCATTAACTAGAGATTGATTAAAAATGTATGTTAAAGGAGAAATGATTTGATTCAAAACATTTTTTAAAAGAAAATTTGTAATTCCATCATATCCTGAACTTTTTTTATCGTTTAGATTCTTGACGATATCAACAATTTCTTCTTCAACAATAGGTTCAAAAAATATTGATTGAGGATTCCTATTACCTAAATATCTATGATATTCAGTTGGGGATTTCGGGATTTTACTGGCAAGATGTAGACCAAGACTTGCGAAATAATTATTAAAAGATTCCGCCATGCTAACCGGATCGTTAATCTGCCGGCCGTCCGCCGAAATATATTTGGGAAGATCAGTATTGGTTTTGTATTTGAGTGTCTCGTTAATCACCTTCCACGTACTCTTCACATCGTGTTTATATTTAACAAACTGTCGCGAAAAATAATTCCGCTTAGCAACACGTATTAAGGATGTCAATATATTCCGATATCGAGTATATCTTGATTTATTTTGAGGGCATGGATCTTTGCGATATTTATGAAAAAGACTATTCTTGCGGTTAATGGACTTGAGTAGAGATTTTGTTACCCATGGTTGTCGAGGTACTTTTTTATAATTTGAATGGTGAGGTCTTTGAAGAGGAACACTAGATTCATAGTTAGTGGTCAAAATATTCATAAAATTTTCAAATGCTAAATCAGTATCGCTTTGAGAGTATACAGTGGACCAATCTTCTGAACTTAATTTCTCCCTAAGTTTATTAAGGTTAGATTCAGACATTACACGAATACCCGGATTGTGGGTGTGAGAAACATTAGCAGTCATAAAATTTGACACAAGGGCATAGATTGGAAAATGATCAGTAACGTCAGAAACTATTATGCCAGATGTGATGTCAGAAAATAAGTCATTTACAAAAATGTTATCAATAAGAGTAGATACATCATCGGTTATTCGAGTCGGTTTTCTTGTAAGGGGAATGAATGATTTCGACAACATAAGGTTCAGAAAATCTGCGCACATAAGATTATCGTTGTAATTAAAAAGATTGAGGTTAAAGTCACCCATGACAAAACATGTCTTACTATCAAAATAACTGCTTGAAATAAGGCCGCAAAATGACTCTAAAAATTCAGCAGGGTTTGAGCTGGGTGGTCGATAAATCTCCCCAATTATAATATTACCTTTATTTAAGGTTTTGACCTCAATAAATACACTCTCAAAAACTTCTGACATCACGCTATATTTTTCCAAAAAAACACAATCTAAATTCTGTGACACATAAAATCCGACTCCTCCTCCTTTCTTCCATGTTCTATTATTTGTTATGAGTCTAAAGCCGTCTATTGTAAGCAGCGAAGAGGGTGATGTCTCCTTTAACCAAGTTTCACTGAGCCCGATAATATTATATTCGGTTTTCAACGTGCTCACAAAAGAAAGAAATTGATCAAAGTTTTTATTTAAGCTTCTGATATTAAAATGTGAAATAAAAAGTTGAGTTACGTCATTATGAGTGAGTGAAAGAAGTTCATCCTCTGTGTGATAGTGAGTGAATACATTTTGGACTGCGGCATCGTTACAGTCGAAATCTAGTCTCAATTCAGAAGTCTGCATATTTAAGAAAGTGACGATGTCGGAATCTTCGCCCTCTTCGCTGTTTTCTGAAATTACTGGTGTCATATCAGCAGGTGACTGAGGATAAAGCATGCTAAAAGCAGCGGCGTTCGAGTTAACAGTGGTATTTGGATTCATCATTGTGCATGATACAGAATAGGTGAATATAAAGATAGGCTGTTAACAGAAAATAGGTGCTCAAAAATACATCTGCTGTTGGATTTTAAAGGAAAATAGGTGAAAGAACATTTACCCTGATAATAGACGGTTAAGGAATGTTCAGTTTCCGTACGCAAAACAAGACATGTCAAAAATTCAACGGTATCTGCGTGAGCATAATGCGTTAACAGGAACAACCTTTGTTGAATATAGTGGATGAATTTGTTTGTTTGTTTTTTCACATCATGTTATTACAGTGATATAACATTCTGTACAATCCACTTACAGTACGAACATTTCTCGGCCGAGGTTGAAGAGCACCAAGTACCAATTCAAAAAGTTGTGGTTCCCGAATGTGAGTATTCTGGCTTCTATATAGACCTATAACTGGAAACTAATCGCGTGGGATCAAACCTATAAAAAAATAACTTTAGAGGGATAGTATAGTTTTGGTTGAGATGGTGATTCAGATTTGAACTTTCTGCGAGATAATTAGGAACCACTTACAGTGTATAAAATGTTAAAGAGCATACAATTCTAAGAAGAATTTTATGAAAATCAGTTTTGAAATAGTTGACAAAGCAAAACAAAACAAAAACAAAACAAAACAAAGAGGTGCAAATAAAAGGTGGGTCCCACCTTTTATTAAGGACATTTTTGTTAAAGGATATCTCAGCCATTCCAAACCCGGTTTTCATCAATGAAATTTGAATTCTACTTAGAAGTTTACATACTCTGTAATATCTTAGTTTCAAATTATATCACATAAAGCTACAAGCGGAATCTCCATCTCAACCAAAACTATACCACCCCTTTTAACACTATCAGTGTGTATACATAAACCTTTATAGTGAAAAATTCCTAGAAAACTCACAAGACGACCCAGTAGCATAGATACATGTACTTTTACTTCATAACACACCAGTGTAGTGTGCATACTGAAACCAAGAAGGTTCAAATAAGACACTGTTGCAAGAGATGGAGTCATAATAAGCCTAATCCTTATTCCCTTAATCAGTCGGCGTGTGTTTGATGCTGCCACTCAACAGCTGCATTTTGAAGTAGAGACTATGTAGGCCCTACTATGTGCGTCAAACAGGATCCGCCTCACAAAATATGAAGACATCTGATTCATGTCTCATTACATAATGACCAGCCACTCTTTCAGGGAGAGACATGTATGTTTTCATGATTAACCCGACTTCGAAATTTACAAAGAGCTATACTTGAGGAGAATGCCATATATGAGTTTCATTTGGCGGAAGGTATCGAGGAAAAAAGGATAAAATTGGTTGGGGGGGGGGGTACTCTTTCAAACACATTCACAACATACTGTTCTCATTTACATTTGTGTACATAACTGTGGACGGGATCGATTTGTGTGTATGTATTTATTGTAAGGTAATGTTTTTATTTCATTTATTGAATAAACAAGCCAAATATAGGACTACTCGACATTACAAGGGAGTTCAAAACGAATCTTCAGATTGTTCAGAAAGATTGCGGCATAAACCGAAGGCACAACAGCAGAAGTGGAATTGTGTGTGTGTGTGTGTGTGCATTCCTAGAAATGTGACAGCGGCTGTTCGAATAATACTATGTAGCAAGTTACAACTCCAGTGCAGCTCTTGAACCGCTTTGCTTTCTGAGACCTGTAAAATAAGTGTAGTCAAATGTTTTGGGTGTCTTTTTTTTTCAATCCATTCTGCACATTTAAGATGATTCATTAATGAAAACACGTCCCCTCTTTCTATCATGTGATAATCAGAGTCGTGGTTGAGTTGTGATTTATTAACCCTAAAAGGGCCGGGGGCGGAATCCGCCCCCCCCCCCCCCCTCGACGTTTCGCGCTATAATTCTGTTACGCGAGAAGGTCTCGTCGCGAGGCTTCTTGACTTTGTTTGTTCAAGTCTCGCGCAACTTTTGAGACCAAATTTGCGACGTCCGCGCGTACTTTTGTGAAGCCACGCCTATTTTTGTAACGGAATGTCGCCCCAAAACGGGCACAATTTTGTGATTTTGTGTACATTTCCTATGGAAAACAGTGCTCTGTCGTGAAAGTCATAAAAACCTGATTATTTTTACAATTAATCACTTTCATTGATTAGTTTTGTGCTAATTATGGTAGAAAAGTGGTCAGTGACAATTTCCAATGAAAAAACAAAGAAAAAACAAAAGTTGAAAAACGAGGAAATACATAAGAAATTCTGAAAACAATAAAATACATAAGAATTGAAATGAATTTTGGAAGTTTTTGTGATGTACAATCGTTAAATATGCTGCAACAGATTTACAGACCAAAAATTAGACTCTCATTGCTTTTAATTAGGCTAAAATATGATCTTGAGCTTAATTTGCATAATTAATTAATTAAAATTAGAAATTGATTGTTTCAAAAAATCTTATGACACAATCTTGTAGATTATGACGCAGGTCTCACGCATGCAAAATTTCATCGCGATCGCGCCACCGATGGCCGAGATCTCGGGGGGGGGGGGGGGCGGAATCCATCCCCCCCCCCCCCCCGGCCTGAGCATAGCCAAAAAAGCCCGGCCCCTTTAGGGTTAAGTCGAGACACCTATTATGTAAGAATCTAGTAAGTAAAATAACTTACACAGCGCCATCTGCGATGTATAGTATATATATTCGAAATGCGTTATATTCTTTTGGGGGGAAAGGATGACTATTGCTTGAGTTACTCGTAGTTGAGCTAAATATATCCACTGTATTGGAAAATCAAATTCATTACGTCTAAATGTGTGTGAAGACTACGGTTTCGTCCACAAAGTCTGCACATGCACGCGCAACTGATGAGCACCATTTAGAACCTCCATTAAATCCAGTGGCGTCAAGCCATAGTGTCCCTATAGATTTCCGCATTGACACGCGAGGGGATTAACTCATTCAATACCATACCGGGATAAACTGATTATAAACCACGTTTGGTGTTGACATAATTCTATAGCTAAAATAATTTTGTGCTTTTCGTCAGTCGGACTCTACTGTAGACTGACCGCCGATATCACACTGGCTTTGGACATGAAACTTAACGTACACTAGAGTACACGTATATTATATGATTATTATTCTCACACTGTACAGTTGATGTGACAGACGTATTCACCTGCCAGCCGGACTACTCGACGGTCCTGGACTTTATGGCCTGGAATGGGTCCGAACTGGTAACTCATCGTCGAAATGCGACCCTCCTGGCACATTGTCTCGACTTCATTAGTCTTCTCCTTCACAACAACGTGGTGGATGATGGTGAGAAGTTCCTATCCAAAATAAATATAAAACATGCAACAGAATCTAAGGTTCATACATCGATTATATGCATGCATACACATACTGAAATGAAATATAAGACAGAGATGTACATAGATACATTTCTTTCATAATTTATAATGAGCGTACATGCGTTGTATTTGCGTCTACAGTAATGTTCGACCTGTTCACGTTTCTCTCTTTCAATCTCCCCCTCCTTTTTCTCGTGAGAGTCATTCTTTACATGCTCATAATAAGCTTTTCAGTAGGTTCCTCCCAATGAAATCAGACAAATCTATAGGATAGCATACTGAATTCACTATTTTGTACCACGCACTCTCATCATTTCTGCAGAGCCCTAACAACGCTAAGCCCAATCCTCGCCCGGCTAGAAATTGTCTATAAATTCGGAAGTTGAAACATGATCTCACGCTTATACGCAATTTAAGTATGTCAAAATTCAATTCAAAGGTTTTATTTTCACTTCTTTCAACAGAATGTACAAAAAATATAGATTCGACATGCGTTTGATAAGGAATGATACATAGATAGCAAAGAATAACATTTGTCAATAATCATTACAAAGTTAGGTATTTTTCATACAGACATACATTCTGCGAAAAAAAGTGGAGGTACCCACTCAAAAGACTATGCTTGTACAACGTGGGCACCTCACAGGAGGAAAAAAGAAAGTGAAAACTTAACTACATGTGTGCGGGATGAAAAAAAAAGTGGAAAAGGGAAAAGGGAAGAAGCAGAAATACAAGTAAAGAGACGAGACAACTAAAAACAAAAAGCCTAGATCAATCGATACATTCAAGATCAAACCAACAGAGACTATTAGCCATATTAGAAGTGTAGAGCGTTGAAAGCGACGAGAAAATGATATATACAATTGTATGGAATTGCTGATAGCAGAACATATTATCTGCTCTGTGAAGGCACGTGTAATAATGTACAAGTTTGCAGTAAGAAAAATGTCCTTGCAAAATACCTTCTGAATACTTATTATACTTTGTAGACTCTATATAGAACACTGACAACACTGAGAGGACGCGACTATTATCCACATAACCGTCGGTTACCGTGGCGTGTTCAACATGAAATTTAACCTGTTAGAAAGTGGCACTACCTTCCAAGTAGTAGAGGAAAGATTGAATTTGCATCGATTGACTTTTTGAATGGCAAACTATTGAAAGCTTCTATTCTGGATTACACGGGAGCAGAGTATACAATGCTCGTTTGATTGCAAAAGGGGTGTGGGAAGAGGTCTATATCTCTGATTTATATCGGATTGTTTCACGCCTTTAAACATCGAAAAAGTTGTCATCTTTTATGGTTCCCGCACTTCGACTCCTCTTCATGCAATTGTCATTTTCTTATTCCAGAAACCATGGATCTTGTCTCCTACAAGCTGAACCACTTCCTCTCATCGTATGGTAGCGTCCTTTCTCATTTCAAAGCAGCAGTCTGTTCGAGCGACACGGAGCTGTAAGAAGAGACAAATATTATGTTGCACCATTTTCATCTTCATAATTCGGGAGATCGAAATTAGCTCAAAATTTATGGTCGATGGAGACGTTGATGATTTTGTTGTGACCGCAACTTCTGACCATGATCTATATTGCGAGATCAGCTTTCTCTTGAAAAGCACCTAAAAAGCTTTGGTTCAGTCACTCTGAAAAAAAAAAGTCATTACTAAAACCAGTAATGATGGCAGATGATGTAAGCAAGTCGGCCTTGTGGGTGGAAAAAGATGTCCATACTAAACTAATGTCCTAACTTCTTTCCATACTATAAATTATACGGGGATGTAACCGTTTGCAGAAGCGATGTACCAACAGGAAATTACGTCATTATTTTGATCCATGGTAATAGAGCCAATCACAGTTAAGGAATTTTTATAGCGCCGTCTTTCAGTTGAATTTGTAAACGTTATATTAAATCTGGCAAGTCCATTGCACTATCAAAGATACTTTATCCATGATGCCGAAAACATGGCAAGAAACACATTTAGAGACGGTTAGTGAGTGTACACTTATTTGCAAATAATTTGAATTCTTAACACATACACTTTTACCGTCAAACTTCGTAAGCATAATTTTATTCTTTGTTCCATGCAAATTCGATAGTTAAATGTACAATAATTGTATAATTAGGAAACTCTTTATTCAAATTCATGAAAGCTCGGTGGTCTAGTGGAGATGACGCCTGTCCGGTTATCAGGAGGTCGTAGGTTCGAATCCTGCTCTAGTATGTACGCCCATGATTTTTTATCATGGCTACTACTAAAACACTGATCAATTCAGTGCTTATTTACGTCGATGTAGGGCAATTTGTCAATCAGTTGCAGGAAACTCTTTGTTCCTGTTGCATATTGGGCTTTGATATTCCAATGATTATAAAGTATCCAGAGGACATTAAGAGTATCAAATCGAACGTCTTGACTTATGTACCGGTATAGTTATTTTCTGTTTATGACTTTTAGTTTATATCCTATCGTTCTAGTTTTTTAAACACATACTGGACAATTCTTTTAAAGACAGAACTCGTCAAAATCATAATCATCGCGGAACATTTCGTTTCTGTCCTCAGCAAAACCATAATGGTGCTCTTTGCGTTTCGAAAGAAAAGGCAAATGTAGACTCAGATAAACAAAATGTACAGGAAGAAAATTATAAAGCGCTATTTCGTCGAAATGAAACGAAAGAGCGCCATCTGTTAGCGATTATCTTCTTCATCGTGCTTATAGAGATTCGTGCGCGTGGTCATAGTTACGTCCTGCGTTCCTATGTCTGAGTGGATGAAAGGATTCAAAGAGTTAATGCATGACTTCATATCACACACACACGCACACACACACACACACACACACACACACACACACACACACTTTTTTAATGATATTCTTTATTTGAATTTCATTCAATGTACTGATTTTCACAGTGAAATTAAAATGAACAAAAATTAGCAGTTGTATTCTTCTCACTTGTGTGCTGAATCAGATTCTCTCTCTTTTTTAAATATACATTTTTTTTTTTTTTGCAAATCATACCATGTATGCAAAAGTGATATGAAATTCTATATAAGTCTCAGAAAAAGCTATCTTGATGAACTTGATCAAAATAATCAATAAATCTACTTCACTACACAACCGCTCACTTGAGAACTCAACATTTCACAAAAATCTGCAGTATACTAAAACCTCATTACTAAATTCATCGAACGAAATTCATCATTTTTTTAAATCTATCAACCTACCCCATGTATACAAAACAAAATAATACTATGTGCGTATTTTCATACACACACGCATACATACAATACATAGAATTCTAGAATGAATTCAAAGTGTCTGATGGAAGTTAGTTTTGAAATTTGCATTGTGTCAGGGGAAAAAAGTTGAATATAATTTTGAATAATAAATCATTTATTTGTTTTAACTGTCAAATTCAATTTATACTGTGCTCATTTTGTTTGTTCAATTGACTTTGTATTTAATTTTTGTATGAAAAAGAAATTCAGAAATAAAATGAGAATCAGAATCAGAAATGGCTGAGATATCAAATAAGGTGAAACAAAGCGATCCTCAAAAAAGGTGGGTCCAACCTTTTATTAGAGTCCCTTTGTTTTGGATATCTCAGCCATATCATTGTACCAATTTTCATCAAATAAACTTTGAATCCCTTTCAGAATTGTATGCTCTTTCATATTCCATAATGAGGTTTCTCATCTGACAAAAAAAAGTTGGAAATCTGAAGCCTCATCTCAACCAAAACTATACTACCCCTTTAAGTATTTTCTAAATTATGTTGAGATCGAAATACGCTCAGTGTGCGTACACTATTTTTTTCACCGCTTGATACTCATTAGTTTTTCTCAAGCTCATTCCTTTTAACTTCCTTTTCCTCCTCCTCCTCCTCCTCTTCGTTTTTCTTGAACCTTCCCGTCTTCCATTGCCACAAATCTTACAATAACGAGCGTATGATTTTACTCAGACTCCCTCATCTTAAAAAGTGCAAGGATGTTATAGAAAATGTAAAAAAAAAGGCAACCTCTTCGGCAATACTTACGCCCAGGAATGATGGAAGACTTTTATGCCTCGCTTGTCAGAAGAAGTAAAACGAAGGGACGGGTGCACGTCAGATGGACGCAAGGACTAAAGCTTGCAAGAGAAGATTATTGCCTTGAAAGAAGGGGGCATATGCCTGTGATTCGGACTATACGAAACCTTAATTAGATCCAACTCGGAGAGTAGATGATGTAAGTCAATCGTTTTCCGCATCATCGCGCACTTGCGCTGGCTCAGAGAGAAGTACAATAACGACAGACGGAGGGAGACCGGTACGTTTGTGGAAGTGGGGGAGGGGGTGAAGGTTGGACAGGGGCCTGCTCACACTCGAGAGGGGTTTGTTTTTCCTCCTTAATGGTACTTAGAATTTTTAAATGTTTCGATGTCGGTTTCCATCTAAAATTACTAACCCGATTGGTTATTTTCAACATTACCACATTTCTCACTTGTAATTGGGATAAAAGTGCAAAAGCGTCTGACGACAAATTTGTTATTTTGGGATAGCGTTTGGACCATTAGAAAGTTATCTTAACCTTAGGAACTTTGACTAACCTCCTTAAGCACCTGTCAAGAGTGATGAGTTGGGATGGGTTTAATCAGCATCGTCACACAGATGAGAACATTAGCTGCGCTGTTTAATCAGACTGGCACAATTATCACGCCAACTCACCGATTAATTACCGAGAATCTGCAGTCAGCTGACGAGAAGAGGAACATCCGATACTACGTAAATATTCATCATGCTCTGATGCGTAATCTGATGCCATGTTGATTGTCGCGAACGATCTTGGCCATCGGTTGCTCTTTTTAAGGGGGATACCACCTAAACTCTTACAGGTCAAATGTTAACGATAACGTCAGTGATGATACTGATGGAAGCAATGATGATGATGATGATGATGATGATGATGATGAATGGTGGTGGTGGTGGTGATGATGATGATGACGATGATGATAATGATGATAATGAGAGATACTGATGATAATAGAGATGATAAAGAAGAGAATGGTGGTGATTGTGATGAAGAGAACGACGACAACGTAAATGGTAGGGATCAATATAATGTACGACTCCTGTTACGTTTGATTTCCATTTTGCAAAATGGCGGTCTTTTCAGGTGTTCATGGTAACGAAAGACTCTGGGTATTACGTTGACGACACTTTAACGTGCAGATGGTCGGTGGGGAAAGTGGTGTCTAAAAAGGGAGAGCAATGTAGTAGCAAGAAGGAAGCAGAACCATCAATGGTTATCGGGCTGAAGCCAGGTACTTACTAGTATAGGATGTGACGCCTGTCTCGCAATCAGGGGGTCGTTGGTTCGAGTCCAACCCGAGTAGGTATGCCCACGATTTTTATTGTGGCTACTACTGAAACACTGCACAATTGGTGCTTATTTACGTCGATTTGGATCAATTTGTCGATCAGTTGTAATAAAACCATATCGACGCAGAAATGATCAATTTGAATAGAGAGCTATGTAGATGGTGATGGCGACATTTATGAAGACGACGTGGTGATTATAGTGGCGCTGTGAACGATGACGATAATATCGAAAAAGAAGGGAGGTCGAGGAGCTGCTGTAAGAAATAGACACGAAAAGGAAGCGAGAAGAGGAAAAAAGATGAAAATAGAAATGTACGTGGAAACGGCTAAGAAAATGAACTTTTCAAAATATTGTGATACTTATGACGATCGATGATAAAAATAGTTTCGAAGAAAGAGAAAAACAAAAAGACAAACAACACAGGTCTAGTTCGAGTATTTAAAATGTCATCATGATCACAATACCATTGAATAGGGAAACCCTATGTCAAACCTGTGACATTGCCATGGCAACCGTAACTGTGGTAATGAACGATGTAGCAACAACAATGACATCGTGCTCATATATCTGCTAATGAGCGGATCTGGGGTGTGTCGACAACATTGGATGACGTTAGTACACTTCCATTCTTCTCCCTCAATATGCATTGAGAACGAGTTAACAAAAATACAAAGTGTATTATTTAATGCTTACATTCATTATCTGCGGTGATTGTAATCACCTCTCCCTCATCCACGGAAATTCGCGGTCTATTTTAATATTGCATTGGCTCATATGATTTGGAAGCAGTTCTGAATTACCAATATAACTCCTGCCTGTGTGGACTGCAGTTACGTGTCTATCTCTTTATCTCGTTAAAGGGATCGTATAGTTTTGGTTGAGACCTAATTTCAGGTTTCTAACATTTTTTGGTGAGATAATGAGAAACCTTTTATGAAATATGAAAGAGCATGTAATTCTATGAAGAATTCAACGTTTATTTGATGAAAATTGGTTTAGAAATGGTTGAGATATCCAAAAAAGAGTGATTCTACTAAAGTGTGGGACCCACACTTTATTACGATGGCTTTGTTTTACTTTGTTTTTGGATGTTTCAGTCATTCCAAACCCGATTTTCATCAAATAAACTTTGAATTCCTCCTAAAATGGTATGTTCTGTACTATATCATAAGTGGGTTTTTTTTTGTATCTCGCCAAAAGTTAAAAGCCCAATTCTCATCTCCACCAATACTGTACCATCCCTTTAAGCACACACTCGTACAACTCTGTCTCATAATTACACCAGTTGGAAAAACACTTTTGATTACTCCACTCCCCCCCCCCCCACAAATTCTGCTCGATTGTTGTCCTACCAGCAAACCAATGAATTTAAAGACTTGTTTACTGAAAGTAATAGAGGAGAGCGAAAAATCTTGTATATGACGTCATAAAGGATTTCGACTCAGCATAGGGGTGATAATAAGATAGAGCATTGCTTTGTCAAGTGGACGGCAGTCGAGTTATTCAGCAAAGCCCATGTTTGAGAGAAACCTTGTCAAACTTGATTAAGGGCGATTCGCTGCCGTGTAAGAAATCTTTGGGGATGTTTTTTGTATGTCTGTTTGTTTTCAATTCAGAAGTGCATATATCGTCGTGTCTGAGTGTATGAGCGTGTGTGTGTGCGTGTGTGTGTGTGTGCGTGTGTGTGTGTGTGTGTGTGTGTGTGTGTGTGCGTGTGTGCGTGTGTGTGTGTGAGTGTGTGTGCGTGTGTGGGTGCGTGTGTGTGTGTGTGCGTGTGTGCGTGTGTATTGTTTGGGGTACATTGCATATCTCTACGGAGAGCTAGGGAGCTGAAGAATTGCTGGAGTTTATGAGAGCGCAGGCTTTAGTGGGGGCATGAAGCTACAGCTTCATGGTAGGGGTGAAAATTGGGAGTTTCCACTGCACTCTCCTGCTCTGGTTTAGTTAGCGTCTGACGGATATTGCAGCGCCTTGGTGACGGCGGGATAAAAAGACAACCTTCACCCCTCCCCCAACTTGAAACAGAATCATGTACGTAATATCAACAACAATCTCAGCCTACGAACCAACCTTGAATTTCACTCTCCAGGATACAATCTTAAATCTCTCTCTCTCTTCGTGATGTACTCTGACGCATGACGGTATAAGTTTCGATAGCTGATTGGTCGTTAGTTTACATCTGTGCACGAATAAACGCCCTTCGAACGAAGTACTTCTACAGTTTCTTTGTATGCATGTCCGTATGAGAGAAGCAGTTTGTCGTGTGACAGCTTGGACAAAACGTATTTTCACTCCCAAAGAACCGAATAGTTATTTAAAGTTCGATAGAAGAAGTAAGGAATGAATCGCGCTCATTGACCAAAACCATGAACGAGTCATGGTGTAGAATTGAAGACTAAATTGATGTCCACATTCATCCTGGTGTAATAAAAAGAGTTCACCATATCAGTTACAAAGGCTTTAATATACGAGCTGGTATGTATTTTGGGAGATGACAACCACGCTGTGTTGGGATGTCCTTAAAGTCACATAAGATAGCACAGATTCAGTATTTCGCCGTGATGAATATTTACTTTGAAACAGAGACAATGGAAATAGTCGAGTCACAAAATTTTTCTTCAATCTACAAGCTGTTATAAAAGACTGGCAACATTAAACCAGAATTGTAACTGTGTTTGAATTTAATAGCTGGTAACAGTCGTTGTAGGGGAGTAAATTTGTTTTCGATGTCTTCGAAATTTGATTGGAAGAAATATGACAAAGCATTTGTTCGTAATCATAATTGTATGACGTGCAGTTGCTAGGCAACGCTATTGTGTTGATATACGTTGGATGTCCCGATGAATGGTTTCAAGTTCACGCATACCTTCTGATCGCTTGACCATATAAAGGAGGAGAAGAAACTAAGACGAGGATGGGAAAAAAAGGAAAAGAGGACTAAGAAGAAGAATAAATGAAGATAAAGAGGAGGATACCAAGAAAAAAAAAACCGGAGAGAGCCAGTTCCTATAATATTCAGATAAATTTCATGAAGCCGTTTTCAGATGAGTGAATATGTACAGAATAGAATTTACACACAATCTGTCCAAGTACTGGAGGAGGCATAGTAATAAAGGCGGCGTGCAGGAGTTACATCACAATGAAAAATCCTTGTTGCCATGGTTAACTTAGCACTATATTAATAATATTTTTCCTTCTAAGGCCGGCAGAGAAATGAACAAAAGGAGTACGGATTACGGATTACGTACTATAGCTATAGGCACAAATATGATTTGTCAATGTGCTTCCTATCTGAAACGCCTTACCTCTATTGCTAAATGACTTGACAGATGGTAGCGATTAAATGCCAATTGAATTGCCAGACTTCATGCTGAATGCATTTTTGCGAGGACGTCGACATAAATAGTACCAAGGATCCTGATAGAAATCACATAGAATAATGTGTGGGTAACATTAATAACAGAGTCACTATCTTTAATGTCTTACAATACCATTTCAAATCATGATCCGTCGTCGGCATGGTAAGCATAACGCTCTGAAGGGGAATTCCAGGCCAGTTGTCAGCTAGAGTTAGTCTAATAAGAAAGAATAAAACAACCACAACAGTGAAAATTTGATCAAATCGCATTAAAATTAGGGAAAGCTGTCATCACCTCACAATTTTCCACTGATCGTGTACAAAAACTGACACAAATCCAAATTTTCTGCTATTAAAACTGCAAAACATAATGAATTCCTGGCAGAATACCCCCAAAATAGTCATAAGTCATGCAGATATCAGATGCGTTTGATCAAAATACTGGAAATCTGTTGATTTTATGTACATGCTGTATGGCAAATTGTGAGGGGATGACATCATGAATTTACTATTTGCAAATTCATAGTCAACAATTGACTGTTCAAGAACTGTTTCGTGAAAATTAGAGAAATTTCATAATTTCATAACTTCCTTGATTTTTATCCGATTTTGATCAAACCTTCACTGTTGTGCTTGTAAAATTTTACCTTTTTTGACTAACTTTGCCCCGGAATTTCCCTGTGATGCTATCACCACTTTATGCTAATAGTTTCGAAGTGATCATTGCAATAAAGTGTTTCACCCATCGTGAAGAAAAAGGGGGGTACAATTGAAAAGTGGCTCATGATCTCTACAAAAATAGGCCTATTCCGTACATATTTAAAATAAAAGCGGGGTCATTAACAAATCAGGCACGAAAAATGCTATACTTCATCATCATACAACACTTAAACGAGTCTTTCTGCCTGATTGGTCGACTACTGTCATCACATGACATTCACCGAACATTACCACTGTATGCTTTCGCGATTGAGCATCTCTGACGTTCGGGAAACGCTTTTACTAACTTGCTGATCATGTTATCGTTGTGATGTAATCCATTTAAATGTAATGTAATTCATCTGTTTATTATGAAATGTGTCAAACATGCGTAATTCGATTGTTTTGTTGCGACGACTGTTTCGAATGAAGATCAAGATGGCTCGGTCACAGTAAGCTCATATTAAAGTATAGTTTGTTTGTTTTTCTTCTTCTTTTTCTTCTTCTTTTTTATCACATAAATTGGCAACCTTACATCATCATTCTGGTCTTATCTTCTATCCGTCCTCCGTTTCTTTTTCACAAACACTGATTACTCGGGGCTTACAGCCAAACAAGCTAGCGTTCATGTAGGTCCCGTCATACTTCTCTTTGATCAACCCCATTTCGATTTCGATTTTGACCAGTTATCATTACATGTAATTACTGTGTTATCACCATGTATATTGTTTGTTTTCTGTTGTTGTTGTTGTTGTTCATTTTCCATCTGTGAAGATGGCTGGATAGCCCATATTCAGCTACAATAAGCTGGTCTTCCATGGGGTCCAGTTGGATGTGGGGTGGGACCACTTCACCGGGTTAGACACCCTGCTCTTTGCGATGAATGAATGAAGCGGGATCTTTTACGTGCATGAGCTGTGACTCTCTCATACACGGGACCTCCATTTTATGTCCTATCCGAGGGACAGAGTGTTTTGCCTCTTGCTAGAGGGGACGGTATGTTTACACACAACATTGCTCAGTCCAGACTCGGGTTCGAACCCGGGCCGCGTGATCGTGAGGCAGACGCGCTACCGACTGAGCCAACTCACAATGTTCACAAGGTAAAAGAACTTGTCTGGTTTCTGTTGTAATGTTCATAAATGAGAAGTATGAAAATAAAATGAATTGAATTGAATTGAATTATCAAATTACATTACCATTAGTGACATGTGCCGTCGGGTAATCATGGATAGCGCACGGTGACATCACCAACCACGTGCAATACAGTGTATAGGAGTTCCTAATTGGCTCTTCATCAAACTTTGGGAGACTAGAGCCCTGCCACCCCCTTGCTAGCAGTTTCCCATTCCCTTCGAGCTGAGAAATGGATGTGGACATAATCTTGAATGGCTTGGACAACGGCCTTAAACATCAAAGATGTTTCATACAACAAATAATGAATAATAATAATGATAATAATAATAATAATAATAATAATAATAATAATAATAATAATAATAATAATAATGATAATAACAATAATACTAGTAATAATAATAATAATAATAACGATAATAATGATACTAATAGTAATAATAATGATAATAATGATAATAATAATGATGATGATGATGATAATAATAATAATAATAATAATAATAATAATAATAATAATAATAATAATAATAGAGAGACTCTTATAAAGCGCCTCATTTTACCTAAAAAGATACTAATGGTTTATACTCGTGTAATGGACCAAGATTTGGTATTCAGTGGAGGGTGAAACGCTCTATTCGTGTTGGCTTCCCTATACTTCTTTGAATACAGCTCTTAATTATTCATTCGTAAGAAATATCGTACCATCGCACTCCTGAACACGCACTTTGTATCATTACGTATCATAAAAATGGATGTCAAGACATTTTACAAAATATTTCAGTATCACAAGTCTTTTGACTTGGTATATAATGGGAATTTTTTATATGTTGAATACCCCAGCAGGTCTTTTTTTTTTTTCTCCCATTGTCACGGCTGATATTATTTTGAGGAGTGTTGGCAAACAATGTAGCGATTTGCGATGTGAATATTTTCAAAACTATTTGGGTGTGGCAACAGGACAACTAAGCGCTGTGCTTATTTCTCATCATATCTATTGTTGTGGTTATAGTCAGCCTTGCTGGTGGTGGTATAATAGTGCGAGTCCTGACGTGTTTCGCATGCAGTGTAAAACTTGATATTTGTTGGAATCATAACATCTTCTGATCGTTATTAAAATCAAGATATAGAATCTCTCAAATCAAAAGCGGTTTTCTGATTTTGCGTCATTTTCTAAATTCAAAGACTTCAATGAGGGATTCACTTCTTTTCATATACCATGTAAGCCTTATAGCGGATAATTTACTTTTAATATCAGAGTGCAAGCAGAAAGAATCAGCAGAAGTTAAAGAGGAAGAATTGGAAAATTTTCTCTTGTTTCTTTTCCCATTTTCACATTTATTTTTTTGTCATTTTCGGGAAATCCAATAGTCACGTTATGATGGGTGTAAAAAGACATAATAAAGCTGAACTTTAAACGAACCTGGCGTAGCAGAGGAATTGTCTGAGCTGATAGCATTATTGCAGTGAAGAGCTACAGACGAGGAGAAAGGGACCAATGGAGAGGGACAGTGGGAGGAATGCGATGGAAGATAAAGGGGAGAGAGAAAGAGAGGAATAGACAACGAAAGATTACAGGGATGAATGAGAGGAAGAAGGGAGAGGGGAAGATACCGGGGGGGGGGGGGGAGATGAGGGGAAGATGAAGAGGGATAGAGGGGGAGAAATAGAGAGCGAGAAAAGCTTATCCGAATCAAATAAACAGAAGACGCCTGGAGATATAGCGTTAGACATTTCACTGACAAGCTTTGCGACAGAAATTGCAACTGACTCGCATATTTACTCGAGCAGATTTGATTTCACAAATAACGCCTGTTTATTATCAGCGCCTCAAGAATGACGCAGAGTGCAGGCTCCTGAGATACTACAAGTTGACCTGATTCTTTTTCCTTTCTTTACTATTTTTTCTTCTTCACTTTGTAACGAGAAATGGAGGAAATAATGCAAGAAAATCTCTCTGAATAAACGTAAACGCGTTGAGAAGAGGAAGAGGGTAACTAAACATAATGGCGAAGGGAGGCCTTACCATTGTAATGCTGGAATAAATTGTCCGTGTGCATCTAGTATGTATAAATTTATGCACATCATCATTATTATAGATTATTATTCAGCAATGCCTTTACCATCTGAAATACTTTTTCTCCGAGTTACTCGAGTTGAGACAAAGATAAAACCAGAAATTAATCAAACGCTATCCTCTAGGATAAAGCAGGGTTCCCACTTAGCCGAGTTGTAATGGCGAATTATGGCGAGTTTAATCTAGCGAGTTACCGAAATGAGGCACTCGCAATAACTCGCGCTTAAAGCTCTTCATATAACTCAGAATAACCCCCGATAACTCGACACGGCTCGGTGTACCTCGGCACAGCTCTGCTTGAAGTCGCGAGCAAATCCTCAATTTTTGAAAACGTCCGGTTGTTCAACTGTGGTTCAACACGAGATTGAGATGTCTTCAAAACTGAATGGCCATTGAAAAGAAACCGTTCCAATGAGTTTTCAATGCTCGATCTTTGCATAGAACCAGCTGACACCACATTGTCGCTTTTTATGCCCGTCAAAGGGATAGTACAATAGTATTGGTGGGGATGAGGATTGAGCTTGTAACTTTTTGCAAGATACTAAGAAACCACTTATGAAATGTCACAGAACATACCATTTTCAGAGAAATTCTAATTCTATGATGAAAATCGGTTTTGAAATGGCTGAGACATCCAAAAACAAAGTAAAACAAAGATATACTGATAAAAGGTGGGTCCCACGCATTTTATTAGGTTCGCTTGTTTTGGATATCTCAGCCATTTCAAAACCAATATTTATCAAAGAAAGGTTGAAACTTATTGGAATTACATGCTCTTTCATATTTCAGATGAGATTTCTCATTATGTCACCAAAAAAGTCGAAAACCTGAAACCAGGTCTCAACCAAATCTATATAATCCCTTTAAACAAAATGCGATCTCAACAGGTAAAGTCGTTCTTAAAGGCCATGTATAGATGTTTGGAACTATGTTTAGTTGATAATGTATTTTCTTAAGGCAAATATCCCATGAAGACATTTTATGAAGCATCCTGCTAATAAGACTTCGTATATATAGGAACTGGTAATATCAAAATCAACAAATGTCAACACAAGCCGCAAGTCATTTATGTAAGAACGACCAGTTTAGACAAGTGATGTTGCACTTTTCTCGTAAAGTCAATAAAAGTAGAAAATAAAAGATCAGTACGCTACTATAGTGTCTCACACAATGGTAATTTCTCATGAGAGAACAAAATAAAAACCGTTAATGAAGCCAGCTACTATTCCAACTTGTGGTATATGCGTGCAGTGTTCATACAAACACAATACACACAAATACACATCACTCAGGGGGTTGATCATAGCTCAATGGCTTGATTAATGAACCAATATTCACAGGTATGAGAACTCTCCGCGACAGATTTACATTATGTAATTTTGCGAGTATTAATCAAACGATCCGAGATTTGGGCCAGTTTATAAGGGACAAAGTTTTTTCTTCATTAATCACATGCTATAAATCCTCCTGTAAATACATTGTTTGTGTTTAGAAAAAAAAAAGAGCTTCCTGAATAATTAAAACCCGTACTCACGAAACATTCTGTTTCTCCAATGAACCATGAAAACTGTACCAACGATCATTACTCTAAATCATATTGCAAGAATACTGTAGATGAGGTCATATAGGCAGACCCCACTCTACCCCCCCCCCCCCCACACACACACACATACACACCGTAATTTCCAAATCATCCCTTCTGGAGACTGCATTTGGGTAACAGGCTTTTAACGTCATGTGACATAAGCACGAACTACTGATGCGTTGAGATGGGAAGAGTGCTGGCATACAGTCGAGCGCCTTTTATTGCCATGAAGGATTTCAGAGGCATCTCCCAGTTGGTGCTGTAATCCGTCGTCTCGGAGATTCCGAGATGGAGTAATTCTAATACAATATTAATAGACATGTCACAATTAGTTTCCCTTAGTGGCGGATAAATGAAGGTAATATTGTTGTAGGTTTACAAGGTAAAACTTTATACAGATACCATTGATTGAATGATTTGCTCGGTCTACAACATGAGCCGTCAAATTGTACCCTATATTATTATTATTATTATAATCATTGACGCTTCAAAGAGTCACTGCGACGTATTTCGCTGATTTCGGAACCTAACTCCGAGTTGTTCTCATAAAGCATCAAGACTTTACAGTATCATTTTTGCAGTTCACGAAAAGCTGCTCTTATAAGTATTGTTTATATTTTGTTTGTTCATGTTATGTAATGCTGTGCCATTTGTGAAACATTTATGATTATCATGAAAAAGAATTAAATCAAATCAATTCCTTGTATTGATTTATGTTCGATTGCTTTGAGGACACAATATGCAAGTACTATTATTCAGTAGGGAATACACGCTTCTATCTAGCGCAAACCTCCTATTACGATGTCACCAATCAGCTTCCGGTGTCAAACTGCCACAATGTGATGTTGTGTCCATTATGTCCAGTTCACATCCTTTTAACTTACTACTATCCTACTTACTATTCTATGCTACTACTATTATAATACTAATGAAAATTGTAATGATAATAAGAATAATATTAGTATACACGTGCCAAGAAAACACTAGAACACTATGCATAAACTATTAGCTGTTTGATTTCAATGTGAGTGCACAAAGTCCACACACTCGCCTACAGACCAAAAGAGACGCCTGAGCTCACAAATGCATACATTTGTATACTCTCTCTCTCTCTCTCTCTCCCTCCCTCTCTCTCTCCATTTTCTATTTCTTTCTTTCACTTTCTCTTCCTTCGTCAGCTGTATATGTCAGTTATTTTCTATCCATTCCAAACTAGTATCCATCCATGTATTCTGTTATAATTACCTTTATATCTATTCTCCCTGTCTGTCAACCCATATATCAGTTTTGCTCTTTAACCCTTTCTGTGCCGGGGTGTACTATCATGGTGAGTGTGTACAATGCTTTGGAGTTTTCAGCGCCAATCAACATTCAAAGTACACAAAGGGTTAATTTGCCTACCTGTATCTCTCAACCTCTATTATTTTGAACACACGCACACACACACACACACACACACACACACACACACCCAACACATCCACACACACCACACACACATACACACCCACTCGCACAAATGCTACGTGTTATGTCTTGACGAAAACAAAGGAAACGAAAGACTTGATTGGTCATTAGGAGTGAGGAATATAAACAGAGAGAGAAAAATCGATACAATACGTCATTAGCGTTTGTTCACTTTCCTTGATTTGGTGAGCTGGCATCTTCGATGGCTTTGACTTTTCCCATTAATCGGACGTTGGGTTTGTATTCTGCTTTTAACATACGAGCTGATTTTTTTTTTTTTTTAATTCTCAAGGTCTCAAGGTCCAATGTCTCTCTAATGAGGTGACTTAGGTTGCTCGTATGTCGGAGCGAAATCACGCAAACGGCATTGGGGGAAGAGAGAAAGACAAGAGAGGTGGGGGAGAAGGGAGAGGGAGAGGGGGAGAAGAACAGACCGAGAGAGAGGGCACGTCAATAGTAAAAGGGCCACTTCGACGAACTGAAGACCAGGATTTTTAACAACACACTCCTCATTATAGCATACTCTGCAAAGCGCCACAGACGTCTTTATGTTGCTACCAGCGGCGGGGTGATTCAGTATAATCATTATGAATGTCTGATGTTATCTAGTAAGTTCTCTTTCAACAAGCTAGAATTTTTGGTTAGAGATCGAGGCTCAGAAGTTTAGTGGTCTTACAGCCTTGACGGCACGATGCAAATGCAGACCTTAACAATCATGCACCTTGTGATCTTTGGTTGAGTTATACAATTTAAAGACGGTACGGAAGTAGAGCCTATAATCATTTTGCTTAAATGGAAATTTTCTGAGTTTCTATTTCTTTTCCACTGTCTGACAAAAAAAAAAAAAGTGCTGTTGAAAGTTGTGCGTGAGCTGATGTCGTTGATGAGGCCGTCATCAAATTCAAGCTGACCGTCTTCTGCATTGTGTTTTCAATAATTCGATTGAATAATCAATGATTTTTTTTTCCAACTGATTGTGTGTGATTATAACTCACCTATACAATATCTTGTTATTGGTCCATTATATATTATTATATATAAGTTATTTCATTCATTTTATGTTGGAAATAATATGACTAGAATTTGAAATTTTTATGTTACGTTGTATATACTCTGTGAAAAAAGCAGAAATCAAAATCAAATGAAATCAAAAGCAAATGTTAAGCTGTTGTTGATGTTGTTGCTCAATCGTATTTATTGTCTCTCGCAAGGTATAATGACCTCCACTTCGGTCTTACCGTAGGAAGGATGCGATGGAATATTATTTTTTTTTTTCAAAACATACTCCTCCTCTTCCTTTTCCTTCTCCTCATCCTTCTCCGTATCCTCCTCCTCCTCCTCCTCTAACCCCCCCCCCCCTCCATATCTACTCCCATCATTTGACCTCCAGATATCTCCATATCCTGAGCATGCACACACTTAATGACAACAAATGTAATTGCCGAGCGCGTGGTGCACTCTACTCCAATTAAATGCCCGCCTTCGGACGATCTGTCTTTGCGGAACGCGGAGAACATGGCCCGAGATTCGGGCGCAATTAAACTGCCCCGGCCGCGCCGTGAGCTTAATGACTCGGCTCAAACAAGACGAAATTTAGAGCACATTTTGGGATGCTGTTATTTCCCTCTCCTTATCTCTCTCCCTCTCCCTCTCTTCCTCCTCACTCGCCCATTACTGACCATGGTGAATTACTGACCGTGCAGTCCGCAGTGTGCAATCACTATCCATCAAATCCACATTCCGTAACAAGTTCTCAAGACTTGTCACTGTTTTGTATACTGCAATATAGTAGTAATGTTATTGTTGTCACTATTGTACTATTGTTCTGTTGTACGACGATAACGCCTCCTACAGCTGACCTGTACTTGACGGAACAAGGAGGAGGAGGAGGAGGAGGAGGAGGAGGAGGAGGAGGAGATAGAGGAGATGGAGGAAGAGGGGAGAACATTCTCGTACACTTTAATCCTGTCAGGATTAAAATCTTAAAATGCCACTGTCGTTGCGAATACATAAACATAATATATTACCGAAGGTAAATGGCCTTATTAAAACCAATAACACACACTGTGAGTCATCTGTGAATATGTCAGGTGTAAGACCAAAGCTCTTTTAGACTCCAATTTGACTGCAAAATGAGAGTGACTCTGCGACCAGTTGGGATGGTAAAAATTACTCAAGAAATGAATGCGTATATTAATACGTGAGACTGTCATGACCTTTACAATCATGATTGTACCTTGGCATTTACACGTGTTTTGGACTTTGAATTGAAAACATACTAGTTGCTGTTTTGTGAGTGAAAGCTATTCTTCGACCAAATTTGAGAGTGGCTCTGAGACATCACATGACATAGGCCCTTCAACAACAACAACAGCAAAAGCAAACGGACAAAATACTAAAGAATTCAGCATTACAAAGTTACAAAAGAGAAAACCAAAACTCGGCGATAAGTAAATGATGATAATTCTGGATACCAAGCATCATTAAATGTACATCAGTATTTAATACTGATCATAACACACAGAGTAAAAACAAAAAGAAAAAAAATCATAGTTATCTCTTCTTTTTTTTTATTCAAAGTTCCCCTTCTGTAGGTAAAGCTGGGGCGAAAAGGGTCCCCGGGGTTAAGGGGAGAGGGTCGCCCCCCCCCCCCCCTCTGCCTTGTTTGTATGCATTAAATTCTCAACATCTCTCCTGAGTAGGAGAATGCGAGCTCTGTAATATCGAGTATTTGCCATAGCCTACAGCAGACTCCACAACCCTCCTAAGAGACCAGTGCACTTACAGTCTACGGTGCGTTCGCTTGTCTTACAAGCTGGAATAGAAGAACAAATAGGAGGAGACCCCCCGCCTCTGTTCACATTATACCCTAGATGAAAATTTCAATGCGCGGGTGAATGTAGTACCTATGCAGGCGGCCGACTAGTCGACCTGAGTTTGGGGGCTAACTTGCATCAGCAGGGGATACATTCGCGGTGGTGTTATAAATATCATTAGCCTCGCCACGTGGAGGGAGGGAGAGAGAGAGAAACAGGTAGAGAGAAGGAAGAAGAGTGAGAGAGAGGGAGGAAGAGGGAGAGAGAGAAGGAGAAAGAGGTGGATTCGCCGCATGTGGTGATTCGAACGACTCGGTCGGAAAGCTTTCTCGTAATCCAGCTGGTTAGGGAATTTCATCCCCGATTTCGACGCGCCGACTCCACGCCGCGCTGAGAACGAAATTTCCGTGCCTCCACAATAGAAAGTGGCTGATTTGTGACGGTGAGC
The DNA here is from genome assembly GCF_964275005.1 of Diadema setosum. NCBI lineage: Eukaryota > Metazoa > Echinodermata > Echinoidea > Diadematoida > Diadematidae > Diadema > Diadema setosum. The sequence goes on from NC_092702.1 coordinate 15,084,125, forward strand.
AGTATTTGCCAATTGACACATTTTAAGTGCGGCGACTGAGTTTCGTTCATTCGAAGCGCTTTACCGCCACTACAAAAGTCGTCTACCACGCTTCAGAGCTGGCGGGTAACACCAGGAACGCTTCATACACTCATCAGGATATACTGGACTTTTAACTGGACTTACCTTTGATTTGAAACGCCTCGCGGACAGGATAGCGTTATCAGACTACATTGACTAAGCTCTCGGCTATACATTTCAAAACAAAAACAACAACGATAACTAATAACAGTCATTGCAGTGCTGACAATCCGCTTGAATCCGCCACGATATTTGGCAATCAACCAATTTATTGGCTAATCGCCAGAGCAGAAACATAAATCACTGGACACGGGCGAGACGATTATTGGCTGAGCAGCAAGATGGCGGCGGCCGGAATCCGTTCAGCGGGATCTTCAAATCACAGGCGCTGTAAGTGGAAGAAAACAACACACACAGGAATACATGCATACACACACTCACACACTCACACAGACACACACACACACACACACACACACACACACACACAAACAGACACACATTTACACACAAATATTCACATTAGCACGTTAAAAGGCATCTTGCCAATCAAAAACTGATAAAACGACGACAAAACTAAAGACATCTAATATCATTCGTTATTTGTTATTTGTGTGTGGTTTTTAGCTGTAGCCTTCTACGTTTTTTTTTTTTTTTGATGTAGTGCACTTTTTTGTGTGTGAGAAATTTTGCCTTTAAGGTTTTTGTCGTATGTTAAAGAGTCGATTATTTTGTTATTTTCTTTTTGACAGCAATGAACACAAGAAAATTTTGAAAGACACAGTTATTCCTGAGAGAACCGTGGGATGATATTTATAAGTCCTTAACACTTTATTATTTTTTTTAATGTCCTGTACTTCTCGTCTCTTGCAACATTACGCATCAACTCCTTTATACCTACCATGAGACAATTAAGTGGTATACATGTACTTCGTGACGTGAATGTTGTATTTGGAATTAACCTACATGTGCGGGGAAAGATGTCATGGTATTAACTTCCCCTTTTTTCTTTCACTTTTCCCTCTTCTTCCTTTTTTCTTTGATTCTAACTTGCTATAAATAATGTTGACTATCCACTCCTTGCATGCTGTGGAACAGGTTATTTGTTTCGTGATCTGAATGTTCCACAGGATTTAATCTGCCTGTGCAGCTTGTAGTCAGACACGTTCCAGTCATTGCTCCCCGCCTTTTTTTTTTTTTTTTTTTTTTGTATGGCTGGAGCTGAAGACAGGAATATAATAATAGTTCTGTATAGTACGTGTTAATCAGGTTGGTAGCTGTGACTTATAATCACAGGTCGCGGTGAAGTGTGTGTGTGTACTGGACTTCATGAATCTATTATAACGACCCGTAAAATGGGCTGCAATTGAGACCTAGCATAGACGTATAAAATAAGAATGTATGTGTGCTGTGTGTGTGTGTGTGTGGTACCTGCTGTCATGTTTGTCCAAAGAGTAGTGTGTGTCAATATGAACTTTCATCTCCAGTGTCTACACACATCGTCTACTTTATATGACACCATACGAGCTTTTTAGTATCCGCCTCCATGAATTGGTAATTTCCTGTATATTTCCACAACGCATCGACATGTATGATTATGTATATACATATATATATATATATATATATATATATATGTATATATTTTTTTTATTTATTTGTAGTTGTGTCGATGTATGTGAATAAAGACACAGAAAGAGAAAGAAAAGAAAAATTTGAGAAAAGACATCATATTTTTTAATCTTAAATCATCATACCAAATTGCAGCATATACTATGTGCGCGAAATATATGCACGATTTTAACTGGTAGCGAATGTCCAGTAACTTTGGAAAACAAATTATAGATGGTTTATATGACCAATGATATATACATATACATATACATATATACATATACATATATATATATATATATATTGTACCTTTGATTTAACTGTTAACAGAAAGGTAGACAAAATGATCTTTTATAACAGTGATGAATTAACATGACATATATATATATATATATATATATATATATATACAGTCAGACCATTATGTTATGTTACTCCCGCACGCACTGCGCACGGGGTCGCTTCGTGCGGCTGCGTGCAGGTTCGTGCGATCTCGCACGGGAGTGTATGGCTCCGTGCGCCCCTGTACGCGCCCGTGCGTAGTCGTGCACCTCCGTGCGGATCTGCACGCCCCCGTGCAGATCCGCACGCCTGCGTGCGGATCCATACTCCCTCGCACGCTGTCGCACGGACCCGTGCGGGTCGGGCGCACGGACCCGTGCGGCTTTTGGGTGCGATTTCGCACGGCCCCGTGCCGCCAGTGCTTGGTTCCCGCAGTGCTTACACGGTACGTGTGTATCAGGTGTATACCGCGTGCGAGTCCATGCGCCATTCCCCGGCCGACAGTTTCAGCGCAAGCGTGAAATGAGACGATTCCCGACAATACGAAAGGCTTGTTACTTGCGCCAAGGAGCTTCAAACCCTTGCTTGCTTATTGCCAGTCAGTCGGCAAGCCGAAAAACCCCGTCTAGAATATCTAAGTTCTCGCACGGGTGACCTCGAGTTGACCCCGCAGATCATGATCACTGAATTACAGTTTCACATGATTTTTTTTTTTTTAATTTGACAGGTTAAGGTTAAAACCTGAATGCAATATTGTTTAAATTTTCCAAGAGACATGAAAGGTCATCGACTTCGTGCATGGCTAATTCATTACCGATGTCCCGGAAATAATGGGTTCACATACTCGTCTAAAATTCCCCTAAGAGTCTTCTTTTTCATTGTAGGGCACTAACGAACGCATACCATGTAAAAGGAAAATTATTATCCAGCTATAAGATGATACCTAAGGTGTAACGTGATGATTAGATGGGTCAGCAGCGAGCGCCAGCTGAAATCATAAGGATATTATTCCTTTACTCGGCACGAAATCGCGAAAATATTGTACTGTCCCACATATAGAAATTGACGTGTTCCATGGAGGCCCTTTGTGTGTTATGAGCGACCCCAGCGTAACTGACATGGTCAATTATAAGCGTCTACTAGCTGTGATAATCTGTGTTTGTGTCTGTCGGTGGGCATTATGTACAAGTAGCCTATTGCCTCTTGCTTGGCCTCTCTCTCTCTCTCTCTCTCTCTTCTCTCTCTCTCTCTCTCAACAAGTCATGAATTCACTTTACCCATCATGCCTAATCGAACTACGACATGATTGAGGTAACCGCGCCTTTTTATTCTCATAGTCGAAATCAAACTAATTCTTTACATAATTAAAAAAAATCTTCATATAATTTCTCAAAATACTCAAAAGATGGCCTCAGTCAAAACTTTCTACAAAGATTGCATACGCCAATCTTTACGGCCTAAACAAGTTTTTTTAGAGAGCTATTAGTTCACCCTGTGACGATGACTTCGATTGCGTTTTGAACTTGTACCGAACTACTTTCAACACAACAGTATTACCTTTATAGTTCGATTGATGAACTAGTCTTTTGAATTGATAACCGACATTCGTAATCGTAAGCATACAGTAACAAAATACTGTCAATAACAGTTGGAAAATGCAAATGCTATAATAATAGCGCGAAATACACGAGTAACGATCATCTTCATACATTCTAATTCCCAAGTGATGTCGCTTCGAAAATGACACATGGTTTGACTACTGCTTCAAGCAAAGAAAAGTAAAAGGAATGGGATATACTTCTAATGATAATATCACGCCGTACAGGGCATTCCACTGTATTTGGTAATGTCGGTTACGTTTTTGTGCGCTTTACGTACGGAAAATAAAAGGCAGATTGATGCTATTAAATGCTAACACAACGCATTCAAATGATTTTTCGAAATAGACCGTGTACAATGTAATGTTTTAGTATTCGGTTTGAAACTTTAAATTTGCGAGTCCTTTATAAAGTCATATGGGTTATTACATTATCAATTCAAGCAAAAATTACAGTACTTTAAGGATTCGGATTTGCTCAGAAGATTAACAATGCTATCTTTGGCAATAGTTTGCAACAGAGACAATCCGCTTCAATAGATATACAATATAATTCTGTTTTCATAAATAGAAATGAAAACGTAAATAAGTCAACTTTATAACTTCAATGAGCTTTCTCACCAACTGAACTTGATTTGATCTGCCGTGCATGATATCGCTGTGTGTTCTATTAATTCTATGATATTTTTTAATTTGATATTGTTTAATTGGCACGCGTGTTTTCTTTTTTTTTATGCAGAATATTTCAGGTAAGTATAATTCATTGAAGCTAATAATGTTTGTACATATGACGTGTTCGTTGTTTTGTATTTTCATTTTTATAATATATCACGTGTCCATTATCTGATTATGACTACGAAAATATGACAACTGTTTAAATGCGGAGTATGTACTGGAACACTAGTGTCTCCCACCAGTATAGACAAACTATTTTCTAGTCGTCTATCCCCACTTGAAATGGAAATGAAATTACACACCAAAAAAAAAAAAAAAAAAAAAAAAAAAAAGAAGAAAGGAAACGAAGTTCAATTTTCAGTAGATTTCAACTGTTTTGTTTAGTGCCTGATACATATAATGGGCAAAATTCTTTAGCGCATAAGCAATCACACAACTTTTGAGAATAAATGTATGTCTTAATGATTGTATCTTATGGAAGAAAACTCGTCTCCTTGCCTGAATTTTAGCTTCTTCTTTTTCAAGCTTGCGGGAAAGAAATAGTTGAACATCAACCGCAATCATAAAGAGAAGCCACATCCTTAAAAACGAACACAGGAGTACTGAGACGCACTACGAAATGCTTCCTTTTGTTGGGGGGGGGGGGGTTATTGATTATTCTGAAGGTTCATAGATCACACAATTCATATGGTTCGCTATTAGCTTAGGTTCGTTAAGAAAAAAAATAATAAACAGATAAATGCGTTCCTTTTCCCGTGGTTCCTTTACCCGAAAGTAATCAAGCAATCACTTATTTCAGTATAAGATTTGTGAATACAAAACGATACGACGACGGCCTTTAAAGCATTAATTCCGAATATAATTGTAAATATGACTATCGGTCTATACTCAACTTCTCAAATGCAGAAAGATTGCAATTGTAAATGTGGTGTTCTGTAAAAAAATAAAAAATAAAAAAAAATAAAAATAGGTTTAAGCTACAAGTTAATGGTTCTTTATATGCTATGGTATCATAAAAGTGACCGAGAATAAGAAGCACTATAATTTTGAATTAATATGATACAATCATAATTATAAAAAAAAAAAAAACAACATGAAGCTGTTAGGCCTATACATCAACATTTGCTTCTGATACGTATAGTATAAATTATGTGCAGCTTTGGCAAGCGCGATAAAAGATAATGTGGACGCAACGCCTATAAGGGAAATGTGCCTAATATGGCGGGAATTCAGAATGTTACGGCTGTATACAGCTGCAGCAGAGCAGGCACGAAAGCAGTCGTTGATGCTCTGCAACATTACGACCATGTGCATTATTAGAGGGTTTTTAGTACACGCAAAGAACACGATCTGAAAAGACGACTATCGTTAATTAACTTCATTAACTTCCTCTATTGATGCTGTCTTTTGAATCCCCGCCTACAATGGGTTCTCAGGTTCTATTCACTCTAGTAGTCCATGGGCCAGGCCAGATATTGGTACCATCTGAGGTGGCAATACCTTTTTGGTGTCATTTTGTTTGTCGGGCATAGATATGCCTATCAAGCTATGATAGCATTTCCAAATGAGTAGCTTAGTCATAGTAAATTAATTTTAAACCAATTTGGTCTCGTTGTTATATCCCTCTACTTCTGAATTGAGACCAACCGCTATACAAAGAAGAGTACTGTCTTCTGTATGTTCACAGGTGTTCTGTTGTAAACGCGGTGCGCTTAGTCTTTATTCAAGGCAGCGAAGGGAATATCCAAAGCTTATAAAAGCTTATAAAACAGTGTATATCCCTTTATCTAAAAACAACAACAACAGTAAAGCAATTATTTATCATTTTCCGCTGAAAACGCTACGGTGAAAACGCTAATACCATGCCAATGTCGCTTTATTTCCATTCAAACAATGAAATATTATGCAAAAACAATGTACCGGTACACTACAATACATTATAATTGATAATGTTGTAAATGAACAGAGTGATTTTTGTTTATAATTGATGTATTTGTTGAGAGGGTGGTATAAAAACAGTATAGATAATCCCTTTTATTAGGAACTTTAGATATGATAACGGTACATTGTTCTAGATAAAGGCTAAGCGCATTGCACCGCGTGACAGCTGTGGACATCATAACCCTTTGGATATTCCCTTCGCTGCCTTGAATAAAGACTAAGCGCATCGCGTTTACAACAGAACACCTGTGGACATACAGAAGGCAGTGCTCTTCTTTGTATAGCGGTTAGTTTCGATTCAGAAGTATAGGGATATAAAAACGAAACCAAATTGGTTAAGAATTCATTTATTATGACTAAGCTACTCATTTGGAAATGCTATCATAGCTTGATAAGCGTATCTATGTCCGACAAACAAAATGACACCAAAAAGGTTTTGCCACCTCGAGTGGTACCAACAACCCATTTTTCGGGTCTTGGCCCATGGACTATAGGTATTGGTACTTGCTAAACGCATCTCCTTTAGTTTCCATTGACAACAATATGGGAGGAGAATGGAAGCGATCAAGGCCCTCGCTAAAAGACGCTTGTTGTAATACGCATTGCGTGCCTTTCTTTCTTTCTTTCTACTGTTTCCTATTGTTTGTGAGTTAAAAACTTGCGGCAACTAAGTCACCGCAGCCGACACACAACGCTTACCGACTCATTCATGCGGCGGCAGCGGCACGGACACAAATTAACGCACTTCAGTTTACATTCGGGCTGCCGTATTGGTTAGAATAGTTAATGATAGACCTGTCCTGCGATTGGGTCATTATCTTACACATCCAAGCTATGCCGTATACGGTAGTGCGTGCGATTGAGCGTAAACGCCGTCGCTAAGCAGGACTGTTGTATTGTTTCGCCTATAGTGAAAGAAACAGGTTGTTAGCTTGAACATAGCCCGAACTTTAAGAGCGATTTTCTCCGTTATTTAGAAAATGGACTGACATCATAAGCGTAGATAATATTCGTTTCTATGATCCATAAGGATGTCCAAATGAGTTGTATTACATATCAGTGTAAAGCTTAGTGTCTGTAGAATTCACATATAGGCATAACTACGATCTCATTTTTTGCGACTTTTGACTCATTCCGACGGAGCGCATCACGTGTGTGGCGCTCCGACAAAATGAGTCATAAGTCGCACGGCGAGTTTTCCCGTAATGAGCCGCAAATGAAGGGGAAGCAGTGCTCGGGTCGAATTTTTTTTTATACGGATTTTGATTCCTTGATGTTTTATCTGTTTGTACAGAAAATTTCAGCGTGTAAAAATGAGTACAAGTGTCCCAAATCACAGTTTTTCTGAGACAATTTTTTTGGTTACATTTTTTTCGAACGCTCGCCTTTGCGTTGCGTTTCGCACCTATTGTTCTTGCCCGATTGAGACTCCACCTCCGTTTCTAGGGTGTATGCTAATGAGGCATTGCTCTTGACCCCATTGAAGACAAAACAAAGCATGGTGCGCGCGGCGGTCAAGCGGTGAGGGCTTTAGAATTACGCAATAATAGTGAGCTGACCAAGGCTATCGATTGCATGACCAGCGAGTTTAGTTTGATACATGCCCTCCATTTCATGAAGTGGTGATTGATGTGACGCACAAAATGAAAAAAAAAAAAAAACCCAAGTTCGACTTTCAGTAGATTTCAACCGTTTTGTATAGTGCCTGATTCATGTAATGGACACAATTCTTTAGCACATAAGCAATCACACAACTTTCGGGAATAGATGTATGTCTTAATGATTGTATCTCATGGAAGAAAACTCGTCTCCTTGCCTGAATTTTAGCTTCTTCCTGTTCAAGCTTGCGTGAAAGAAATAGTTGAACATCAATCGCAATCATTAAGAGAGGCACATCCTTAAAAAATAAGCACAGGAGTACTGTTTTCTGTATGTTCCGTAGAGCTGTAAAATGCAGCTCTATGGTATGTTCACAGGTATTCTGTTGTAAACGCGGTGCGCTTAGTCTTTATTCTAGACGGCGAAGGGAATATCCAAAGCTTTTGATACAGTGTATATCCTTTTATCTAAAAACAACAACAACAACAACCAAAAAAAAAAAAAGATTCCTCTTGAATTTTACCGTATTTTGCAATTATCTATCATTTTCCAGCAAAAACGCTAGTGTGAAAACCCTAACACCACGCCGATGTCGCTTTATTTTCATCCAACAAAAAAGGATAATGCAAAAACAATGGACCGGTACACTACAATGCATTATAATGAATAATATTGTAAATAAACAGAGTGATTTTTGTTTAAAATTGATTTATTTGTTTAGAGGGTAGTATAAAAATAGTAAAGATAATCCCTTATATGAGGAACTTTAGATATGATAACGGTACATTGGTCCAGATAAAGACTAAGCGCACCGCGTGACAGCTGTGGACATCATAACCCTTTGGATATTCCCTTCGCTGCCTTGAATAAAGACTAAGCGCATCGCGTTTACAACAGAACACCTGTGGACGTACGGAAGACAGTGCTCTTCTTTTTATAGCGGTTAGTTTCGATTCAGAAGTATAGGGATATAAAAACGAGACCAAATCGGTTAAAAAAAAATCATTTTTTATGACTAAGCTACTCATTTGGAAATGCTATCATAGCTTCATAAGCATATCTCTGCCCGACAAACAAACTGACACCAAAAAGGTTTTGCCACCTCAGGTGGTACCAACAACCCATTTTTCGGGTCTTGGCCCATGGACTATAAATTGAAGTGTGTTCATGCTACATTTGAAGGGATAGCCAATAACGAAGGGAAAACAAACCTGAATGGCCATCTTCAGGAAGCTATTTTTTGTTGGCGATTATGAATTACTTAACTATGAAATTGAAATAAAAACATACAGAAAAACGACTGCAAAATCGTTGCATAATGGGCCATTATTTATAATCAAGTTTCCATTACTTTTCTTTTATGATACATTTCCTTCGATTAGTGCTCCTTTATTCTTTCCCATTACATTTCATCACTTTCCTTTCCAGCTATCCACTTCATTCCCGCCTACAAACGTATACAGATATTTTGCCCGTATATACAATCTCAAAAGATATTGCCATAACATAGATAGGCAAACCTGACCGGATGTAACATTACATTTCGATTGCTAAAGTGTGATCGGATTACCATCCATCAAAAAGAATTTAGAAGACCATCATATTTCTCTCCCCCCCACCCTCTTTGATCTCTCTCCCTCTCTTTCCAGTTATCCAATTCTTTGATTGAATAATATCATTAGTGAAGATCACTTCTCGATGATGCTTTGCCTGTATTATATATATATATATATATATATATATATATATATATATATATATATATATATATATATATATTTATATATTTATATATATATATATATATATATATATATATATATATATATATATACAACAATATCTAATATATGTACATTCATCAAACAACATCTAAAGACCAGCCTATTTTTCTCCCTCTCTCTTTCTCTCCCTTTCAATCTTTCTTCTCATCGCATAGATTCCAGTGTTTCGCCTGAAGACCGGAAGACCTCATAAATGTTCTATCAAATATACAAATTCCACAAAACAATAGTCTTTCCGGTTAGTGATGAGTTTTCATCATAATAATATTATAACAAATAACTTCTGTCTTATCACTATGTGAAATCTTATTTCATGTGATTCGTAATGAGCAATACTTCTTGGCAGTAGAGTTTTAAGTCAATTATAACATTGTACATACAATTGGCAGCATTTAACCCCTACTGTTGAATCACAAATGTGCTCGTTGATCTCTTTTATTTATCCCATGGAAACCCTAAGTCATATCTGTAGGCAGACATAGTGGATAATTCCAGAAAGCAAACTTCTTATACAAAAAAAAAAGAAGAAGAAACTTCTGTGTGGATGGCAGGTACCGCAATAGCATGGATTTTTTTCAGATTTAGTTATCATAAGTTGTCAAAGAAAGCAAGAAAGATGCAATGATTTATTTGAATATTGAAAATCCCATCAGGCTCTTGTCAACATTATGAATGGGATAATTGCTGAAACAAAACCGAGAAACTAACTCAAATGAAAGATTGGTCTGCGAAACTCAACTTCGATGTTGCTTGAAGTTGTTTTGTTTTTTTTTCCTTTCTCTCATACCTATGAATGACAGTCTGATTATGTCATTTACAGGTCGTTCAAATAATCTACTTGGCCAACAAACCAAATAGAGGATATTCTGTATAACATTCATGCAACGCAAGAGCCGATGGTTATTGCCTTTATGGGGTCCTATATATTCATCATGGTGAAACACAGCCTCACATATGCGAATGTTTTACGCAAGAATACTTTGAATAGACCAGGTGGCCAGAGTATCAGGTTACATTGTACCTCATTGAATAGACAGGATGTTGATATAAAGACATTCCTGGACGCGCTCGTAGAAAAGTCGGGGATTATGAGCATAATAGAGAAGTTCAAAGGCCGATTACAGACGGTCTCTTTTTTTCTGCACCGGTCCATAGAATGCATTTGCCTTCGTAGAAATAGTAAGGCGCTAATTCCTGTAAGAGGCTTAATTAAGGAGTTCGTTCAACCCACCCCGCAGAAAAGGTTTGACCAGACAAGGTGGTAGATGGGACCTCTATGAACATCCCCAGGTAGTATGTGGTTCCAAATTGTGGTGTCAGTAGAATTTTACTGGCCACTTTTCATCATGATTTGTTGGAACAAACGTAAAAGAGTCTGCACACGCCAAGACTATTACACGCACCACTAGCACTGCTACAGGCGCCAGTGCCAATGCTGCGTGTAGTAGTCTCAGCGCGCATATACTTTTTCTTCGATAAACAAGGGTTTTGCCTGCAAACTAACTTTTCACGCCAAGCTGGGTTCGGTGTATTGTAGTTTCTAGCCGTTTTTATTTCGTCTTTATTTCAAGAGTTCAAGCAAGCCGAGTGAGAGCGCATACCCGGTGATTGTGACGACCGAATCGCAATCACTGGGTGTGTGCTCTCATTCCACTTAGCGCAATATATACAGCGGGCTTCTGCATAATACACAAGCTGCAACTCAGAGAAATAAAGACGAAAAAACGGCTGGAAATTAAGACTAGGGTCGGTAAACGCTTGTCGCTATTTGGGGCACTGAAAACGACAAACTCACACAGTTTTTACATTTATTTCATGAAGAATTCATCAAAACTGCATAAAACTTTATATGTACATGTTGCTAGAGATGTCATCCATACAGTGGGATTCATTGTAAGTTATAATATTGTGCATGGTTACCATGGTAACCGGATGCCTAAAGGTGACTGGTAACCCCCAAATGCCTCCTGCTGCTGCAAACATTGTTTTTTTTTTTTGGTTTTTTTAAATCTTATAGATGCAATAAAAGAAACACACAATTTTTTATTGATTTTCGTTAAAAAAGTTTTCCCTGTTGCCATGGCAACAAGTATTATCCAATCAGAATTTAGTTGTCAGTAACTCAAAAACTAAAGCCCATAATTTCAAAAAGCTCAATAAGCATGTCCTTCTGCATAAAGTGTACGACATCAGGTATATGTGAAGAATATTTTGAAGCATTCTCAAGTTACAGCAAAATTTGTAAGCAAAGGCATAATAAACAGCCATTGAAAGAAAGATATCATTTTCAAATAGTAAAATGCATGAAAAAGTAGCATCCGTCGTACTTTCAACACAAATTTGACTTCAAAGCATAGGCAAATGTATATAGTTTTTAATAATGTATGGACACAAATTTCCCTTAAAAATAAGATGAATACAGAAAGCAAAGCCAATATTCTATAGTAGCTCTTTCGAGTATTTACAGAGCGATGGTTATTCAAAACAATCCTGGAAAAGAGCAGAGGAAAGCAATTGATTGTTTATGTTCTTAAAGGAAGTTTATTCAAGAATACCGATAAATTCCTTTCTAAAGAAGGAATATACACGTGCGATGGATTAGCCATCAAAGAATTAAGCGTACCTTTGTGTTCGTTAGCTATTGTAAAAAAAAAAAAATAATAATATATATATATATATATATATATATATATATATATATATATATAATGAAATGAAATATCATGATATGTAAATTTTATTCAAAGCGTGCAGTAATGAATTAATGCTGAGGAGAGAATGAGGGAAAATCTTGGGCGTCTTTTCCCTTTTTATCCAGACTAATTTTACAGTGTAGAGCTCATCTACAATGAATGATGTCCACGAAAGGCAAAAGAAACAAACCTGTCTAAATTCCAGATATTTTTGGGAGTTACCAATCACCTGTAGGCATCCGGTTACCATGGTAACCATGCACAATTTCATACCTTACAATGTATCCCATTGTATTGCTGACATCTCTAGCAACATGCACATATATAGTTTTAAGGAGTTTCGATGAATCCTTCATGAAATAAATGCAAAAACTGTGATAATTTTGTCATTTTCAGTGCCCCAATAGCAACAAGCGTTACCGACCCTAGTCTTAATTTCTAGCTGTTTTTATTTCGCCTTTATTTCTCTGTGTTACAGCCTGTGTATTGTGCAGAAGCCCGCTGTATTGCGCTAAGCCGAGTGAGGGTGCGTGCTCAATGATTGCCACAAAAATCGGTTCGGGCGTCACAATCGCTGGGTATGCACTCTCACTTGGCTTGCTTCAACTTGGAGAAATAAAGACGAAATAAAAACGTCTGGAAACTACACTACACCGACCCCAGCTTAGCGTGAAAAGTTAGTTTGCAGGCAAAAACCGATGTTTGTCGCGGAAAGAGTCTTTGTACGCTAAGACTATAACAGGCACCACTGGCATTGGCGCCTGTAGCAGTGCTAGTGGTACGTGTATTAGTCTTACTGTGCGCAGACGCTTCCTCAAAGAATATGGTCATGTCGCAACTAAAATGGCCTGTAAAATTTCGTTGATACCACAATTTGATATCACATACTACCTAGGGGTGTTCCAGAGGGTCCAACCGACCACCCCATGCAGTCAAACCTTTTCTGCGGGGTGGGTTGAACGAAGTCAGTTTTTCTGGGTCGCTGCGCCTGGACTATATACATTATGCTTATTGAATGAGATTAGTTCTTCATTTCTTTCTTGTCTTTTATCGGGGGATGACTGGTACTGTATAAACAATTAAACAAATATTGATTTACACTCATGACATAAGAGAAGAACAATTCAGCAAAATTAGCCGTCTGTTATGAGAGATTGAAGAATGCCAGGAGAAATGTTGTTTATTTCAACAAAGATATTGCCTTTTCCTTATTTTCTCAAGTGATGTAATAATTTTAGGCCTTCAAGCCTGTGTGGCTTGTGCTTGTCATACTTCTATGATCATGTCGGCTTCTTCTACAGCTGCTGGAGTATACGCGATGGCCAGCCTTTTTTCGTTGTTGCTAAATTGAATTAACTTCTGCGTCGAATTCGGGAATGGTCACCTGCGACCCTGTTTGAAAAGACGCTCTCTCACATGGAGACGAATTTGAATTGTCTACGGGCATTCTAATTTGAATACGGTTTTTTTTTTTTTTTTTTTTGAAGTGATAGGATATAGTGAGAGGAAACTGAGATTGAATTATGAACATATTCATGGCGCTATCTTTTTTTTCTTTTATTTTGTCGACGAGTTTGAATTACATAACTGTAAAATTAGAAAACAAACGTACACACACACACACACACACACACACACAGAAAAAAAAAATGACTATGAAATCTTCGCATGTTAAACCATTTTGAACACTCGAATATGCCATTTTCTCTTCCTTTGTAATACATTTGCCTCGATTCGTGCTCCTTCATTTTTATCTCATTGCATCACATTACTTTCCTTTCCAGCTATCCACTATGTCTTCTTTATTCTCATCATCTTCAATTAGTCGTCTAGATTGAATATCCTCATCGATGGTGGCGATCACTTATCCAAGATACTTTGCCCGTATTATTATGTATAATCTAATAAGATATCACCATAACACAGATTATAGGCAAACCTAGCCGTGTATAATATTTCATTTCGTTTGCAAAAGTGTGTTAAGATTACCATTCATCGAACAAAATTTAGAAGACCAGCCTATTTTATTTTTCTCTCTCTATCTCTCAATCTTTCTTCTTATCGCATAGACTCCGATGTTTCATATGCAGACCGGAAGAGCTTATAAAAAATGTTCCGTCAACTGACTTGAACATGTGTTTTATAAGATCATATAGTTGTAAGTGAATATATAATTATATATATATATATATATTCTCCACCCTTTCTCATGTCTCTCTCTCTCTCTCTCACACACACACACACGCAAACACACACACACACACACACACATAGACAAAACAATAATCTATCCCGTTTGCTGATGACTTTTATCATATATATCATATCACAGTGATATGATATATTACACAGTGATAATCACTGTGTAAGATTTAATCTCACTTGATGTGTAGTGAACAATATCTCATCCCGACATTAAGGTGTATATAGGGTTGGAAGTGAATCGTGATTGCACATAAACTTTGCAACATTAAACCCGACAGGAAACCTACAAATGCGCTCGTTGATCTCCTTTATTGATCCCATGGAAACCTAAGTCATAAGTCATATAATCATGGTCGAAATCTGGAGGCAGTCATGATAGATTAATTCAAAAAGAAAACGTCTCTATACAAAAAAAAAAAAAAAAAAAAAAAAAAATAGATAAATAAATAAATAAATCGTGGATTTCACAGGTTTAGTCATCATTAGTTGTCAAAGATTGCGAGAAAGGTGCAATGATTTAATTGAATATTGAACATCCCATCAGGCTTTTGTCAACATTATAAAAATTGTTGAAACAAAACCGAGAAACCAACTCAAATGGAAGATTAGTTCGCGAAACTCAAGTTCGATGTTGCTTGAAGTTGTTGTTTGTTTTTCTGTCATACTTATGAATGACAGCCTGCTTATAAGATCGTTAAAAGAATCTATATACTTGACCAACGAACCAAATGGAGGATCCCTGTATAGCATTCATACAACGCAAGAGCCGATATTGCTACTATGGGGTCCTATATATTCATCATGGTGAAACACAGCCCAACATAATTACGCGCGTGTATTACGCAAGAATACTTTGAATAGACCAGGTGGCCAGATTATCAGGTTACATTGTACCTCCATGAATAGTCAGAATGTTGATACAAAAACATCCCTGGACGCGCTCGTAGCCGCCATCTGAAAAGTCGGGGATTATGAGCATAATAGAGATGTTCAAAGGCCGATTACAGACAGCCAGTTTTTTTCTGCACCGGTCCATCGAATACATTATAATGAGGTGCTTCGTATGTATTATGTAACCTTTTTTACGGACCCCAATGATTTAATGGTTGTTGGGAATCGAATGTGCAAGTTCTCATGTGGTTGTTACCAACATTTATCATAGCATTTATACTTCGACAATGACATACGCTGCAATAAAGCGAGAAACAAGACATATGGCAGAAGTTTTTTGTTCTTTTCTATCTCTTTCTCTCATACGCTTAGCATTCACGGGAAATTGTATATAAAAATTACGATGTTTGATATTTTGATGCTTGCAGCATTTTCAAAGAAACCTTGGGATAACTAGACCGGTGGTGTAATGTAAAACATTTTCTTGAATAAAGAAACGATTCAATCAATATCAATATATATTTATGTATATGTATATATATATATATATATATATATATATATAAATGTATGTTTATATTTCTTAATCTATGTATATGTATATATATTTTGCCAAGATTACAAACCTATCGAGACGGAAACTGTTAATATACCGACCTATCCTGCAGCGACGATGTTTTTTTTTTTTTTTATCTCCTGCTTTGACAATGTGTAAGCTCTACATATATTTCAAGGCTTTGGGGGAATATCAGAAAGGACAAAGAATGTGTGTGTGTGTGTGTGTGTGTGTTTTTTTTTTTAAGAGAGGCAAAAATAGTAAAAATACTAATACACCATACTGATAATGTAACAATATGGAACATCTACAATGTACATTTATTATTACCTTTTGAGTGATCATCAACATCATCATCATCATCATAAACAAATGGTTCCCTTGATGTAATTATACAATAGCTTTTCTCTGTTGTTGTTAATTGTCATTATTACCATAATTATTTCTACACTGTTCAAGTTATCGAGTGATAAAGACACACATACAACCACACAATTTTTCTAATTTCTTTGCAAGGAGAGATACATGTACACACGGTGATGGTACTCCATATTCTTAGAAAGATTGCAAGTGATCTCTGCAATGTAGAAAATTGTCCATTTTGGACAGGCATGAGTGTTTACATGTAATACGCAGTTGCACAGACTTGTAAGGGCTTTCATTGAACATTGTACAGTGTGTACATCGTATCGTCTTCTCGCGATCGCTTGCAGGCACACAGGCATGGGCACGGATCCACAGACATGGACACGCAGGCGCACACATAGTCATGAGCACACACTTACAAAGGGGATATTATTATTTACAATGCATGCACGCACGGCCTCCTATGGATTCGCACGCAGGATACTTACTAGTCCACTGCCTAGACTGCCTTCGTATACCGCAAATGAGGGCGTATGAGAGAGTGAAAAAAAGATAAGAGTCCCGTGTCGGGACTAGCAGGATGCTAGATTCGCACGGACTCGCACGGTAGCGTGCCAGCACCACGCACGGTACCGTGCCAACACCTCGCACGGTAGCGTGCCAGATGGTCCGCACTCGACGGTGGCACGCAGCCGCACGGAGGCGCACTGACTGGCACGCAGCCGCACGGAGGCGCACGAGGTCGCACGGGGTCGCACGGGGGCGTACAGAAGCGCACGCACCCGCACGAGGCCGTATGAAATGGCACGGAGCCGCACGCACCCGTGCGAAACCGCACGCAGCCGCACGAAGCAGCCCCGTGCGCAGTGCGTGCGGGAGTAACATAACTTAATGGTCTGACTGTATATATATACTATATATTGTATATATATACATGTTTAAACGTATCTTAACCACAGGGATATTCCAGATAAGTACATAGCGTGTGTGAAATTGACAACAAAATGGTATTGCACTACAATCGCAGCTCCAACGATAAATCTGCACTTCTTCGAGATCTACCGAAGATAGCATGTTGGTGCAATTTATCTCTGGCGGGTCCATTACGGTTCCAAAATGTTTCCCCGGAGTGCGTTTCATTCCGTGGCAATGGTAAAGTGCGCTCTTTGTGATGTTAATAAGACCGTCATCTGCTGTCAGCATTTTCTATACTGCTGACGTCTGAAATCACGGCATATAACATTTCTTACAGCTGGGTATAGGTGGTGTTGCGTGCAACCTTTGTTTTCTTCGTGTTCTGGAAAAACTGTGATAGAAGATCTCCACGGTAACATGCAAAAACTCTTGACTCATGTGAATGTGAGAATGATGGTCACTTTCATTACAAAAGCATTGTCTTCGCAAGTTTATTACTCGATGGGCCCTTCATATTCACCATCTGAGCTTTGGCAAGTATTGAACGATAGAATGGAAAGTTTAAGTATTCGTATCTCGCGTAACCAGTGATAATAATGATGGGTGGACAGACAAAGATTTGATAAAAAGAATGTCATCTGATTCTTGTAAACTCATTTATTTACCCGATACCAGTTTTTAAAGTGAGGCAAATCTCTCTAAGGCTTTGCCATATACTGTAGATTCTGGCGATAACATCACATACCTGATAAGATCAGTTACAAGGGAGTAATGTTGATATATAGTTTATAATCATACTTCATCGCGCATGACCTCACGACTTTTTTTTTTTTTTTGGGGGGGGGGAATTTATAGGCAAATGATACTATATGGAAACCCACTTGTTTCTTACCAAAGATCCTCAGGATATTATGTACAATATCATATGCAATAATTGGCATTTATGGAACATTATGTACTATGCTAAAGTAGTCCATACACGTGGGCTTCATATACATGAAATTAAGTGAAGAAAAATACGTAGCAATTTGGTAGTTTGTCAAGAGCAACTCCACGGCACTACCACAATAAGAGTTAGTGAAGTTACCTTAATGACTACACGTCTGTTATTTTCGACATCATCCTTGCAATGGGGTGCGTGTGTGGGGGCGAACTTCAATGTACCGTTAATAATAGGAATCTTAACGCGCCGGTGAAAACATGTTTTTGTATGTTCTGTGTAATTGGTGTCCTTCATAACATGAATTCCATACGGATATACGGTTCTCTATATTATTTTGACGATATCCACCAACACGCAATGTCTTGTGAGCGACATTTTGCGGTCTATCACCTCTCCCCTTTTTTTGTTTTCTGTCTGTCTGTATGTATGTAATCCACATATCCTGTGTTTAGCACAGGTATCACAAAAGAAACCATAGATTAATACCAAGGGCATTACGTGTGTGAAGTCTGGGCTTGGCAAAGGTCATGCATTGTGCATGAACCATTTTTGTCGCTGCCTGAATGTACTCCCTGCGGATCATCTCCATGCACGCGGTATGCGTGCATACGTGCGCAGGCTGGTATATGCCATACGTGCGGTAGAATACCCTGCCCGATTCCGCGCGGGAAAATCGGATTGCTTTTGTATGTCTTGTATATCAGGTGCATGTTTATGTATCGTATGGATTTCGATTTGCCGTCGAGTGAAAATACGGATCATGTTTGTATTACCTGCAAAAGGCTTGATCTGAGGACGGAACCTGCAGCATGCACGGGTGGGGGGGGGGGGTGGGGGTGGTGGGGGGGGGGGGGCTTGGCAAGGCGAGTATGATATTATGTTGAGGTTACGGGTATACGTTTTAGGACATGGCTACGCCAAGTAAAACCACCGGCGGAGTAGAAATGCAGAAAGAATGTGTGATATCATTCATGTCTGCGAATTGGACATTTTGAACGGAGATGTTTCCACATTTCCTCAGATGTGAAATTATTGAAATTAATATTCTTCTTCCGAAATGAATAGAAGGGACCTCTCCTACAAATAGCAAAATTTACACAGAATACAAATGCAGAATGCAAACAAACCAAAAGTAAAGTTCAATTTTGCATTCGCAAACGAACGAATGAACTTTACAACTCAAACTCTTGTAACGAAAGTTTAAGTTACATCTATTACTAATTATCTAAGTGAATTTAGCCATAACAACATTTAGCCCTTCTATTTGCTTGCTGTCTCTTCATGGTCAGATATTTCTCTGTTTTTATCTAATACAGTTTCCTAGTCAAAACTTGGTTTTTGCCTTCTGAATGATGTATGATATTATGTTGATATAATAATAATGAAGTCACATATCAATAAAACAAACACATCGAATTAAAGCAATCGAATCTTCAATTATCATCATTCTGCAATGTCCTCCTATGCCAGCTTTTTTCAAGGGATGCGTTTGACTATAGTGGGCCAATAATTACCTATTTATGTTTTATCGAAATCTTTGCTATCATTCTCATTATCATTGTATTCTCGTTTGTATGTTGCATTCTTGAAAAAGTTGCAGGAATGAATTAAAATTCAGATTCATATCTAAATTTAAATGTCATTTATTTCATGGAAGCTGGAGATGGTGCTGGCCCACATTACACGCATACACACACACACACACACACACATCAAACACAAACACACAAATACTTTTTGTTTTTCAATAATCTTTATTTGATTTATATTATTTCACATTACAAAACATTCATCTTGAATGTATACACAACATATACCATGGCAATGTTTGATCAACTAAAAAACAAACAAACAAACAAACAAACAAACAAACAAAAAACCAAATGCACATCCGCCCACACATACACTCACACACACATTTACAAGCTGATGGGAGAGTATACTCCCCAAAATTACAAGGGGCATGTCCAATCATGTCTTAACTTTTCTGACCTATATAGCAACCATTAATATCATTAATGATAAACCAATTATAATATTATGGCCCACTTATATCTAATTTGATTTTGTTCCCCAAAGATTATCCACACACAAACACATCAGCACATAGGCCCTACCGACATACATGTGTAGGTCGCATAATTGAATAGTTTGAATTTAAAGGGGAAAAGAGTTTAAATTGCATTACATAATCGCCAACAACTGACAGACTGAGTCGTAATTCCCTTGTTGTTTTAATAGTTTTAACACGTCGTATTAGAATAAATTCCAACATGCACTCCCGCTCGCACCTTGTAGGCTGCCTATACTTTACATTTTACTTGCCTTTTCTTATTTGTGTATATTTTGCCTTTGTTACTCAAGGCCCATATATTTTGTTTCCCCGAGGCCGCTATCGAATTCAAGCAAATACTTTCGATCATTACTTCCCAGATATTAATGACACGATCGCATGGAAATGTTATTGATGTCACAATGGTATTTACGGTTTATAATATTGTATCGGTTTATAATTTCGTGTTCTATTGTATTACATGTATCGTACCTCGTATTCAGTTATGTATCAAATGTATGCCATGTTATATAGTAGAGTTATGTTTCGTATGAGTTTGTTTGTGTTCGAAAAATGCAGGAATAGAACAATAAACTAACCACCCAAAAAGCCATGAAGCCCATCAGAATACTATTAGAGCCTTTCCACACCATTTATTCAAGTTCAAATTCAGATTCAAATTTTATTATAGCAGCATCCACGTACAAGCATTTTAGATGTCTCCGATCCTCTGCTCAAAACTTACTCGTTGTACAATGTATCATCCGTGCAATGTGCAAAGTCTTACGGGGAAAGGGCTTTTTTCTTACAATCTGTTAAACTTGAACTTCTTTGTGTAATTATGTCAGATGCATAGGCAATTTTGACCTCTCATTTACGTATATGTAAAATAATGATTGCAGAGTAATAATTAATACTTGGTATTGTAATTTCTGTTGGTATATTTTGTATTATGTTTTAATTTGTTTGCAAAGCGCATTGAAATTCTTTTAAGTCTGAAATACGCTGTTAAAGAATTTGCTATTACTATTATTATTATTATTATTATTATTATTATTATTATTATTATTGTTATTATTATTATTACCATTATTATTATTATTATCGTCATCATCATCGTCATAACAAAACTCACAACAGAGCACAACAAAAATGAGCTACAGGAATGAATAGGCAGATGCAGAATGATGAGCTTATTCCATTGGTATTCGCCCGGACGAATCGAGTAAAATAGATTGCATTATGAATCCTACCATTGAAAGGTTTGAGAGGCAGGTGGACAGGAATTCTCTCGTTAATAGACATTTTGTGTAAGAAACATCCGAGAGTATTCCCAATAAACAGTAAGGCTGGCCCGTGAGCACGAATTCACCGCTATACCGCGGTACAGTGCATTGTTCCCTCCTCGGAAATCAATAATTATGTCAGCTGTCTCTATGTTATGACTGACTTTCCTTTTTCAGCAGAGCTGATTGTACAATACTCTTCTAGTAATGAGCAATAAATCAATATTTCATACGTTAGCAATGAAAGAGACTTTTTCTTCTTTCTACACATTGCAACCGTATTATGCAGGGCAATATTGACATTAACTATAAATACTCAGACGATATATATCGTGTGTTTATGCCTTTCTGTATCGGAGTTCTTTATGCATTGGTCTAAAAAAAAAATCAACACCACAGATTATATGAAATATGTAAAGCTCAAAATTTAAAGATTCGATACTTCAACATTGTATTTTTCGATGCCGTATACAAACATCAATTTCATGTGACTGGTACAGCATTAACATTTTGTTCCACCACCACGCACGCTTCCGTGGAAAGGGATATTTCATCATTCTGTTATCACTATTCTCGTGATAAGCGAGACATTTTGTATTGAAAAACTACAATAACGAAGAATCAAACGGTTATATAGTGATGAGCCAAAGGGAAGACAGAAGAGGAGAAATGCACGACGAAATCTTATACATGTTGTAGTTTGGTCTGCAATCCTGCAAAACTTCCCACTTTTTGGCCGCACACTCATACTAATCAAATGTACATGAAGTCTTATCTAATAACTTGCATGAAAAAAGTAAATGTTGAATTGTTGCTGCCGATAAGCGTTTGAGATGATGTGATGACAACTTCGACGTCGACAACGATGACGACGACGATGATGATGAAAGACATTAATACTATGTGATAAGCATGCTATGGGTAGAAAACGTTTGGACAGAGCCATGTCCGTCAATGGTTCCATGACATTTTCTCCTGCGTCAATTGCTCCCATGATCTATCTGCAAGCTAAGCCGAACATAAATTCTTCTCCCAAACATAACCCTAACCCTAATCCTAATCCTAATCCTAATCCTCACGTCAAACTTAAGCTAAAACTCTATCACAACCCTTACTCTAACCGTAAGTCCTCGGAAAAAGTATATGGGAGCAATGTCGCAGGAGCAAATGTCGTGTCATCCCGTCAATATCCGCTCTATCAGAATGATTATGCGTCAATTTCTAGCGCGGAAGACATAAACACAAGACAATGAGTGAAAACAAGGTGCATGGTTTTTCTTCAGACTAGCGTAAGAATGCCACCTTGTAAAGTCAAATCTCAAAAATTTTCTCACTATTGAAATCGCGTCACCTGAAAGACGCTGAGAGCCAAAAAAGTGCACATTTAGTGAAAAGTCAACTGTCGCTCTCGAAAGCTAGCAAGAAAACCAGGAAGAACAACCAGCCAGACCGAGCTTTGCAATTTACCGAATGACTCTGAGGCATATAATGAATGATTGATGAGCTGGAGCTATATTGAAGACAAATATCGAGGTCTTTTGCCTTTGGCCTGTAAATCATTGTTTGAGTGACGAGAGTTCATACCAGCTCTGTTATAACGCTCGGATTGGGAATGGGATGGGTATACAGCTAGGCAGATCGGGAAATGAGACTTTGAGGCTTAGTGGAATCATTGTTTGTTGCAGATCGTAGAACCAGGTAATCGTCCGCAAGTTCCCCGATGCAGATTACTCAGTACATTGTACTGCTATATAGGTGAATAAAGCGGAGAATGGGGGGGGGGGGGGGTGTATGTGTTGTTAGGGTACCGACCAGAAGTTAGTTTATTCATTACAGTAAACACACACACACACACACACACACACACACACACACACACACACACACACACACACACATAAACACACACAGAGACACACACACACGCGCGCGCGGTTTTAATCTCCAATTACAGGCCTTGTAATCCTTCTTTCCAGTCCTGTAACACATCAAAATATTCTTTACAACAGTATCGTTCTACCAGTGCACTATAAACCTTCACATAGTATTTACCTTTAGACAATAAACGGCGCCACTGGAAGACGCAAGTAACAAAGGAATAATTGTTAAAGCATTTTATGCAGATGATAATAGGGCACCTGTCTTTTTTTTTTCTTTTACTAAATCAGGGGTCCGCTCTGTTGATTTATAACACTTCCAAGCTGGTTGCTGCAGTAAAATTAAACTGGATGATTTATGAATGGATAATAGGCAAACTGCCCTTCAACAAGCCGCTTATGCAATGTGTATGTTTATAATCATATTTACATATCTGTGAGCAGGTATAAATATGTATGTGTGTTTCCTTTGCTAGTGAAAATTTTACTCTTATTCAAATTAATGTGCATTGTTTATGTGCATAGCACCGGGAGTAAGACAGAGATCACGAGACGAAGAGGATATGGGGGGGGGGGGGGGGGGGGAGGGGGAGGGGGTCGGTGTCTGAAAATAATAAGTAGACGTCAATCGAGCAAAGTCTTGTCTGCCTTGTATTATTGTTGCTGAATCATGACTCTGACCCTGAGAGGCGCCCGCCGAATACCTGCGCGATGTTGGCATCTCTCTGGGAGCCATCAGGTGACACTGCTCCCATGATCAGTGCGTATCTTAGGATAAGGATACAGTATAACTTGCCTGTAGTTCTATACACTGAAATTTCAGAGGACAGGGTGGACGTGGTTGCATGCGGTCTCGGCCGAAATTTGTCGTTGTTTTCCTCGCTGTCTTGTTGGATATGAAAGTTGTGGTATGTGTGGTAGTTGTCGTTAGGGTGGTGGTGGTATAATGAGTGTATAAGTAATATGGACGTGCTGCTTAAAGTGACGAGTGAGATATCGATCGCCGCGCAGACCGATTAATGATTGATTAAACTGTTAAAGGCTATATACATTTAGAGAAAAATGTCTCAAGGTTAATGAATTTCCGCTATCTCTTCCTGCTCTTTCGAGTATTCTATGCAAACATCAAACTCTCTTATACCATCAATACACAGGTGCAAGCCAAAAATTAGTTTTGAATGAAATTTATCTGAACGAAAGTAAAAAATAATTAACTCTACGCAAAAAGGCCGTTTGCAGTTGATGCATATCAACCGCTTGCATTCCGTTACTCGAGATCAAAGCTCAATCGAGCTTATCCGTGAAGTTATGCCTTTTGGTCGACAAAGAAGCGTCCTGTACAGCTTGTCGCACACACACTTTGTCAATTCTATAGATGGGATTCACACTTGTGTGAAGTATACTCACATACAGCATATGTGGCTGAATATGTTCGTTCATCGCTGTAATGGACTATGAGTATAATGACGAGTTTGACAATCATGACGATTGTATTGTTACTACTATCATTGTTTTATTGTTATCATTATTACTATTAGTATTCTTAATGTTATCATTATCATTATTATTATAATTACTTAATATTATCACCATGAGCGTTATTACGCGAAATATTCGACCAAGGAATTGGTATACTTCTTTGTAGGACGTAAGAGATTCTCGGTCACTTCTCGTCCAAAACACTCTACACGCTACACATCTCCTAAAGGAGAGTGCACTTCCCTCCCTATGTAACCTTGTATCCGACCCATTTCGTAGATTTTGTTTGAATAGTTGTGGGGGGGGGGGGTGGTATCTATACGTTTCCAGCATTGATAACCGTCTCGTGTGCATAGTCACATATAGCGGGATCATGTTGAACAGACTGGTAACGTGCAGTTGATGCCACTCTGAACATTCAAGAGTCCTTCCTTATGAGTGAGCGTGTGTGCGCGTGCGTGTGTATGATTATGAGTGTATTATGTGTGCGCGTGTCTTAAACCTCAAACATGTTAAAAGGGGTGGAGAAGATATGTTGAAGACAGAAAGGCAAGGGAGAGAGAGAGAGAGAGAGAGTAAAAGAAAGAGAGAAGGTCAGACGAGATCTTGAGGTATTACCTCAAAGTATAATCATCATCATCATTCTACGTCATTCCATGCTGACATGAGTGGCTGACAGAGCGAAACAAATGCCCTGGCTCAAGACCTTCATGTAACCGAAAATTGACAAAAACACATTATTAGCGAGAGAAAGGTGTGGGAGTTAAAGAAAGAGAGTAGGAGAGGTTTACACTGATTATATGTGTACACATAGCAGGAGCCAACATTTCGAAATATAAGTGAGTGTTTATAGCTTAAGAATTTCCCCGGTTATAGTCGTAAGACCTTTCATGCACTTTCTTCGTCAGTATTGTAACGTAAACGTGCACTGAATTGTTATATTCACCTGCCGGACAATACAGGGTGTGCAGAGGGATACAAGCTTATATTACCTTTAATTTCGTCAACTTGATAAGAATTTGCAAACGAAAATATCGACTCGAGCTTTAAACCAACCAAACCTCTCGAGGGTTGTAATGGAAAGTCGATTTTCTTCTCAAAGGTTACGCCAGCCTTCTGCACCCTGACGGCGTCCCATGTGAACTTACAATGCGCCGTCCGTCGAACAAGCTCAGTTTTGACAGACTGGAAGACCTTTCGGGATAATCATTATGAGTTCGTGTGGACAGCGAAATGTCGTATCCACAGGGCAGTTGGATGGAAGGAGGGGGGGGGGGGGGACTAGGAGTACTGTAAAGTCTAGAAAAAGGTACAATGTTTAATTACCGCGTGATGAAGGCTGAGATCAGCATAGTACCATCTAGACTGTATAGCAAAAAGGTCGTAAACGTCTTGATGTATACATGTATATCCCGTATGTTAAGATTATTAACAGCGAAATATGCCAACCTGCGCGGGAACA
The DNA here is from genome assembly GCF_964275005.1 of Diadema setosum. Classification (NCBI taxonomy): domain Eukaryota; kingdom Metazoa; phylum Echinodermata; class Echinoidea; order Diadematoida; family Diadematidae; genus Diadema; species Diadema setosum. Next base: position 15,110,403 of record NC_092702.1, read on the forward strand.
CAACGAGTGCGTGTAATGTCTACAAGTTCACTGACGTTTCTCACAAGTGCAACAAAAGTGCAATGCTATGCACTCTATCTGCCTTCTAGTTGACTTTGACGGATAAAGTAAAAACAATCAACCTCCAGTTGAAACTCTACAGGAGATGTTTGAGAGATCTACTCATCCAAGATCCGAGATCAAAATTGAACCCTGAATAAAATTAATTATGAAAATTATTGGACTTTCACAAAGGAGTTAGGGGAGTCGCGCCGCATATACCCTTACACAATCTTCACAAAATTTCTGTTTTTGACATAAGAAAGGAATGATAATTGTGTATTTACCCCTAGCATCAACAAAGTATTGTGCTATGATGATCTGGCAACGAAGACATTCGGGTAACTGAGCAGACGTAGTTACTAGATGGTAAGATTATATCATTATAATACCAATTATGATTAGATATTTGTGTGCAATAAGTGGGATATGATATCATTAAGTGATCCCACTATATGCATGTATTGCAGCTGAGATATTTACTCTTTCAAGTAAAACCTAGATATACATAACGCTTTCATTCCATGTCCTGTTTAATGACTGACAGTTCAGTGTCTTTGACAATAACGGTCATATCGAACATAATTATATGTTACTTCATTTGAGAAACGACATGTAGTCCCACGACAGTAATGCCTACACATGTATATGCACGATATGACGAAAAATCTATAGTTTGGGGAAGTTGTAGGGCTAAACATCACTTTCAAGAAGTTTGTCATCTGTGACGTATACCAGAAGTGCAGTCCAGTGCAGTCGTGTCATATATTATTTTTGATGAAAACCGAGTTCTAAACGAGTATGGTATTAGGTCGATGAATGTTTATTTTCTCCAAGTTTTTTTTGTTTTTTGTTTTTTTGTTTTTGTTTTTTTTTGTTTTTTTTTAATGGAAGACACCGAACTGTTGAAATATTATATGTCAACAAATCGTCAGTGACGAAGGATTCCATATTGTTGTCTACGGCGTTCTGTCTGAAGTCACGATTTTGAATGTACTTTCCCAAGCACCGTCTGCCGGCATGACCGGCGTTGCGTATCCGGGTAATGAGTCTCGAATTTGAGGCACGTACCCGGATAGACAGCTACAGAAAGACACCTAAACATTAACTTGACGGACGAATACACAGTGGTGGTAGTTGGTAAAAAAAAAAAAAAATGTGAAAGGATATGATATGTTTTGTACAAGATATGCCCACATGCGCAACGATGCATTTACTCCGCACAAGAGTACAAATATTCGCACACACAGAATACATGCAACATACTAGCCTAGATTAAATGAAAAAGAAAATTTATACCAAGGTGATCACATACACTTCAATACAACTCTTTATAGGGCTCGTGAGAAGGAACGAGGAGGGCATGTCATGTAAATAGTACATTTGTACTGTTTTTTGTTTGTTTGTTTGTTTTTTACATACGACATGGTGTTCTAGACTACTCCAGGACAACCCGCTCGTTATTTTTATGCTCGAATTTGCTGCACCTTTACTTGTAATTTGCAGATACCCTCTCAGTTGATGATGAATGATTAAAAAAGAAAATAGTGGACTTTTACTGGCTCAAGATGCACCCGTTGTTTAAGACCGTTGAACTTACTCTACATTTTGATCCCCGGATCTCGGTTGAATGATCGGCCCTATAGTCCTGAAAATAATGTCAGCCACAACGATGAATGTAACTTACGTTTATTATAGTCATATAACGCAATACAGCCAATGCCGTCATAAACATGAAAACATGAAACAAACATGAAATTGCGTCTCTTGAATGAGGACCTTGCAAGATTTGTGATTTATCTGAAGCGTAAGATAAATTTTCTATTCGATATGTGCCCCTAAGGTATGATTGCATGATCGGATAGAAAAAAAAAAAAGAAACAAACGTCAATGTCTCGTTGATAAAACATCTGCTTTCTTACGTCTCCACCTATTATGTATTTTTTTTTCCAAATGTTTTTTTACGTCTTGCTTCAATTATGTTGTGACTGGAGGCGATTTGGAGACTGATAACAATAATAGCATTCGCATTCACATTCAGACATTCCTGATATTGATGATCCTTTATACCGAACGTAACGAAGTTCGCTTGCATTTCGCATCATGACTTGGCTAGACTTCGTCGAATGCTTTGCCAGGAAGATGACGCGATGTTCCCTGCGTTTTGAGGCATAACATACCGCTCTTTTGGGGATTGTATATGATTCCATCCCTGCAATTGATACATTTTGCTAAGGAGCTGGTATCAAGTCTAATCAGCCCTTATTCTTGAGGATATCTAGTAATAGATTCGGAGTTCTTTCCTTGTCATATGTGTGTGTGTGTGTGTGTGTGTGTGTGTGTGTGTGTGTGTGTGTGTGTGTGTGTGTGTGTGTGTGTTGTCATTGCATTCCCTTCCCTTTGCAATTTTTGCTCGATTATACCCCCTGATGAATTAAGCTAACGAGCTTGAATCGAGTCTAATAAGCCCTCATCCTGGGAGTGGATAGTTAGGAACAATTCTTTGTTTTTTAACCTTTCTGCATGTGAATTGAAAATCCTAAAAACTGATGAACTGGGGAGGGAGGGGGCGTTTTCTCCCTAACAGATGCATCTCATAGGATCCTGGTCGGATAGATTGCTGTAACTAATGCTATCCAGCAGAAGGAGATTGGAATGAGGAGAAAATTGGTGTTCTTAATGCCTACCCAGGAGAAGAGGGGTGACGACAAATGGTGAAATTGGTACGCTTAATGACTATCCAGAAGAAATGGGGGGGGGGGGGGGAGATGAAATAGGTGTATAGCTGATGTTACATGGCTGCATGGGAGAAGTAGCTGGGGTAAGATTTTTCAAGAATTGTGCAGGCCATTCTTTCATGTGAGAAATGTTTGCGAGAGAGGTAGAGGGAGGAAGAACACGTGCTGGAAATCTAGGTTTGTGTCGGGCTGAAGCAGAATTTGATGCGAGGGAAGAAGCAAACCGTCGCTCAAGATGGGAATGCGTATTTGCTGAGTAGTTAGATTCCTCAAAAGCACTACATGGGATCGAAGGCACCCGCTTTACTGCAAATACCAGACACGGACACGGCTGTGCCTTGCCGCCATATAGTGACAATGAGACTCGGCACCCTTAAGAAGTGATATCTTTTGAAAAAGGTCAACGAAACTGAGAAGAAAGCAGAGAGAGAGAGAGAGAGAGAGAGGGAAAGTGTGTGTGTGTGTGTGTGTGTGTGTGTGTGTGTGTGTGTGTGTGTGTGTGTGTGTGTGTGTATGTGTGTTTGTGATGTGTGGTAAAAGAGAGGGAGAAGGATGAAAAAAAATGAAGAAGAGTGAAAAGAAAGAAACAGAGTGCATATTGAATACAGAGTGATCGAGAGACAAAAAGAAGAGAAAGCGAGCGAGTAAATAAAAGAAGGGGGAAGAGAGAGAGAAAAATACCCAAAGAGGAAACACTCATGGATAGTATAGTCACTTCACGTGATGGCTAAAGTAGCAATCCAATACATTTGAGACGCACTTTTCTGTCCCCCAATCCCTGCCGTTCCCCGCACCTTGAAACAAGTCAGAAGCGTAGAGGGAAAACTACAACTCAACATCCTTGTTGAATGTATGATATCCGCAGTACGTACATGTGTCACCAATATTACGCTCTTAACCCATTTAAAAAGTTTTTGGAGCGATGGATTTCTTGAAACAGAATGTTTTGAATTTTCGTGCAGTGCTTTTTTTAAAACAAAATTAATGTTGGAAAAAAAAGTTGGTGCATTCATATCCTTATCTTTCGACACCTCATCTCGCTAAAAGTGACGAAGTCTATGTCCAGTGGTTTAAAATGGATATATGTAGATGTATAATATACATGAACGCATATAGGCCTATGTGAATGTATATTCTGTCTGTATGTGGATGCATATGTTAAGTAGTTATTGCCTAAAAATGTATATTCATTTATGTGAACAAGAATAATATATTTTGAAAGAATTCCGTTATTTATCGTTTATTATCGTACGAAAGACATTGACTGCACAAAACATTTTCTACAGATTTAGATTATGAAATGGAACAATACAATAGTTGGCGAGGGAGGAGTGGGGACATTCACAAAGAAAAGAAATCAAACGCTTCTGGCACACCTGTTTCGGCATGATTACTCATTGTGTACGTAACACACACTCTGTCAGGTGTACTCCGTACGATTGCATTAGTGGAATGGTTGATCCAGCGATCAGCAATGGCGGACGCGTCTTATACAACGATGAAAACCCGTGGAAGAAAGTTTCAATCTCGTAAATTGCCGCTTAAGGGGAATATCTCGATCTTATACTCCACGGCAATGCTTGTCTGGTTTTGTTCTGTTTTGCTTTCATCTTTCGGAGAAGAATACCTAGAACCGTATACTACTAAGGATGTACCATCATGACAGCGAAAATGTTACCATTCCAACACTCATTTTAAGTGTAACATCTACCAAATATTCATAAACTATATTACAGTTTAACCTTTGACTTGTCCGGGCTGTACGCCTTTTGTCATTCGAAATCTACAAGTAAAGCAAGTCAAATTTCTTGATTTATTCCTGTGGTGTATATCTATTTCGGTGCACTCTTTTCATATTTGTCCTCTCTTTTATGCTACGTATATGTCCCCCTCATATTCCTTTTAATTCCTCCCACCTATCTCCCATCTCTTTCTCCTACTGTTATTTTCTTCTTCGTTTTCTTCTTCTCTTCCTCTTTTCGTTCTTTTCCATTTCTTGTTATCCTTCATTCCCATGTGCCCAAGTATTCCTTGATTTCTTCTTCTTCTTCTTCTTCTTCTTCTTCTTCATGCTGACTGTAAGCACAGTCATCAATTGTTTTGACTTGTATGCACACATCATAACATGTATCAATGTGAAAAGCTTGCAAGCATGATGTAAACAAAGCATTCTTTTTGAAAAGCCATAACGTTTTCTTCTCTTTCGTCGTAGAGCTTATTGCTCCCAATATTACGCCGCGCAGTGTTTTGCGACGTTTATATATCACCCGCTGTCACCAGCATGTACGCCATAACCTGGCCAAATAAGAATATCTGAGTTAATCATGCATATACAATGTATACCCACTGAAAACAACAGCTAGTTCTCAATATCATGGTTACGAACTTTCTGCTAACAAGCTGACTGCAGCACCGTTGTAAAACCTCCTTTAGTTGTCATGACAATGTAATCATGCCGACTGCAAATGCAGTCATCAAATACTGTTATACTTCATTTGATATGTATCTAACACCTCGACCTTACCCCATGGAAATTGTGAACCACACGTGGTGTATCAAAATGCAAAAAAAAAAAAGAAAAAAAAAAGAATGAAAATGTCGAGGGCGAATGTACCCCCTCTTTTAAAATAATTTGTATGTAAACACTATATTCACTGTGTGAATAGTGTGCAAGAGTGATGTAAATAAAGTACCATTTTGAAAAGTCAAAAAAAAAAAGTCTTCTTCTTCTTCTTCTTCTTTATTAATTGCTTTATTGCTCTTTGTCCATCGCGTCCTTAACCTTTTTTCTCTTCGTCATCCGCTATTTTTTTCGTCTTGTCTGTTTCATCAACATTAATCTTTCTTTTCCTCGACTCTCCCATCTTCTGTCTTTCTCTTTCTCTCTTCTCGTATCTGTTTTGTTCTCGTCGATTCATTGTCTGCGTATAGACGCAAGGTGTTAGAGTCTAATCGGTTTAACGTTCGCGCAGATGGGCGTTGTGTTCGAGATAACATTTGACAGTGATATATCGCTTGCGTTCTAAAAACCGCCTATCACCCCCTTCGTATCGTCGCTGTGTGATCTTTGGATACATGATGCATTTCATGATCAATACTTGTACAAGATCGCGGTAGCGGCGTCACAGCCGGCTGATGGATGGAGCACACGCGGGGATGTGGGACGTGCGGCGGTTTTTTTTTTTTTCTTTCTTTCTTTCAAATACCGCCACACTGCGACGTAAGGAGTGCGTGACAGCATTAGGATAATAGGGAGTTTTCGATTGGGTGAACGAGAAGGACGTGCCGCCGAGCGCAACCGTACGTCAAGGCGTCACGTCTGTACGTTGACCCACTGCTAAAACACATTTCGATTTCGGGCGCCGGCGTCACGTCTCGTGGCGTGTGCAGGAGGCAACCAGGCCCTGTGCCTTGCGTGCATATAAGCGGAATTTGTGACTCGTTTCTGTACTTGTAATATTTATTTTGTCTTTGACTAGATGCGTATCCTGGGAGGAATTATGTGGATTTTAAAACATGATGCATGGTAAGACTACTAGGCAAATGCACTGCTGCACTAGCTAGGCCAAAAGCACCAAAATCTGTTTGCGCACAGCATTACGTGTAAATGCATGTGTGGGACTACGGTAGGCAGTTGCAAAGTGCGAAACAGTGAAAACGGGCAAATAAAGTAGGTACCAGAGGCTGTAGTTTGTATGACACCGCTGCTGCTGTGACGTATCAAGATCATAAGCTTTCATGTAATTAGAATATATTATATTCTCTCGAAAGAAAAAGGAAAACAGGTGAACTGAGCACGGATTTCCCGCGAGTCATCGTACTCATTCGCACGATACCCGAGAGGATTGTGACGTCATAGCAAGGGTGGGTTGAGCGCGGCGCAACCGATTTGGGTGGACGGTGATAACCGGGGTTAACGCGTTCGAAATTTGTGCGATGAGCCGAGGGTCGACACTCGCGCATGCGCAGTACGTAAAAACTACGTCATAACAGGGTGACGCCTGGCTCAACGTGCAAATCGAAAAGTCCCTAATGTCGAGCATGTTTAAACGCTTCCCCGAACAAGGTCATGATGACCAAGGTACTTCCTGTTTGCACTTCATAATGCCGGTTGCTAGGAAACACCACTTTCATTAGTGAATTTTACCATGAGAACGCATGTTAGAAGATTGTTTCGCTCTTCTTTCACTCTTTGTTTATCATGGTTCGCATCGCTACTGCAATATCCTTGTCTTTATTAATTTTGACTATGTACTGTAGATATATTTTGACCTTTTGGGTTTAGACCTAATATTCTTAATTATTTTTATGCTGCGAGCTTGAAGTTCATCTTGAATATCGTGGACATTGCACACAACATGATTACGTTGTACAAACGAGCAAGGAGTCATATCCACATCAGGTCTGTCCTTATCTAAAACATTCTCTTTATAGGAGCTAGAATAAAGCAATTCAAATTTCTTTGCAATTATGATGCTCGATGAATGTTTACAAATCCCATGGTTCGGTTTAATTCACTCCCAATTCACCATCATGACTGACATTGTAAAGTATAACCCTGGGCGGTGGAAAACATCTTCCAATACATTCATTAGAGTCTTTTCTTTCAGTTTGTTTTTTATTAATCCTGTCTAGATTTTTAAAGGACAAGTTCACCTTCATTAACATAAGGATTGAGAGAATGTAGCAATATTAGTGGAACACATCATTGAAAGTTTGAGGAAAATCGGACAATCCGTTCAAAAGTTATGAATTTTTGAAGATTTTGTGCAGTCACCGCTTCATGAGAAGACTACTGCAGTGTATGATGTCAAATGCGTACAACAATATAAGGAAAATATAAAGAGAATTTCGCAAAATTTAATCTTTTGAAAAAAGTACACATTCCCTTGACTCGTTACTGACGTATGTTATGGGTAATGTTATTCCCATTGCCTTTAGAAAGAGGCAAGTCAAGTGCTCTTTCATTATGCGAAAAAAGTGAAAATATGTTGAATTTTCTTTACATTTTCTTTATACTGTTGTACTCATATGACATCACGAGCCTTAGCAGTCTCCTCATCCAGCGGTTCCAACACAAAAGTTTTAAAAATTCATAACTTTTGCATCGATTGTCATTATTTTCCTCAAACTTTCACTGATGTGTTCTACTAATATTGCTGCATTCTCTCAATCCTTATTGTCCCCGCCGAACGAGTTCGAGCAGGGGACTATGAAACGGGCTCCGTACGTGTGTGTGTCCGTGTGTCCGTGTGTCCGTGTGTCCGTCTGTCCGTGCGTCCGTGTGTGATCAAAATGTTCAAAATGCTACTCCTTCGCCATTTCTAAACCGATTTTGATTCTGTTTGCTTTATATGATAGCACTACATGGGAGCTTTGAAACTTCTATACAGAATTTCAGTTGTGACCTTTGACCTTGACCTTTGACCTATATTGTACATTTTGCTTCAAAATGCTACTCCTTCGCCATTTCTAACCCGATTTTGATTCCGTTTGCTTTATATGATGGTACTAGGTGAGGGCTTCAAAACTTCTACACAGAATTTTGACCTTTGACTTCTTTGACCTTTGACCTTGATTTTTGACCTATATTGTACATTGCCTACAAAATGCTACTCCTTCGCCATTTCTAACCCGATTTCGATTCCGTTTGCTTTATGTGATGGCACTACATTTGTAGGTGAGGGCTTCAAAACTTCTACACAGAATTTTGACCTTTGACTTCTTTGACCTTTGACCTTGATTTTTTACCTATATTGTACATTTTGCTACAAAATGCTACTCCTTCGCCATTTGTAACCCGATTTCAATTCCGTTTGCTTTAAGTGATGGCACTAGGTGAGGGCTTCAAAACTTCTACACAGAATTTTGACCTTTGACTTCTTTGACCTCTGACCTTGATTTTTGACCTGTATTGTACATTTTGCTACCAAATGGTACTCCTTCGCCATTTCTAACCCGATTTCGATTCCGTTTGCTTTATGTGATGGCACTAGGTGAGGGCTTCAAAACTTCTACACAGAATTTTGACCTTTGACCTCTTTGACCTTTGACCTTGATTTTTTACCTATATTGTACATTGGCTACAAAATGCTACTCCTTCGCCATTTCTAACCCGACATCGATTCTGTTTGCTTTATGTGATTGCACTAGGTGAGGGCTTCAAAACTTCCACATAGAATTTTGACCTTTGACTTCTTTGACCTTTGACCTTGATCTTTTTACCTATATTGTACATTTTGCTACTAAATGCTACTTCCGGCGGGGACATATATTACGCACCGCGTAATTTCTACTTTTCCTTGTGTTAATGAAGGTGAACTTGTCCTTTGAATGTGATTACCCTACCAGACTCTCCAACCGAATTTCCACTGCTTCGCTTCCATTACTCGCCACTGGGGCTGATTATGTTGGAAGTGTCCATCTGAATGGAACGATACCCGGTTTATCTATTGCTGTCAACTCCGGTTACATGATGAAATAATCCTACCAGTAACATCATTTAAAACTTTAGCCTTGCTTTAAGAATATGTATCAAAATTGCCTGTTGCAATGAATGCAACAACGCGTTTCAGTAATTGACAAGGAACAATGTGTGGTCGTGATCGAGATGGTAATTTAAATTTTTTTTTAAGTTTTTTTTTTAAAGTTTATGTACTACACTGTTAATAATCTTCTGTGTATAAACACATCGAGATGTCATATTCTGTTGTTTGGTGATGTATGTTTACAATTCATTCTTAGTGCTTCATAGAAGAGCATTTTTGTTTTGTTGTGTTTTTTTTTTTTATTCCAGCATTTTGTTGTCCATGAATGCTTGTTTTCATAGCATAATTTCCTAAAGTCCTTAAATGCTAGATTATTACTAATTATTAAGTTGGCAAGACACATAAGGAAATAAAATTGTCTTTCCTTTCTCAATTTCACAATTTCTTTGCAAATTTCTTTCAGATTTTTTGCAGGTTATATGAATCTAACAAGTTTCAGCAATCTTATTGCCATTATCATATACGCTTGATTTGATTTGATTTGATTTGATTTATTTATTCTCCGTATGGCATCATTTACCATTCAAAATATACAAATATGATACTCATTATAGCTAGTTTCTACAATTTCAACAATTTTGATTACCCATACATCTGTGACATAATTACAGTACATGCTCGTACGTGAACAAGAGAGAAATAAATGCAGAGAACCGTCAAATAAGCAGAGTTTGACGTGGACGGGACCTTATCATACTTTCTATTATACATTATTGCATTACTAAACCATACATAATCCATCATATTTAATAAATTGAATGTAAATCAATTGCTAGAATGTAACAAGAATACAAAGGGTAGCAGCACATTTTGTGGAAGGATATCTTTTGCAAGAAGTGCGTCTGAATTATTTTGAGGACTATTTCTATTCCCTCCTCAATTCGCAGTCTAATTCAGGGCTTACAGAACAACAACAGCAAAAAACACCAAAACAAGTGTCAAAAGCCAACCTTGCAGACGTCACATGATCTACCAGATCAACATTATACCATAAACACATAAAAATAAATGCAGAACACATAGCTCACATTAAACAGTAGGCAATATATTCGTTTCCCTTTGATTTTGATGTACAATCATGTTGATGCATTACATCGTGGAAATAATTCAACTTCTACTCAGCATTATGATGGATGACGGCACTCTAGAAATACGTCACAGCAAAGCAAATCTATTTTACTTTGTAATGTTTAGTCTCTTCTCTCTATAGTGCTGTGAATGTCGGTAACCTCTGTACCCACTGCGCAAAGTAAATGTCAAGCGAGCCTTCCCACAAAGTATACACAAACATGAACACGAAGTGGACATTGGCTTTATAGTTCACAGAAAGATGTAACTAATACACGCAGGAGATATCATTTTTGGCATATACAGTAAGTTGTACAGTTTTGTCTTTGCTTGGCATTTCCTTGATTCTTTTCTTTCCGTTTCTTCCTAGTTACACTTTGCTTTTTTTCGGTTTTCCTGTATAGGCCTATTAGAAGAGCATAATGTTAATATTGCATGTTGCGCATGTTGTGTGGCTCGTCTTAGCCAAAGTATCTTCCCTATTGTTCATTATAGTAATTGTGGTCTCTGGTGATGTTCTAATGATCAACAGTAAACTAATCTTATATACCTATGTTTCCTATTTTCAATCTCTACCTATCGCACTGTTCTTATCTATTCATCTCTCAGAAACATGATATATTTTCTATATATTACAAAAAAAAAATGTTTAGCTGGTATCAAACCGGTTTTGCTTTTTGCGTAATGGTATATTGTGTTCACATTTTGCATTAACGAGCATGGCACATGAAAAGCAACGACTATAAAAGCAACAAATATACCAAATCAAGAAATCTTAATCTACGTGAAATACCTTCATGCTGTAGTCAGTGCTTTCAAATTACATTTTTCTTTTATTTTCATATTCAGCACTTTCTAACGTTATGTGATTGGCATCTAATTCTCAGGACGCATCGCCATCTGCGTGTTTAACGATTTGTTGGAAATCAAAAACCCGTCACATGAGGATTTATTGCCGCTCTAAGCCAAGCCTGTCTAAAATACCCCAGAATAAAAGAAGGGGAAAAATGCGTCAATTTATTGAGACCCATTTCTGCCCGTAACAGCCCGTGGGCAATTAGATTCCGCCATACATACGTCCTTGGATGTCGCATCATGACGAGGCGGGCACAGGCGGGCATATGGAGTATACAGGTCTCGTGCGGAAGGATCGCGGCCGCAATTGCATCTGACGTTTTCTGGATGTCACAACTTATCTCGGTCACGTGAATGCTTTCCCGTCTCTCTCTCTCTCTCTCTCTCTCTCTCTCTCTCTCTCTCTCTCTCTCTCTCTCTCTCTCAGACAGTCGAAATGATAGGGCCACCGTTGAGTTACATGCATGAGTAATGATCATGATAATATTAGTAGTAATAATTATAATGATGATGATGATGATGATGATGATGATGATGATGATGATGATGATAATGATAATAATGATAATGATAATAATAATAATAATAACAATCATAATCAGCGTATACGTACTTTCTTGTATGAAGCATATATATATATGTATGTTTGTACAAATATGAAGTTATTATAGATTTACAGCAATACTTGTTACAGTATTGGCATCATTAACAATTTGCAGGGTGTTTTTTTTTTTTTTGGACGCGGTTCTACAGCGAAAAAGAAATACATTGGTCATGAAGACAAATGTGCTATAAAATGAAATTGCTGTTTGTGTTAAACTGAATGACGGAAAGACACAAAACGTATAGGCATCGTTAAACTAATGACCATTCTTTTCGAATTTGATTGGCAAGAGTTGGAAATTGACCGGGGATTTTTTTTTTTATCCATTGCTGTTCCTCCGTGTGAGTGTGTATGTGCATGTGTGCGTGTGTGTGTCCGCGGGCGTGTGTTAGTCATGCATGTTTGCTGGCTTGGGTGATGAAAGTAAGGTATTTCATCAGCGAGGAGGCTGTTTCACAATCATATTTATGTTATATGAAACCACTTCGCAATTTTGCTTTATGACCTCCCTCGTGGAGACGCTTACATTGTTTTTTTTTTCCTTTTACTCTACCTTCCTTTCCTTTCATTCGTTGATATTGTCGAATATCTACTGTAACATTGTTTAGGCAACTGCGAAAAGTCACATTGACAGTATATTGTTTCTACAAAAGAAAGCTATACGTATATGTACCAATTCAGGTCATCGAGACCATTCAGATCCTTTGTTCGTAGAATTAAAAACACTAAAGGTAAATGATATCAATTTTTTGCAAAATTCACTTTTCATGTTTCGTTTGTATAACGGTCAGTTGCCATCTTCTTTCTTCTCATTATTTCAGTTAAACAAGGATATACATTCGTATCCCACAAGGCAATCTGATAAATTTCATCTACAAAATCCTAAAACTGTGATGGCTCTGAAATCTATCAGACACACTGGACCTGATATTTGGAACTCTCTTCCTTCAGAAATTCGAATTTTAAAGTCTATGTATTCTTTCAAGAAAGCTGTAAAGACAATGCTGCTCTCTGGATATCAGTGATCTTATAATGTCATTGCAATTGTATCGTATGTGAAATTCCCTTGTTGAATTATCGCCGTTCAGAATTTATTGCGTAATGTTATGTAACCGATCATGACCTGTAAGTGTTCACCTGTACCTCGGTGAGAAAATACTTTGCCATGCTTAACTATTCAGTGATCCAGGTGATCTAACTTTGTGTATTAGCGAAAGCAGACAGACCTCTCCTCTCTCCTTTCTCCTATCCTATCTCTATGCAAGTCATCCCTCCCCTTATTTTCCTATAATAATGTTATGTATTATGTACGAGGGCTGCATGCAAATCAAGCAATGCTTAAGCTGTAGCCCTTCTGCGTTTCTCATTGCATCACTGATTATGTTCTGTTGTACATTGTAAAGGCAATGAAGAAACTGTATTGCTGTACATTCTAAAGGTAATGAAGAAACTTACCTTGTTAGCAATTAATGTTTATGTATATCCATTTATATGTATGGTACCATCAATGTATATGATATATATGTATGTATCTGCATGAGCAATGATATAATGCAGGAACCAATAAATTCAAATTCAAATTCATATGGGCACCCCTACCGAAACATTTATTATTATAAGCTCCCTAGTGGAGACACGATTATCATTGTAATTATTGATAATTATCGTAACAATTAACATTGTTATTAGTTCCCACCTGGAAATATTCATTATAGTTCCCTCTTGGTGACATTATTAGCATGATACTGTACATGTAATAATGATATTTGTTTGAGCTGTTTACAATATCGTCTACATAATTTGATGTCGATTGTCCGGGGCAAAATGCTTTTTAATAGGGCGTCATTTTTGTCATAATCAACAACAAGATAAAAAAAAAGATAACAAAAAGATTTTCATTGAAAGGAAGACATCATTCAGAGGATTGACGGTTCAGGTGTGATTTTCTCCAATTTTGTCTCCCTGCATACAAACTAAATTTGTTAAGATCGCAACTGCTGATCTGTAAATTAACAAACTATCGGAAAAGGGAACCAGTGGGACTCGAACCTGTCATCTACTGCTTTCCGGGCAGCGACACTACCACCAGGCTGCCCCTGGTTGCCGGCAGTGACACGATGAACATGGAACAAATGCCCAAGGTCCGAAATTCTGACATTGTTATGTTATGTAGTCCAATGCGGACAAGGCATATAAAAAAATGAAAGGAAGATATTATTCAGAGGAGTGAAGGTTCAGGTGTGAGTTTCTTCAATTTTGTCTCCCTCTACTAGCAGTAGATGACAGGTTCGAGTTCTACTGGTTCCCTTTTCCCGACAGTTTGTTAATTTACTGATCAGCAGTTGCGATCTTAACAAATTTGATTTGTAGAGTGAGGCAAATTTGAAGAAAATCACACCTAAGATTTTTATTATTATCATCTTGACCAATCTATATACAAAATTATTAAAAATTCATTACCTCCCATTTTCACTGGCATGTTTGCAAAAAACTGCTCCTTCCAGAAAATACCAAGTCGTCACTCTAACGAATTTAATTTGCCTTTAACTAGAATTGTTTTCACACAATCTATAGTTACATTTGCTTGACTAAAATATGGGAATATTCTCTGTCATAGTATAAAAGAATCCCCAAGTTTAAATTCTTTTAAGATCAATTTGAAGGGAAATTTTTTGACTATCTACAAAAAATATCTGAATCTCATCACCAAATTTAACGTTTTATACGGTTATTTTTATCCATTCAGTTACTTTTTCTTTTTATTCTAGACAGAAACATATAAATATTTCACAGAAATAGAATACATGAATTACATCACAATACATAAAAAAGCTGACTTCAAAGAATATTATAAGTATACGGAAATGCTGGCCTTATAAACGTTTTATGTGTGAGCATTATGAAATCGTAAAGTTTTATTGATCCTTTAATAGCTGCAAAAGAACCGGAACATCAATTTTTAAAATCAAGCAGTTGCTCATTGGCTCCAACCATCCATTAATTTCTCGTCTTGCTAAAGTCCTTTGTACCTGTTTTTACCTTCACACTACGTAATTAGTCCCTCTCTCTCTAGCTTTCTCCCTTCTCTACTGCGTGACAGCGACTTAGTGTAGGGATTTGTACCAGGATGTTTGTTTAGGGTTCCTTAGGCTTCAATGTCCGAGTTTATTTCGTAATTCCGCTTTTTATATAGTATAAAATATAATATCAATCATGTGATATGTTGTATATTACGAGTGGGAGAATGCATCCTACAGGCATTGCTTTTTAGCATTCCTCCCCTTGTCCAGCACTTCCGTATATTTCAATATTTTGCAAACTTATGCATTGCTTTTATTATACATTGTTATGTCACTTATGCACGTAATTTCTGTAAGGTATTAATATCTTTCTGCCGGAAATGAAAAAATAAATGAATTAATTAAAAAAAGACAACAGAAAAGGTTAACCAAACCTTGCTCTGTTCGAATCGCAATAAATAGACATTATCATTGGTAAAGCAAAAACAAAACAAAACAAAACCAAAAAAAAAAAAACCGAGACTGAGCAAGCAGCTCTCAAACGCACGAGCCATAACAACACCATAGCAATTAAATGACTATCAATCAGTCTAAAAGGACAGACCTTCAAAATGCCACTGTAATAGCTCATTTTTGCACACGACCAAAGATAGATTGAAAATAGATGACATGTACATACACACCGGCAGATGTGTGTGTGTGTGTGTGTGTGTGTGTGTGTGTGTGTGTGTGTGTGTGTGTGTGTGTGTGTGTGTGTGTGTGTGTGTGTGTGTGTGTGTTTACGTGAGTTTGTATGTGTGTGTGCATGTGCCACAGTGTACGCGAAACGAGTGCGTGTGTACCTTGGGATAAAAAAGAGAAAGTTGAGCTGACTTTGGCGATGGTATTTTGAGTCGGTTTCCGGTAACGTATTCCATGGCGGTCACGTAAGTAGCACGAGTTGGTCGCCACTGTAAGGTCGAGGGAGTGGTGTAAGTGCAAAGTAGCTGGAAACGAAGGCAGACCTGATGTAATGCAGCCATCAGGCCGCTGCTTCTCTAAATTGAATTGTGATGCCCTCCGCTCACTCGTATGAAGCTGCCCAGCAGTAAGATGGAAAGCGAATCAGTTCAGCCCTTTCTTAATCTCGCCTCATACTCTCCTGGTACCACGTAGAGGTCTCCAAATCCTCCCAGTCCCATGCGCGGCGCCATTTATCATTCCGTTGGTCCGCCTCTGCTATCTCTCGTACTGGCGTTGCTTCCCTTCTAATCTGTTAAAAATCCAAGCCATGCTTCATCTGACTCTTGTACTCATTCATGATGTGATAGTCATTTATGAAAACTTGTTGTATTTTTGCATCTATTCATCTTTTCAATTATAAAAACTTATCCTTCAACATTGCCCTATACATATATAGACCTACACGATAATATTGCATTGCTGTATCTGAATAAACATGTTTGTGTACATGCAGGTAAACGGGTCCGTAATCTTTTATCTCTTTGGTCATTCAAAAGCTCTTTTATCATACGTCATATATCTTTTTATCATTTATTTATGCATTTTTTTTAATCGCCGCAAACATGACAATCTGTATTCTCTCCCCAGTGAAATGTTTTTGGTTCTCGTAGTATTCAAGGCCCGTCATTCCCATTGCAGTTGTTTATGGAGACAGCTCCGGAGATATAGTGAATGAAGCGAGAGAGTTTATATAACAAGTAGTAAGTGATTTTTATTCTATTTCCACTATTAATATATATATATATATATATATATATATATATATATATATATATATATATATATATATATATATATATATATATATATATGTATGTATATTGATGACAGAATTAGTAATTATTGATGATTATTAGCAAGATTAGATTGACAATGGCCATGTCGTCGTTCACTCAAGTATGTAGTTCAAAGCCGCAACTTGAGTCTCACGTCCGATACGAGAGGCACCTGTGCCCCCCGCCCCAAGCTCACCTGTAACTCCCATTAACCACTCGCGTCTACACTGCACAGGCTGTCTCACTTCACTGGCACTCGAAGGGTTTATCCTACTGCATTGCTTGTCAGTGTCATTGTCAAGGGCTATTGAAGCTGCTGGTACACAGGCATTTTGACCACATAAGATACATAGAGTAAATCCTTCGCGGAAGTCATGCTGTTGTCTGTGTTCACTTGATTAAAGGGATGTATAGTATCGGTTGAGGTGAGGATACGCGCTTTTAACTTTTTTTGCGAGATACTTAGAAACTATTGTATGAAATGTTAAAGAGTATACAGTTCTAAGAAGAATTCAAGGTTTATTTGATGAATATCTAGTTTGAAATGGCTGAGATATCAAAAAAAAATAAAGTAAAACAAAACCATCAAGGATTGCTTTGGTTTTTATATCTCAGCCATTTCAAGACCAATTTTCATCAAATGAACCTTGAATTCCTCTTAGAATTACATGCTCTTTCACATTTCATAACGGGCTTCTCTTTATCCCCAAAGAACCGTCATCAAAAAATGTTAGAAGCCTGAAGCCCCATCTCAACCAAAACGTATCATGTCTTTAAATCACTCTCTGGTGATCCAAGACCACACTGCATGCTTGAATCTGTTTACTGTGTGTGCGCTGTGTCATTGATTGAATAATTACCGCGTAGAATATCTTTAATCAATTCAAAATTTAAAAACATGGAGCGATGACAAGCGATGATTTCCGAATGATAAAGCACTTGGATCACCTTCACGCCACCGTGGTATTATCGCACGAGTGGTGTGTTAGCTTTAGCTAATCAACTTTTGTTATCATTCGTCACCTTCCGAGTTCTCATCCTCATCTGATGCACTGCCTATGATTATCTTAGTCAGTATTCCATTCCGAATTTTCCACTTCCTCGATTAGAATCTCGCAGGGATAGGGGAAGAAAAAAAAAGGAAAAAAATGTAGCATCGTGGCATAATGTCTGTCCTTCCCTCCATAAAGAAAACAGCCGGCTTTCATGGAAAAGCAGAGTCTATTGAAAATGGAATGATGTCCGACTGATAAGTGCATTTTAAACGAGTAGCAAGTATTTGGATGAATGAGAAAATGATATATATATATATATATATATGTGTGTGTGTGTGTGTGTGTGTGTGTGTGTGTGTGTGTGTGTGTGTGTGTGTGTGTGTGTATAAACATGTAAGGAGAGAGAGAGAGAGGGGGGGGGGGAGGATGGAGAGAAATAACAAGCCGCCGGTTCCAGTGCATGGTTGCTGTAAGATAAATGGTGATTATAGGGTTCTAATGATGATAGTTTATTACAATAAACATGATAATGAAAATTGTTATTATTGTTATCATTGTCAACATTATCATCATTATCATTTGATTAGTAGTAGCATACCCAGGTGACAAGCATGTCTATGCCTTGGGCGAATTAGAGATGGGTGAAAGGTCCCGCCTTGTTTTCCCCTCTTCCAAGAAAAAGCACTCACTAAGTGCCAACGTGGAGGCATGAGGGTTTGTGGTGTAATCGCCATAACGCATAGAGGTGAACAGAGGTTGAGATAAGGAGTGCATTTTAGACGAGACGTTTATCTCGCATCATCCAGAGAGATGGCTAAAAGCAAACTCTTCATCCATTTGCGTCCATATGGCAAATGGAAGGCTCACTTTATTCATTTCCGCTGCGCATTGCACGACGTCGTGTGGACTATATAGGCACATCTTCCATGTACGCTCATAGCGAACTTCACTGGTATCGGTGCGCAGGAGGTAGATGTAAATCATGATGATTTTGGCGCACATTTATTCCTGTGAGTGTCGTACTGTCCATGCACGCCTAACAGCGAATTATTATTCAATAAAACCAATTTAGCAAGTGTCAAGCAGGAAACAACGAAATTTTGTCGTTATTACAACAGTGATGAATTTTAGTGTCATTGTTTTAGCATTTTCTTGCTTCCTTGACTTGTTTTGTCGTGTTATTTTCGTGTTCTTATTTTTGTTATGGTGTGTTGCTATTGCGTGCGAAGCGGCTCTTGTTTAATTCATAATCTATGACCCTAAGTAGACAAACGCGTGCTTGACGGCACTGAGTTGAGCATGACTATAGCCCTATGATATTGTATGACATTGTATTACCATTGCATTGCACTGTTTTTTTGTCCTGTTTTAATAAGTGAAGAAAGTTAAATCAAATAAAATTGAAATCCTCTCGCAGGAGATGTTTAAAGCTGACGTATAGTAATGATGTCATTACTTTGTTGTCTGAAAAAGAAAGAGAACCAGAATATCTCATAGTTTATAATGATACTCATTGTTTTGTAACTCTATGAATGAATATCGTCTTTGTTTATGCTCACCATGTTCAAATCATTATTGCATGTGATATATATATGTATGTATATATATATATATATATATATATATATATATATATATATATACATATATATATATATAGCTAAATACACTTAATTCTACACGATTCCTTTGTCAAAAATACTGAAACAAATAGATATACGAAATAGCAAATGTATGCATGCAAATTACGAAATTGATATTATCTTAGCAAGTCTGAAATTTAAAACAAAACAAACAAGATTATACAACATCTTTTGTAAAATTATGTATGAGACAAAATGATATCATTATAAATGAGTATCTGATAAGACTGGGAGTTATACTTCATTGATCAGTTTCCGTTGCCATGGGAGACAAATGATATCGATAATGATGATGACAAACGCCATCAATGGACGAGTGATATCTGTATGCACATACTCGGATAGACTTAGAAACATGTTATGATCATAATTAATATCACTATGTGAAAGAAAGCTAATATTATGAAAGATGGAAGAGACAATACGGGACATACAGACTCACATAATTATGATAACAAACTTGTTGTACATTATTCTAACACAATGTGCCAGAAATGAACCGTAATGCCCGATGTCATTATGATTGTGTTCGAACGTCACGCTTTATTGCCCGCTTTAGCGTTGGCCAATCAAATAAAGTGCGCAAAGCCTGACTATATTTACTCGCTGCAAGGTTTCATGTAAAAAGGGTGAGAAAGAGGGAGAGAAAGAGAGAGTTAAGTAGATAGATGAGTAGATAGAAGGAAGAAAAAAAAAAGAGACAGTCTCTCGCCATTATTTCGTCGACAAATCAGATCTTATAGAGGATGAAATATACCCCAACTCTTCATCTTTGCTTTTTACTACCAAACTTGCGATAACCGTTATGTCCATTATCTTTTCAGCTGCAGGTTGAACTTATAGTGAAGCGCAGAAATCTTTTGCATTTCAAAACTCGACAATCTTTTCTTCTATTTTGTTTCTCTCTCTCTCTCTCTCTCTCTCTCTCTTTTTTTTTTTTGGGGGGGGGGTTGAGTAGATCTACAGTAGATGAGAAAGTCTGGTTAATATTAATAACCTGTCAATAAACCTCTCGAGTATATATAGAAGTGATAATTATAGTAACGTCGGGAAGAATAAAGTCTACAATGGTTTGAGCCTCATAGTATGTCTGAACACTACGGATGTGTTTGATTATTTGTGTGTGTGTGTTTGTGTTTGCGTGTGTGTGTGTGTGTGTGTGTGTGCGTGTGTGTGTGCGTGTGTGTGTGTGTATGCGAGTGTGCGTGTGCGTGTTTAGAGTTGTAAACTCGGAAAAATAATGACACGAAGTTCCCTGCCTTTTGAGGTATTACATTCCGTTCTTTTTCCGATTGCACTGTGATCACATTCCATGATTGGTATACATTGTATTTTGTTAGGAGCTGGTATCAAGTCTACAGCCGTAATCCTTGAGGATATCTATTCAGTAATAGATTTGGAGTCCTCTCCTTGTCATTTGTGTGCGTGCGTGTGTGTGTGTGTGTGTGTATGTTTATTTGTTTCCAATGCACATTTTTATGAGCGCAATAAGAGAGAGGAATGCCTCCCTCTTGCAGTCCCGTTTCATTTGAATGATTGATGGCGAATTTCTGTCCGATTACCCGACAACGGACAATTGGTTATTCCTCAGGCCCGACTCTTGTAAACGAGCATACAATTGATTTTGGTGCACGCAAATACTCATTTGGCGAATAACCTGTCGATACATAGATACCTCTCGCTGTAGCAGTCTACAGACAAGTCGCGTTTGTACGAGCAGAAAGTGTTGTGGATTAGTGATTACTAGTATGTAAATGTTGCAGCTGTAAATAGAGGATACACTAGCAATGGTCAACGCAGTCACATTCATCATGCGCAGTCACCGCCCCAATCATGACCGAGCGATATCGGTAGGCCTGTTATTGAACTAAGATCGTGATGTTAAAAAGCTGTAAGTGTTCTCCAAATATTGTAACGCAAAGCAACTGTCCCAGGTACCTTTTTTTTTTTTTTATTTGACCAAGTTTTCTCGCGGTCGTAACAATGATGGTAATCTTGACTTGTGTCAAGTCATCAATTTTGCCCGTAAGGGGTTCGATATGAAGTGTGAATAGCCACGTAATGGTCGTGAACCACTTTGTAAGCCGTTATTTCTTGATAACGTGCAGTCTAGTTGCCATGACAGCGAACACATACATCACAGATGCGAATGAAAAGTGAGAGGCTGTCATATCGAATGGTGTAAAATAAACGTGCTCAATGCATTTCTTTGCTTAACCCATTCATTCTCAAAAGGTGATCAAAAGGTGATCCCGTCTTCCAGCTTACGCCATATGGTATTTGGCATCAACCTGGCGTGTGTACTATTGTGTGTGTGAGGGTGTGTGCGTGTGTCAGTGTGTGTGTTTGCGTGTGTGTAGTTTTGCGCGCTTGCTTGGTTGTGTATGAGGGTGTGTATGTGTGTATGTGTATGTTTTTTTTTTTTTTTTTTTTTTTTTGCACAATTGATGTTTACTTTACAAAGGTGAAGTGAAATTCCTTCAAGCAGTTCCAGATCCAAGTTATTCCTGTCACTATAATTATGTCAGGCTATGTCAGAGTGTATATCAATATCAATGTTTGGGTGTGATTATCAATATTAGAATAGACTGCGTGCTTGAGTATAAAGGAATGTATAATTTGCGTAGCACAATGTACTGTGCATTCTTTCGTCTTGGAGTTGATGGATAGAATCAATCGGTACTCCAAAAACTGTTTTTCCAGCCCCTTGGTCTTTTGAACTTTGCGTAGGTGTCTAAACAACACGGTTCAAGAGCTGGGACACTTCGTCCCTGGTGTTTCGTTCGTCAGTTATGTTATGGAATTAGGATGGTCCCGACTTACTTCTTTTACCTTCGGCATGGGAGGGTATTTTATGTGGGCGTTTGTCTGCAGGTTTGTGTGTCTGTTAGCAGTATCACTCATGAAGAGATAAACGGATTTAAACTGAATTTTCGCATAGATCCGTTGTGATTAAAGGAACAGGTCATTGGTTTTTGGTGGTGCTCCAAAATATGATCCGGATCTAGGGTATTTCTGTATGAAGGATACGTGTAGCCCAATATTCTGTTGATCTACAAACTCCTGCACACACGCACACTCTCTTAATACCACCCCTCATTACTTCTCTCTCTCTCTCTCTCTCCTATATAGTTTGTTCCCTCACTCCCTCTCTTTCTTTTTGTCTTAAGCTGATTTTGTAAAGTACTTCGTCACATCTTTTGTTGTTGTCGTTGAATTGGCAGGGCTAATTGATGATTGTTTGTGCAGGACAAGAATTTGAACTCACACACGCGAGGCAGATCCATCTTGATTCAACAATACTTCAATGATTCGTCAATTTCTCTCTCTCTCTCTCTTTCTCTCTCTCTCTCTTCATCCATTCATCCAGTCATCTATCAAGGTATTTACCATTCTGTTTTATTTCAAATATAGAAGTATGCTTATACATGTAATAATTATGTACAGACAATTTGTATGTGTGTACGCACGTGTCCGTATTATATGTATTTTCTATCTTAGAAACGAATATTAAAAGCACACAATTATTACTTGATGAAAGCAGTAATGTTTTGCGTCGATGAACAAGACGACCAAATCATCACAACGAAGACCTTAAACAACATTTCGATTTTTGATGTATTTATTCTTATTTATTTCTTTTTTCTTTGGGGGGGGATCATTCAGGCGCTGACAAAAAAAAAAAAAAGACTCGTCTGGAACCATCGTCTGTAAAGACACAAGGCATAGCGCATCATAGCGTCAAACACGGTGTATAGAGCCTGCTGCCATTGCCATGGCAACGTGTTCTTTCTTGCTTTGAAACCTCGTTCCCTGCATGGATGCGGCCTTTCTTTCGGGTGCAGTAATGCAATGACAAAATTGCTCCGAGTTCAGAAAAAAGTCACAATATAAGATCTCTCATGACCGCTATATTGAAACACTATATTTAAGTGGTGATGCTGAGAATATAGAATACAGTACGAGCGAATCAAACTTCTCAGTATCATTGTACAGCTGTCAGACCGATATATCTCAATAACGAACATCTGTGTATTTTTTTCTCCTCTTTGAATGGGCTTTATTGAACAGGAAATTTCCCTAAAGTCAATGTTTAGTTACATGTCCAGTGAGAATATGAGAAAATACTTTTTCACAAAAATTATCTGATTATCTGATATTGATAAGACTGCACCTATTGAACCCCCATGGGCCTATACACAATCATATTGAGCTTTATAATACTGATAAAACTTACATTACGTGTGTACATAAGTTCATATAATAGATATATTCTATATCATCAAGTTTTATCTCCTCTCTTTTGTTATTCATGTTCCTTGGCAACGAAAGTACTAATCTTACTAATTTATGCATGAATAGAAATCACTACTATATTATAGTCAGAATTTGAAAGAAGCATGTAGAGCATGAAGTGACTGTATACGGCGTTTCAGCGCACGTCATGGAGAGAGACATGCACGAATTTTCTTTCTAGTGGTTAACATGCACTGAACGAATCAAGAACCACTGTTCTCAAAAAACATTGTTCCCCCCTGGCCAAATGTCAGTGGCCAAATGCATGCCGCTGCCTAGCAACCCCATGTTACGTAAGCAATGCTTTTTTAGTAATCTAATATTTGCCCGGAACTACCATCGGATATACATAAATTCATCTATGTACAGAGAGAGACGACTTATAGGATACAATGATGCCTATAAATGCAGGAGTTGTCGGTCTGTATTGTCGAACGTGGAATTGATGTCCTGATAGGAATATCACTGGTAATGAAAAATATAGATAAGGCTTGTGTTCCACCAGTAAGAAGTACGCAATAAAAGGAATCTTGCGACATAACATCGGAAAAAGATTGTTGCCTATGTACACGGCCCTCAATGTTCGAGTTGGGAAGTAATTTTTGGTTGAATTCAACCGTATGCTACAAAACGCGCTTGTAAGCTTGCAAAAGTTGATAACATTATCATCTAACGTAATTTACAATTATGAATAATCATCTATTTATCTATCTACCTCTCTATCTATTATGCAAATGTACGTATTATTAATATCATACACACACGTACGCATATATACATATACAACTGTATAATATATAATAGACCCTACAATAAACATAATATCATAAGTTTTTATTCTGTATGTTTGTAGTTAACTGTATTTCTGTATTCTTTATACATTTGTTCTTTCGTACATTTATACAATGTAATTTACACATAATGTGTGCGATTATATTTGTGTATGAATGATGTTTGTATGTGTGTATTTGCGTATGTCTATATTCAAATGCCTTATACTCATCATCATTGGTACTCAGTGAAAACTTAACACACCTTTGCCTCCATGCTCTTCACATCCCGCCCGCCCTCCGCCAGTTCAACACAGCCAGAGAAGCACAGCAAAATGCCAGTTTGTCATTCATTAATATGCAGTGTTTCCACAGAGAGAAGTGCTCCCAAATAAACTGGTGCGGCAGTCCAAACAAAGGGAAATCCCCGAAGTGATGACAAGGGTAAAAGGAGGGCGGATAAAAAGAACCCCATGCATCCTATCACTGATTGTTTTTGATTGACAATCTACCGCTGCGACTGCTGTTGATTGGTTGGTTGGTTGGTATTTATTTCCGTCAAAATAAAAACAAGCGTGCAAATACAACAAAATAATATTTTCACACGTGATAAATACGGCCGGATAGCCTCACTCAGCGAATAGCCATCAAAAACACGCTGTTTTACTAACAGGGGACCCGTAAGTGAATTAATTTGATTCATATAACATACAATGTATTACGGAAGAACAAAAGAAAGCAAACAAACTATCGAATTGATAGTAGATTCACACACACACACACACACACACACACACACGCGCACACGCACACACACACACACACACACACACACACATACATACACACAAGTCAATTATACGCTGTATACATTACTCCTACAAATCAATTACAAAATTGCTATAATGCTAACAATTTTCAATTCTATTGTTTGGGCATCTGCTATACATTTCCTAATCTACGTTATAGATGAAAAAAAAATATACTCTTTCATGAGTGCCTTATAAGCATTATAAGTGGTTGCCTCTTTTATGATCAGAGGAAGTGAATTAAAAGCCCTACTTTCCAAATGACATCATTCTCTTGCAATTACGACACCGTTTTCCTGCAATAATTACGTCTTGGTCTTGTTCAGTTCAGTTTTACAGACCTCACAAGCCAGTCTATTTCTTCGCTAGTTGTAGTTTGCAGTTTGTATTTCTACAACAGACCATTAATCGTGCGTTATGTATTCCTCATTTCCATGATCATTCACAGGGAGTATGAAATGGATAACAAAAACATTGTGTTGAAAATATACAATATACCTGCATAGTTACCTTATACCAGGATACCACCATGACCCAGTATTGGAATACATATAATGCATCATTGCAATTCTCCATCCAAGATTCACATCTCCACAACTAACCAAAGGTGTATAGCATGTTACATAAACAGAATATTTATTTTTGTCTTACAACTGAAATTACTTGTTATTGTTCAATACAAACATCGTAAGTCAAAAAGTTAGTTTGATAAACTATAATACAGGTTAGGGAGAAAACCCATGTGGTAAATAATGAAATACTAATAGAGTTTGATTTTTTTTTCATCAATGTAAAATTGAGTGCAAACAGTTGCTATACATATATCATAAATTAACGTCAGTGCTTTATGCCATATATAGTCGATAATTATAATGTTGCCAAGGTGAGAGTAAAACTGTGCGTCGAGATTTTGATTTGTTACTACAGTGTATTTCAATTTTGTCCAAGAAAGATGACGCATCGCTTTGAAAGTTGCTAGGACGGATGACTTCTTTCTCAGCTACTGCATTAATTTCAATCGGGCATTCTTTGATCAGTTCTTTTTTGTTTCCGCTGCGACGTGACACAAGTCAGATTGTAAAGCGATTTCAACACCCTCTGCACATAACGATGTGTGGAGCACATAATATGAGCCAGGTCTCATGTAATGCCAGCAGTGCCCATTAGGATTGGGAGACAACAAGTACACTTACAGGATTTGATCTGATCCAATTCCGCGTCTAGGGCACCATCGATCCGAGCCTCTCGTCACCCGAAGCGTTCGCCGAGAGACGAGGGGAGCCAAGCAAAACAAACAGGCATCCGTTTTAATAAACTTTGCGCGCGACCCGAGACGCGACAAGATTCGTTTCTTATAAGAGATCGCCCAAAATAAGCTTGTTCTGTCGTATAAGTAACAGAGTATATACGCCCGGATAAGTCTCAAACCGTTGTATGAAGGTCCTTTTTTCAACGTCATCAACAAACAAAGAAATGATGTATACCTGTATCACCTAAAAGGTACCAGACAACATAATCCTGGAATTCATTTTGATCTTTACCAATCTGTCCCCTCCAGTGTACAATTAAAAAATTGAAATACAGGATAACATCTATGTATATTTGAGCACCATGGCCCGAATTCACGAAGGTGGTACAAATGAAACCATGGTTTAAACCATGGACAAAAACCATGGAGCGCCAATTAATTTGTACCACCTTCGTGAATTCGGGCCTGTATGTATAAGGATATACATTACAGAAATAAAAATTCAAACCCTAGTTTTTTAGTGTTCATCATGGGACATGCGCAGAGAACTGCGTCATAACTCTTCTATTACGAATTTAAGTTTTTACACATCTCTCTCTCTCCGGGTACTCTCCCCCCTTTATATCTCTTTTTATCTCTGTATGTATGTCTGTATGTGTGTTTGTGTGGGTGTTATGTGTGTGTGTGTGTGTGTGTGTGTGTGTGCGTGTGTGTGTGTGTGTGTGTGTGTGTGTGTGTGTGCGCGTGTGTGTGTGTGTGTGTGTGTGTGTGTGTGTGTGTGTGTGTGTGTGTGTGTGTGTGTGTGTGTGTGTGTGTATCCAAGGAGCTTCAAACAAGTGTTTGAAGCTCCTTAGTGTGTGTGTGTGACGGCGTGCGCACATACTATGCCAACAAAATAAATCGACACAATTTATACCGGTAATGATAATGATTGTGTTTGTGATCACTCGCCGAGAGACACGTCACCAAATCATGAACAGTTTCCACTGTTAAAGTTTTTGAACCATGACAACTGTGTTCGATTGGCTTGTATACTACCATCACGAGTATGTCACGTGTTAACTCGGCGTCCTTTGAGGTCTCATGAATGTATAATTACTTCCGATGTAGATAAAGATAAAGTGTTATTTTAACGAAATGTTGTACTTCTCTCTTTGACATCTATGCAAAACCAACAACTTCGTTTACTGATAAATCCTTCTATTTTAGATGGGAAGGAGGGAAGGATGATGATGATGATGATGATGGCACGCTTATTACTCTCATTGTTATTATTACTCCTACTACTACCTCTGCTAATACTACTACTACTACTACTACTACTACTACTACTACTACTAACTACTACTACCACATGTACTACATTTCTAATGCTGTTATCATTATCATTGTCGTTACTGTTATTATCGTTACAATCATCAGCATTATTACTGAAACTTTCATCATTACTGGTGATAGCAGCATTGATTTTTTTTTTAAGCACTGTAAAAAGGTTTTAATTTCACCAGTTTTCGTTATAGATGAGCAACTGATGAGTACCAGTAGTTCTGCTGTTTTTGTCTTGTTTGCTTTGTTTTCTAATCACTAAGATACACAATTGGCATCAAGTTCGTGTGATGATGCTATCATAAATGTCATGTTTACGTCAAATTACTGCCGTCTACATTAGAAATTGACGTAAATGTTTTGCCTTGTAAGGAGTGAAAAAAATCTTCCTCAATAGAGGGCGACATACAATAAGATAATCGTCTGTTGGTTGCTTTACGATACATACTAGCCCAGTAGCAAAGAACAGATACAAAATGTGGAAAAGTTTAGACGTGTCCACAAGACCGCCCCGATATTGTGTCCTAGTTGTCCTGACTATCGTAAATGTCTAGAAGTGTATTAAAGTAAAATATCAGCAAAGACTACGTATCAAAAGGATATGCTGTTATTTTTTTCAGGTCTCAGAAACATAGTGTAAAATGAACATTATTATTGTTATGTTTTTCACTACTACGTAATTATCACTTTATTATTATTGTTGTTGCAACTGATAATGATGACGAGTTTCAAAACCTCTTATTCTTATTGTTGTCATTATTTTTTATTTTTTATGCAGCTTGATGACTTTTCAGCATTACGAGTTACGAAGGAAACGCTTTGACTTTTTCGGTGTTCTTTGTTAAACTATGATTGTGTTTCGTACTTTTATTGTGATTGCTGGATGATACACATGATAAAGTCATTGAGCTCTCCTAAGAAGAACATCAGTATCATAAAGGCATAGCTGATGCATGTAGGGGCTTATACAGTCCTTGGCTTTTTTTTTTCAACGAAATAAAAGAAAATACAAAATGATATTAACAGACACGATTATTTTACCAAAATCATCACGAAATGATATCAGTAGTGATTGTCATCATCGTCGTCATCATAATGAAGAAAATATAACTAAACTTTAGACATCAGCTAGTCTGTCCATTGCTTGCAAAGCTTTCGCATTATATTCGGTGATTCAGGTTCCATTGCAGAGAAAATTGATCCCGATGAAATGGCCAAACGATCTGCCGCCCCCTCGTGCCCACAGGGCGAGTGCAGTTGTAGAGGCCTGAACATAGACACGGAACTTCATATAGCATTGTTTCTTTATGTGTGTGTGTGTGTGGGGGGGGGGGGGGGGGGGCTAGAAAGGTAGCAGGACCTGAAATTTTTCAGTTGATGCAGTTTGTATGATTTTTTTTCTTCAGTCAGTAGCCAAAAACAACACAACACAACACAACACAAAACAAAACATGCAAACCAAAAGCATGAGATATCGTTAGGAACGAGGAGTAAACAATTGCTTTACACTGATTGCTGGAGATCGGTGAGGGCGTGCGATGAGATGGATAGTAAGTCCTATTATATGTAATAACATGTTCTGTACATAATGTGCATGTGAGTACCTTATGTCTGTATAGGACCTATGGACGTATAGTTTGTGTGCAGGGCCTAGGTCCTTTTATGTGATGATGAATGTGTGTATGCGACAATTCATGTGTCTGCCATTATATATGAGTGAGGGTGTGTGTATGTATAAACTATTTCTATGCTTTTCTTGAAATTGCCTCTCTTAGCAGCAGCGAACAATTTGATCAGCCTAATTTGGAACTCTCCTATATAGAGACGCCTAAATTAACCATTATTTGCTTTTGCGTAATATTAAAAAGGAAAATGTGAATGTATGATAATACATTATTATGCATACATGTTAATTGCTGTCTTTGCGGTGCTCATGCATGTGTTTGCGTGTGCAGATGTTGTGAATTTACGTGTATGGGTTCAAGCATCTTACTATGAATACAACATGAAAGACGATACGATCAATTACTGTTTTCTCATTTCCAGTAGATCCCCAAATCCCAAAGGCATGAAAAGATTAGTTACCCTCAAAATAGAGGTCTCGTGTTACCTTGAAAAAACCACACACACAACAAAACCGTGATGTCTCGTGAGCTAATTAACTGTCCAAAATGCGGTTGGTTTAGTGCTTCCTCCATGATTGGAAAAAACAAACACATTTGTCGACCAGTTTCTGTTCTCAAACCACCATGAACGCATCCATAAACAGGGGAAATGATGACCATTCATGACATTTGCTCCTGCGACAACATTGCTCCCGTGAAATATCTGCACGCTAAGCCAAACATAATTTCTACCCACAAACATAACCCAAACCCTATCCCTAATAATCACAGCAAACTAAACCTGAACCCTATCGTAACCATAATCCTAACCCTAACCCTTGGAGAAAATAAGACCAGAGCAATTGTCGCAGGAGCAAAATAATGTCGTGTCACCGAAATGTTTCGTGCAAAATTAGGAAGGAGGGGGGGGGGTGAGGGATATCATTCTATAAGTAATATGATAAGACATTTTAGGAAAAGTATCGCAGTGCAAAATTTTATGAACACCACATTGGAGGGCTCGCATTGACACTCATAACACTTTTTATAGTCGTGGTACATTCTTTTCACATAGTGATCAATCCTGTTATCACCGAAGGAGGGACTTGGCACTAAAATCTTGCGATAGTAATCCCATTCTGAGACAGGAGTACTGGAAGGGTTAAAGGAACTATGCAATGTAAATGCACGTCGACTTGTTTTGAGTCATGATACACTGATCATCACTTGTCTTATGTGGCCAACAGAATATCTAAGTATGTGTCATATATTTCATAATTTTTTTCTACTATTTTTTCTTCAGATTACTTTGATATTTCCATGTTACTAATATGAGAAACCAAAGACATTACATGGGGGAAATAATATGTAAAGTATGTTCAGTCTATTTGTAGGTACATTTCAATGTCTTTTGTTAATCTCACTCTCACTTTACAGATTGACAGATGATGTCACTAACAGAATCTTGGTTTGGAAGGTTTCTATGGGCGTATCCAAGTAATCGTAAAAAGAATATAAAGAATATAATGACACTTATCTGTACATACCTTTGGCCACATAAATGATGATCAGGGTATCATGAATAAGTACACGTCAACATGTAGGGTGTTGTGCTAGGGTTGTGCATGAACTTTGAATAAAATAACTGTATTACTGTATTGCAATGCCCCTTGATAATCTTAACTGCGCGTCGAGATAATGGTATACTTGTATAGCCGTTAATTGGCACTCGTCGTCGCCGTGCAATGATTCTTTCTGCAGACAATTTACTATAGCGTTATCGCTGTGTGTCTGTATAATATGTGTGTGTGTGTGTGTGTGTGTGTGTGTGTGTGTGTGTGTGTGTGTGTATGTGTGTGTGTGTGTGTGTGTAAAGAGAGAGAGAGAGAGAGAGAGAGAGAAGAGTGAGCAATAGAGAGAGCTGAGAGAGTTTGTGGCGTTTGTGCGTGTGCGTGCTATAACGTTGATTCTTGTAACAACTACTCGGCGACGCGCCCCATTAACCGATTTAAAATGCGCGAAGTTGATTATGATATCGCAGGTATCGATACCCCTTGGGACCGGTAATAACGATTATAATAATCAAGACGCTCCGCCCGGAGGTATATCATACCCTTGGCTCGTCTGACGCTCTGTCACCTGATTCGGTTATTTCAGAGCTCAGTAGTACCGCATGACTTGTTTGCAGGCCCCGGGCTAGACACCCGAGAGAATGTAAACCTGAGAAGAAGAAGAAGAAGAAGAAGAAGAAGAAGAAGAAGAAAAAAAGTGTAGATAGAAAGAGAGAAAGGAAAAAAAAGAAGAAGAAAGAAACAAGAAAAAAAAACTACAGAGAAAAGGGGCATTTTTATTTGCTCCTTCGTGAGATATTTAGGCAGGGTGAATAATGCATGGGCCAAATGTGGTGTTATCATGCGTGCGTCGTGCGGTTATGGTGCTCGTTCATTATGGATAGCGCGTCCTGCTGGGACGGAGTGGTGACGTTGGGATATTTCTTCCCAGAGCACCAGCGCGCGGACCCACGCCGTGTAGTGCTCAGCTTTGTCAGTGCTAGTAAACTAGCAACTGTATATTGTAGCATGATATGTAAATGTTTTATAACGAAACAGTGTCTCACTGTTGTTGTTATCATGCATTAGTTGTTATATTTTCAGATTAAAACCACCATCACTTGCCCATCTGGTCTTCGTCGCCATCTCGAGACTAAATAATGAGTATAATGATGATTTAGGCGATGGTAATGATGATGATAGTGTTATCTTATGAAGATAGCAATAGGCCTACTGTTAATTAAAAGGTATTTAGGTATTTTTTTTTTTACAACAGTCTCTATAATTGCGATATTATACAGAGTATATAGGACTTAAAGTCATGATAGTTACAATGCAACCGTATTCTTTACCCTTCTAGCTATCGTCATCATGTCTACAATCACAACTACAAACATAAAAATTAGAAAGAAGACAGAGAGAGAGAAAGAGAGAGAGAGTTAATAAAGTTGGTTACTTACATGGTGCTATTCAAATTATCAGCTGGTACAGCGGGTGCGGGCTTTTTTACTCTTTTTTTTTTTTAGTGGATTTTGTTTTCAAATATTACTAGACAAAATATTGAATAGAATTTATTCCCGAAAGATACAAACTTTGTATATGTCATGCCGAAATTCAAAGTTTTGCACTTCTTCTGCGCCCATGATATGATTGATTGTGTATTTCATATGGAATTTCATAACGAAATGGACAATTATTTGATAGCTGATGCTCCCTTAGCTACCCCACCCCCCCCCCCCCCCACAAAAAAAAAGAATAATCATTTGACAACCGATACACTGCATTTCATGATGAAAAGTAGCAACTGCGGCTGTTGTGGTCAGAAGATATTCATTCTGGCGCCAGATCGCGCTGAATCCTCAATCTCTCATCATGTTATCACTATTTAATAAGCACCTCAATACATTATCACAAACGTTTGGTCTGGAGCCATATTGGTTCAGTAGATAAGAACACGGGCGCTAAATCTTCGAGTCCATGGTTGTGCCCCTTATCACTGCCTCAGTCCTTCAAAGGAGGCTTCTTTAAAGGAACATTCCATCCTGATACTATGTTGCTTTGTTTGCAAGTAGAAAAAAATCAATGGTAATATAGTCATGAAATTTTGCAAGAAAAAAAGAAAATAAAGAAAATCAGCCAAACACAAAACCAAACACGCACACGCACACACAAACACACACACCCACACACACAATAAACTGTTAAAGCTTTAGATAGTAAAACAAATCAGCAACTTTATGTCACGTATGTTGAGCCGGCCTCCATTTGTTTGTGGTTTTTTTTTACATAATTTTTTTTTTCAAAACTTATAACTCTCATCACAAGAACTGGTTTGAAAAATGTTTGTGTTGGTTTTTTTTTTTCTCTCTCTCTTTCTCTCAGGAGGAAAAATGAAACTCTTTGTGTGCAAACCGAATGGAGAGCTGCTCAGCACCTACATCAGACAGATTTACCAATTTTGCCTTCCTCTCTAATAAAATTTGAACAGTTTATAACTTTTATTTTCTACGTGCCCCTTATCCCTAATCTCCCGATATTTCTAATCTTTATGTTTTCATTAAAAAAAAAAACACAGAATAAAATCAAGAAAGATTTTCCCTTTAAGCTGTCAATCCAGCGGTAGCTTGGTATAAAGTGCTAAGTGCTTCCCTAGTGGGGAACGTATACAGTGAATTCTAATACACACACACGCACACGCACGCATGCGCCCACACACACACACACACACACACACACACACACAAACACACACACACATACACACACACACACACACACACACACACACACACACACACACACACACACACACATACAATCTGGGAACACTGAATTATACGCACTCCTGCATGCTATACTCAGTATATTGGCACGTGACCGATACAGACGTACACTATACCTTCGTTATTCACGATCACCGGGACTGTCAAATAGACGCATCTGTTAAGTTCATCAACCTTGCTCGATGGTTAATAATCAGATTTGACGTATTATAGGCTTACCACTGCAAAGTTTACAATCATCATCATCAGGGCTAATTTCCCCTATAGTCAAATCTCTTCTCACTGTCCTTTTTTTTTTGCTTTTGTTTTGGTTTAGTCTGCTATAGTGCTTAATAAACTTTTTTTTTTTTCCCAACCCCATCTTTTCTTAATTATTATTTGTGTGATTGGCCACAAACGTATTCCAATTTTGACATTTTGGCTTGTTCAAATTAATTTAGTTCATAAATAGATCAACAGGAAGCGTTGGTCCGAGATTGATCGAAAATAAAAACCACACCAATATTTTGCAAAAACATTTCCATAATAGTAAATATATATATATATATATATATATATATATATATATATATATATATATATATATATATATAGAGAGAGAGAGAGAGAGAGAGAGAGAGAGAGAGAGAGCTGCACATATATATAGGTTTAACTACATTGTATGATTATATAAGTGATTGATTCATTTCACCGGTGTGGGCTTATTACGCATTACTCATTCCAAAATGATATTTATTAAACCAATCAAAGTCTTTCTTCTGGGCATATTAGCACGAATTTTTCCGATACCAATCTCGCCCCACCCCCCCCCCCCCAAAAAAAAGAGATATGGAGAAAATAACGATATAATCATCGATGAATTTCATTAAGATTGAACTTCCGCCAAAGTGTCTTGCCACTGCCAGCACCAAAAACTTCACATCTCTCTCTCCCTCCCTTCTCTGTCTCTCACTCCCCTTCTTCTTCACTCCCTGGTTTTCTGTATTTCCCTCGGTATGTCTTCCTGTATATCTATCTATCTTTCTATCTATCTTTCTATCTTTCTATCTATCTTTCTATCCATCAATCTATTCGTCTACCCAACTTTTTAGCCTTTTCTCTTGTTCTGCTCTCTATATTCTATACGACAGGAATGCTAAGTCGATGGGTTTGACTTGGGCAGTGGAAGAGAGCGCTTTACCTTTAATATGGGCGTCGACGAAGAACAAGCGATGAAGAGGCGGCCACTCGAAATCAATCATCTTGCTTTTAGACAAATTGCAAAGTAATGACTTCGTATTTCCTCTTCTCTTCTCCAATATCGCCCAATCATGAAGTCGCTATACCGATGTACGTGTGCGTTTGCTGATTTGTTTGTTTTTCAGCCGCATCCCACGTTTCCTATCCTCCTTTTTTTCTCTTCTAGTTCGTTATTGATGTCCTTTCATTTTGTATTATACTTTTTAGGTTTTTTGGGGTTTTTTTTCCCCCAGGGTGCCTCCGTCGGTTGTTGTTGTTCAATTCTGGGAGGGTTGCTGTCTGCTGCGTTCTGACATTCATCGTGTCATTTTTGTTGCAAGTGTCCATCTATCTGCGCACGACACAAAGGGCTCCAAACGACAGAAGCCCTTCCATTTCTTTTCATTGTGTGTATGAATGTGTGTGTGTTTAAGGTGATTGCACAAATATTTCTTAATGATAGAATATCAACTTTAAAAAAATGAAATGCATTGAATCCCAGTCCAAATCGCTTCGAACATGTAAAATATTTCAGCGTGTGGTTTCTGTCAAAACATAACTATGTTGCTCACGTTCTCTGACGTTGTGAAACGAAATATAATTCCACCTTATTCAAAATGCAAAGAATGCAATCTAGCAAGCAGCGGAAACATTGTCTAGTGAGTGGTCTTGATCCGAGATCGTGAGTTTTTGTATGCGCACAAACGTCAGGAGATTTCAGAAAACTAAGAAGAAGAATAATAAAGACAAAGAAAAATCGCGGCTTCAGACACGAGCCACTGTCGCACAAGCAAAACTTCGCGAAGTTTGCTCCTCCGTTGACAGCTCGAAATTTGAGTCAGTGGTGCGCATGCGCAACAAAGAAGAACGCGCGCTTCATCTGACAGCTAATCATTGTTGCGTAACAATGCATAAACGAACATCTCAATGAGCGCGCACTTTAGAGGTACCGCCCACGAACAGGTGGTGGACTGGTCACGTGACAAACTTCGCGAAGTTTCGGCAACGAGCGTTCAGAATGTACTGCACAAACTTCAAGGAGATTTGCGGGGGTTCGGGAAATTTTTCTAGTCTGGGGAATTTGGAAAGAAGTTTGGCGAGAAGTTTTTGGAAAGTTTGCGGTGACACTGGAAAAACTTCGAGAACGTGAACCTTTGCAGTTTTGCCGCTGTGACGCCGGCTACTCCAACTGTGAAGTTTTCACGCACTACATTTTGTCGCACACTTTATAAACACTCCCTAGAGAGGGAGCGCTTGTCTGTATGAACGTCGCGCAAGAGGTAGCCGCTAATGCATCTATTAGCTCGCCCTTGGAAATGGGCAGTGTATATTATTAACCAGTCCGTCATTCCATCAAGGAGGTAATGATGAGCAGGTGTGAGCGTGAGTGCGTATATTATGTGCATGTGTGCGTGTAAGGGTGCGAGGGAGGGTTTTTTCCCCGTTTGCTATTTTTTTCTTTTTCACATGATGGATTCCGGAGAATTATGTGTTCACTTTGTTTGATTTGTTATCATCTGATACGATAAGTTTGTGTGAAGTTTGTGTTGAATTCTTAATCACGTGATGATCTAAATGAAATCAAACACACATGCGGGGTAGCTATAACATACAAAACAGCAGCAAATACACTATCAAGCGTAGAATATTTCTAAATCCCTATTCCTCATTTTGATTAAATAATGTCTTCCGTTGAGATTATCCTTATTACTTCAAGGGTATCTGAGCATAGTTATGACACATTCTACTGACTGGCACTTAAATATATCGACTACCAGTCCAAGCCTTCCGGATGAGATTTAATGGCAAACGTTGGTCCCATAGTTGCTTGCACAAATTTACTTATATGTCCTTAATGGCCATGTATTTTGTACACGATCAATCTCCTGCGATTGAGATATAATCTAAATATTACACTTTTACTCCTTTCCTAGTCTTAAAACATTGGGGCAAATCCTTTCGTATGTCTAATGTAGAGCAATCGGTCATTTTCTTTGTAGATAACAAATTTTTCTTAAGAAATGTTGTTGTGAATCTATATATGACTTAAAATGAATTGTATTTGTATTACCTTTCTGTAGAATGGGAGCATGAAAGTACAATTGAATTTTCATTAAATAATCAAACAAAATGGGGTAATGCAAGAAAGGCCATGGTATCGTATTAACATGATTTACTCTGTATAAGTTAATTTTTGTTTTTACTGATTAATTCTCTTTAAATTTCTTGACCATATCTTGGCGTAGTGTTATCTTATCCTTTCTCCTACTAGTATTCCCTTTAGTAAATGCCCACATCATACGCACACACAAAAATAAGATAGTATCTGTATATTATCACTTGTCATCGTTATTTTCTATGTAAGACATTGATCATCCCATCAGATTATTACTATTATGATCATCAGCCTATTTTGCGTGCTCTCCATGTATGCATATGCCTTGAAAAAAAAAAACCCCAGCAGATGAAGTCCAATCAATTTTCAGTAGTATTATTGGAATGGTAATCATATCAACTGCTTGAGTGGCTAGCCGATCTGACCTCTTCAAAGAATACTCCGTCTTGTTAAACAACAATTTTGGGACAGGACGGTAGTAAAAGAGGG
The DNA here is from genome assembly GCF_964275005.1 of Diadema setosum. Lineage (NCBI taxonomy): Eukaryota > Metazoa > Echinodermata > Echinoidea > Diadematoida > Diadematidae > Diadema > Diadema setosum. The sequence goes on from NC_092702.1 coordinate 15,147,901, forward strand.
ACACGACGGAGAAATTTTGTAAATTTTCAAAGAATGGGCATTGAAATAATATGCTTGCGCTTCGTTGCTGATATTGTGAGGTTATAGTATATGAAGGCGTGCAAAATCTGCAGGCTCCATCTACTAGAGCTTTAATGCTAATAATTTTATGCATGGTATAACAATCTGCACACTTCGAAAGTGATAATAATTTGCTTATAAAACGTATTTTGTCAACGCTCAATCTAAGTATTTGAAATATCATGCAACGCGCTTTCAGAGATGGTAGTAACAATCGCGTGGCATATGACAAAATTGTGGGGTTGGTAATGGTGGTAGTGCTTGTGAGTACATGTGTTATGCTTGTTAGTGTGAGAGCGGGGATTGTGTGGATGTATAATAAGGGGTGCCTTTTTACGGTGATGCTTGGTCTTTGTCATGCCAATGTGTTCAATTTTACTTTCATTGTCTTGATTTCCTCACACTTTTCTCCAATAACCTATGACAATATAAGCTCTGGAGGTTGGATTTCCCTAACCTTCATTATAAGAATGTTTGGGCAGAAGTTGAACACTCTAAAGATAAATTCACCATTATGATCTCGTTTTAGCTCGCATTATGTAAATGAGAATTTGATTTGCTTACTCGTGCTATACTGGAAGAAATTCTGTAAAGAGATTAGATTCTTGCTCAAATTTTATCATTATCAGCATCAGAAGGATCTTTGAAATATCTCCTAGAGAAATTATAGCACTATAGTGCAACATGCATGATGTAGTATTTATACTTCCTTATATATCTATTTTTTGACGTTATACATACATGGGAGTCCGCATGGTGGCGCTCAATCAACGCTGGTTAAGTGTTCTTTTTGTGCGTATATATATAGCTGACGCTTATAATCGTTTTGTATCTATCGTAGACTGTAATCCTTATATGTTTATAGTGTTTTATAAATTCCATCGTTACGATCTTTCTTGCATTTCGTTTATTGTTCGCGTGCTTAAAAAAGTTATCATTCTATTCTCTCCTCATAGCCACGTCTTCTTATAATGACAAAGCTGAAACTATCGCAGAATTATTATCGTAAAATTCGCATTCAATATCATAATGTTAATTGTTCTAATACCCTTTCTTTCTATGAACTGGTTTAAGTTGTTGATAAATGTAATAGTGATTATATCAGTTGGAATATCTTTATTATGGTGACAGTATCAATGGTGAAGAATGCGCCACTGATGTATGGTGAATAATAATGTTGTTTCAAGTGATTTTGATGAAAATTATGTCAATAATGGGAATGACAAAAGTCAAGCACAACAGCAACATAGACGGATCCTGCCATTCACATTCACGCTCTAAAAAGCATTTATATTTTCAGCTCTGGTATAACAGCTCGATCGTTGTCTAGAATTGCTTGCCTGGCTCTCTATACCACGTATCTTTACATTAATATTGTTTTAAATAGGATGTAACTCTATTCATAGGGATGGTCATACAACTATTATATGGATGTAAATATGATATTCTGAGTTCAACTCGTTGCACAGTCGTTCCTTGCTCAGACTTTCATTTTTTCCTTACACACTATAAATAGCTTGCGCTCCTGTCTGCATGCCAAAGATAATACTGTCTTGTTGAAAGGGCGTAGTTTCTCATTAATTAGAAAGCTCTCTACGACCTTGTAGGGGTTGATCATTTGGCTACAAGGGCTTTTTACTATGGTTGCCTGCGAGCTACCGGCGAACAGTTTGGCTCTTTAATCAAACATGACACCAATCTGCATAAAAATAATCATTCAAACACGTCTCTGAGTTTACACCCCCTGACGTAATTGAACGATTACATCGATCACGTTTTCTTGTTTGTTAATGTATTCGTTAGGTAGATGATATTTCCTTTTATGTAATCATATTATTCTCATAATGAAGTCCCACAAAACGCAAACCTGATGGGAGTGAACAAAACCTTTGCGCCTATATATGTTTGCCATTATTTTCATATACGATGTATCACCATGACAATGTACAATACATTTTTGACTTATTATTACTTCTAGTGGATTCATTCAACTCCATTTCATTTACAGATCAGTCGACCGTCCATGGGAGAGGTGTGTGTTGTATTAATGAAGTATTAATGTTGAGGTATAAACGCATGAAGCAACATAATATCCATTCTTTTATCTGCCAAGGAATGACCTATTGTTGAAATGAATCGTATTGGTGGGAAATATGGGCAACATGACAAAAGAATGGCGATGGATTTTTTTTTTCCACGTTCACAATACTCTTGTAAGTATGTTCTTACTCTCTTTAGCACAATTTTTATCCGTGAGCGCGTTCCCATTTTCCTCGACTCAAAGGTTCTTACTCTCCTTGAATACGGGTACAGTACGCGAATACGTTCTCACTCGTTCTCACTCCATTGTACAGGAACACAATCTCGCTTCCTTTGAATACGTTCTAACTCTCCTTGTAACGGATATCTTATTCCCCTTTACTGCAAAAAGATCGGCGTTAGATTTCACACCAGGGTTGTTCAATCTAACACAAACCAGTATCAATACAGGACAACACCAACAGGTGTAGAAAGTATATGTTGTGATGGTGTTGAAAAGTGTTCACCTGGCACTTCGTGCATGGTGTAAATTATTTGATACTGTAGCCGGTGATATTTTTGATACTGCATGCGCTGGTGTTAATTCAACAATGACACTACATGGAGTTGATGTGACAGTAACGGTGTTAATTTCAATGGTATTATACCCGCTCAGTGTGAATAGGAGACCACACCCTCTGGTGTTATACTGTGGTGCAAATGTCTTAGCATTTTTTTCTTCTCAAAATGCAAGTCAATCGGGAAATTTTTGTTCTTCTTGTTGAAATTCAAAATCAACAAGATGAGCAGGAACTAATTATCTTATCAAAAAAAAGTGTAAAAGTTTTATATTTTGAAGTGACACCCGTGTGTGTTCATGTAATACAACAACCAAATGAGCACCGGAAATTCAACACCAGCTCGGTGTTTCATATTTAACATCCGATTTTCTGCAGTGTTGAATACGTCCCACTCTTCTTGAATATCCTATACGTTCCACCCAAAAACATGTTCCATTCCCCTTTAATATCTACGCTCTCACTCCCCTTAATGTGCTGATGGAGTATAAAATCTCTCCTTTATAGAACATTCTCCTTCTCATTGAGTGCATTCTCACTCTCTTTCAGTATACGCTTTTTCTGTTTTTTATACACTCCTTGTCTCTTTCGGTAATACTAAACGTTATCAACATCGTCGGTATAAACATTTCATTAATGACCATCATGATCATCGACGTCTTTATCATAACATCGGCAGAACTAAAAGAAGACGAAAACTGAAGGGCAAAAGAAGAAGTGACTGAATGAGACAAAACGTAAAAGGAATAATTATGGTTATACAGGAGACAAGAGAAGATGAAGGAGATTAAGAAGGGAAGAATAAAGAAGACGAGAGAAAATAAATTAGATGTAGGCCTGTACCAAGCGAAGTTACAATAGGAAAAGAATTTAGAGTATAAAGGGGGACAATAAAGAAAATACGAAGACGCTAAGGCCAAAAGAAGAAGAGGAGGAGGAGGAGGAGTGTATAAAAACAGGTGTGAAGAAATCACAAAGTCAGAAGAAAACAACCGAAATCCAATTTCATGTCTTCAGTCAAATTTATCTAGAGCAGTCCATGAGCGAAGTGGAAGATTTTAAGTTACAATAATCAGATTCTAATCCTTGCCATTGATGCCGTCTTATAGGAAATAACAAAAAGAGTGCCCACATTGTCTCCAAATCGCATACCTTCTTAACCACATTTCTTTGTACAGTGCTATAGTATGTACAATCAAACGCTTTCACCTTAGATTGTATTTTTGTTTAGCTTTCTAATGAAATGCAGGCCTCCTATTTTCACCTTTACAAATTCGCATCATCAACGGTGCGAGAAGAAGGGTCGTAATGCAATTAATGAATGAACAAATCAGTAAGTAATTATGTGTTATGCGCATGTATGTGTATTTAGCAAATAGTTATTGACAGGGCCTATATTGTAATTGTTTAGACATACAAGTCGGATTAGGTAGGAAATGGATTTTATCTCCCAGTCCATTAGCCACAGCACGCGTGGGTTCCTGGATGTCTCAATTCCAGAGGGGAGAATCGACACCTCAGATCGTGTGAGTATACCAATTGAGACATTTCCATCTCTTCATTTAATCACTTTGGTATAGATATTTACAATTCTATAGAGACGATAAGTAGCTTTTCTTGGCCATTACTGCTGTTGATAGCTATTTTCACAACACCATCTGAGCGATTATTGTCCGTAAATCGATCATTATGGATATCACCTTAGTCCTAGACAACGTCATTCGACGTTCATATCTTATTCGGATAAATTCGATAGAAAACCTCAATTCCCCGCCAGCGGAGAAGCCTTGCACGTGGGCCATGACCCGTTGGTGACCCGAAACACGCAGAGGCCGTTCACATGGCATTTGTCGTATAATGTACACAACACGCACACAGCTGTCTGCCTAGCTGGGCACGTAGATCAACTGCAATCATACCGCTACTACAAGCCGGGTCGGTACGCTCGCGACTTGCTGCTCCGTAAATTTTGCTTTGGCATTGCACAGTGTGTACACATCAATAACAAGACGTACGCTCCTTCATCCGTCGACTTGGTGGGAATTTTACTTTGGACATAATCAGTAAGTAGACTCGTGTTTTCTACTTTGACGGAGAAAATTACAGTTTGATCCCAGAATTCCGTAAAACTGACGCTGCTCCTCTTATGTCTTACAGTGGGACAAGTGTTAAAGCGGGCCAAAGCGAAGAGAAAGAAGGAAAAAGGTGGTCAGTCGGTGCAGTGCTCTTCAAGTAGTGAGTACTAATGAATTAACATTCTAGTGTGCTCCTGTCAACAGCGTCTGACTAGCGCATGCCGTGTGAAAATGATGTCATGATATTATGATAATAAAATTGTTAACATGGAAATTTTGTTTGTAGATTGATTGGAACATATTCAACAGGTCAAAGTGTCTCATTGTACAATATTTGAGAAGTGTACTGAAAGAGAAAGTGAGAGAGACATTGTACAATATTTGAGAAGTGTACTGAAAGAGAAAGTGCATGAGAGAGAGGAATAGGAAGAGGGAAGAGATAGAGTGGAGAGAAAGTACAGATGAACGGGTAAGCCGGGTAAACTCTTAACATTGAATATGATCATCGCTGAACTCTTTTAAGATCTTCTACTGGTCTAGTACCTACTGTGTGCCTCTACTTGAGTTACAGTATCACAGTTTATGCCCTGGTGAAGGCAGTGGACCAAATGAGCTGGTAGTCTTTTGACAGTCATAGAATGTGTGGCATTCAGAACTTGGTTGTCATTATCATACTAATTGCTCACAGAAGCACCCCACTGCATCTAGATCCCTACCTCTCTGTGTGTACTATGTCTGTGAGTGTAATGTCACAGGTGCTGACCTCTTCAACCATGACCTCACACTATGCTATGATGGCCAGCTGATGTAGCACCTGTAATGAAGTCATCTCCATATCAGGGCCCCATTTCATAAAGAGTTGATATGATAGCAACTCTTGCTGGAATGATTGTCACATGTGGTAATGACAAGAATCCAGCTTCCTGATTGGCTGTTGCTATGGGAAGTTGCTATTCTACCAAGAGTTGCTATCCTAACATCTTTTATGAAATGGGGCCCAGGACTCACCTGTAGACCTATAGGCCTACCTTACCAATATTCTGTATCAGAAAACAATGAAGTGCTGAAATGATATCAAAGTGTATAGACCTAGTGTTATCTTAGTAGTATGTTATGTCTAAAACTGAAAATCTCTTTTTGAGCATTATGGTGCTGATGATATTTCTATACTAACTGTCTGGTCAGGGAGTGAATTTGCTCCCCCCTTCCCCTGTCTTATAAATATCATCTCAATAGAAAAAGAATAAGAAAGAATAAGAAGAGACATGCAGAGAGGGAAAAAATAAGAGAGGGTAAGGGAAATGTATAGATGAGTGAGAGAAGATTAGAATAAGAATGAGATAAAAGAGAGAGAAAAATACATATTATGTAGAAGGAAAGAGAGTAGAAATAATAAGAGCAAGAACACACCTTGGCTGTGAAAAATCAAAAGCCTTCAACTGACTGATGCTGTCTGCTGTTATACATGTATATGTACTCAGTATGTGTGCATTTAATTCATGTGGATGCTCACTTTCAAGCATTATGTTTTCCAGCAACTTGTTCGTGAGATTGCTCAGGATTGCTCAGTTAATCCTGTCCACAGTGCTTAAATGGTGCCTGATAAAAAAAAGAAACATACAAAGAAGTGATTTTTCTGGCAAGATCTTGGATAATACATCTTTTTCTCAGTCTGAGGCAGGGTCTACTCAGATTTGAGGCTCACAAATGTTAACAGTGTCAGAATGTTTTGCATTCTCATTCACACAAATAATAGTAGAGCATAATCACAATCTTGTAATGTGGCATCTGACGTCCTGTGTTGGCCTGCGGCTTCCTCTAGAACTTACTAAAAACCGTTCCCTACATTGATAAGTTTCACATCATTTGCTCCAGGTGGATCAAGTCGGGCATTTGAGTCCTTTTTTTTTTTTTTAATGCTGAGCCAAATAATTCTTGTTAATTTTCTCAGCTGGCTGTGTGATATAAATGCATGGATCTACTGTACACGACTACATTTAGCAGTACTGTCTAAGGTTGCATAGTTGACATTTATCTTTCCGTAGGACCCAAGGTAAAATTTAGGGTAGATGGCGGAGTAGATATAGGATCAAGGGAATCAGAGATGACAAGCATCCAAGATATTACACTGTACTTCTGAAGTCTCTGCTATAAGTAGCGAGTGTCTCATGGAATGTGACTGCAATACAATTATCTTACAGCGTCATCAACATTTTTTGCTCTTTCTCTAATGTAAGGTCTTGCAAAGAGGCATTTATTTTTGGTGCATAGTGATATGCAGTTAACCATGAACACACAAATCACGGAGAGCACGTCACTGTATCCCTGATTATTCCTCTTACGTAAGTAATGGAATTTGTGTGGTAGTAAAATTTAAATGCGTGTAATGGAGAACTCGAGTTGCATGCAATATATGCAGGGACCACTATAGATGGTTTATGAGAGTAATTAGATCCGTTCTACCAAATAGTTGCATTTGAGAGGGTTGGACACATTCAGATCAGAGCTTTTCAATCACAGAAACTTTTAACCGTTTAACGTTTAACATGCACATAGTAGTTTACGGATTGCTGCCTGAAAGTTTGAAAAGATTGGATCTAGATCCACATACACATAAGATCGATCTAGAGCGGTCCAGTCCAACATATCATGCTTAAGCTGTATGTACAGCAGATAGTGAACTACAATTTAAGCTGTACAAAAGAGAGTTCATGCAATATGCATACCTGCGATCTACTTTGAGTGACAGTTAACTGGCTCTACACTGGCAGTCTTGGTAATGAAGATGGTAGTGATCATCACACCATCCAACAATGCCCCTTTGAATCTTGGGTCTGTGTCCATTAATTGCTATGTGAAAAGGTGAGTATTTTGTCCAACTTCACTCACATGCAACCTTCTTTCCAACAAAACAGTGCACTTGGTGGAGGTGATAATGCTGGGTTTTCATGATTGGCCATTAGTACATGTAGCTGATCATGGAATTTTTGGTTAAATGTCTATCACAATTTTTAAGCCACCATTGAAATCGTGATCTGAATTGTGGAGTAATTGTGGTGATTGTCTATTCAGATCTTTAGGTCAGTCATGGCAATCGTGTTGATTGTAGACAATCTTTGAACCTTCTCAAACTTTTCTATGATCATCGTGATTGCTACAACTGACCTCAAGAGCTGATATGATCACCTCAATTACTCCACAATTCTGACCATGATTTTGACAGTGGTGCAGATTGTTATAGACATTAAAAAAACTAAAGTTCCATGATCTACTTTGTACTAAAGGCCAGTTGTGGCATGCACAGCAGATCTCATGAGAGTAGGAACCCAGCATAAAAAGATTCCCCACATCATCTTGTCTTGATTCTGAGACATTTTATTGAACGCATTATTTCCTTTTTTTTTCTTATTCCAACATTGTCCTCTTACATGTGTTTTTTTTTCATTTTCTGAAAAAAAAAAATCTTGATCCACATGGATCATTAAGTCCCTTCCACATAACCGATATTTTATGATTTTATTCCACTGGACTGAATCTGTTGCTAGGGTGCAATATCTAATCGCAGCATGCATGGGCTGTAATGATGGCATGATATATTCATAGACATTACATTTGCAAATATTGTTTCCCTGGCATTATGTTATTATCTATACCATGATTTCCTCTCATTGCCATTTATGACAAGGTGTGTGCAAATGGATGCACCAAACATGTATGACACTTTTCTGTTATTTGAGGTTTCCCCCCATGTGCAATGCAATTCTTTTTACTTGCACAAACTCTGTTGAATTGGCAAGGAAGATCAGTCTACTTGGAAATGGTAGAGAAATGCTCGATGACTGCGGGATGGCTGAACTCTATAGATCTGGAGAATCGATGTCGAGTTTATCAGGGATGATGAAGAGAATTACCTAGATGGAAGTTTCCCATATGGCCTGTGCAGCGCAGGCCTATGCACTCTGATGCCGGATTCTTGAGTTGGGGGCTTCGCAACGGCACTGGCACCTTGTGCCGATCTGGGGAGAGTCATTAGGAAAGATTATTGGCGGAAAATGAGTAATTGGCTGCCACACGGTTATTGCATTGCCCCTGCAGTATAATGCTCTCATCTTTGGTCTACAAGGAAACAGGGGTTACTTGGCTGTTAGGGTAATGGTTTCATTTTTTTTTTTTTTTTTTTTTTGGGGGGGGGGGAACTCTCCCTTTGAGTATCTCTCTTCTACCACTTCTCCCAAATGCACACAACTTTCACAACATGATCGCAATCTTTCTTCTTCTTTTTTTCTCCATTGAAACCCTTGAAAATCACAGATAATGACAAAAATTATGTTTGTCTTGCTAGTCCTCTTCATGAAATTTAAAACAACTAGAGACTTTACTCCATTGGCTTATGAATTTATATGTTTTGTACATAAATTCATTGCACCAGAAAGCAAATAAAACAAAAATAAAACAATCATTTGCATTCACAAGTACTTGCATTCAGATCTAAAGATAAACAAAACAAAATAAAACAAAACACCTAATGTATAGAGTGCACTCTATTGCAATAATGATCTTCTCAGTGCATTTGAAATTAAGCTATCTGAAGTGTTGTATTGAAGAGAGGCACAGAAATAGAATACACTTCAGGCTCCTAAGCTTCATCTAACCCATGGAAGGTATGGGGCCTTAGTGGGTATTGTACAAAGTCTTTGGACATTATAAGACTTTGGTAGGGAATAGGTTTATTGTAGGATAACGGATTTATGAAGGCACGCAAATAAAAAAAAATGAAGCTAGAAAAATCATGTCATGTCTGATGGGAATTCCTCATAATGGGTTGCATGTAAGGGTATACAGCAACCAAGGAGGAACCCTCATAAAATGCCTCTCACCTCAACTTGGCCTAATAGACCCAGCTCGAGTGAAGTATTCTATGAATCATGAAGTTCATCTTTAACCCATAGCCCCCTGAGTGAGGCAATACCCCATAGATATGACAGAGCACTCATAGTCTCTATAAGCAAAAAGTTAAAGTTACCTTCCTGTGAAAGCTATTGACAATACTGTATACGCCATATATTTCGCGAGTCTAAATTTTTGTGAATCGGGACTTCCCGACAATTTCGCGATTGGTTAAATACGCGATCCTGGAGTTCTGTACTGAACGGAGAAGTGTACATGTGTACATCACATTCACATCGGGATCAGGGTCAATATATTTTCGCGTGTCTTTAATTTCGCAATTAGTACCAGACTCGCGAAATTCGCAAAAATAAAAACCTCGCGAAATATTCGGCGTATACAGTAATCCATTTGAACTGCCAGTAGAGTACCATACCTATGTGTACATGCACTGTATGTATCTACCCACTGATGACAGATGTGTAATGTTGCCATACGTTGTTACTCTTACTGTAATCCACCAAATCTCCTTCTTTCTCTTGGCTCCTACTTACCATGCTTGAATAAATGCAACAACTAAATGATGACACGTACACCAATGACAAGATACTTGCTTTCGTGCATTAAAGGTTGTATTTGCCTGTTTAGTTATACCGATCAACCCTTAAACACTGAAAACTCTCCTGTGAAATTTGCAACAAGCTGGCATAGAAGGTGCAACAAGATGCTATCAGACATCGATGACTTTTGAAAACAATTCTTTTGAGTAGTCTTCATGTTCTGTTGCTATTTCAGGTAGCTGTAACATGCAGTCTACGTCAAATATCAATCACTAGATCTATATCTGGATAATGTGTTGCAAGTTATCACCCTTTGAGGTCAACCGAACCTGCTTTGTTCTGACATTCAAGTAATGGGTTTCTCAGGAGTGTTTCTATATGGCTGCAGCTGGAATGAATAATACATGCTCCATGATGCAGTACAGCAAGTGGAAGATTGTATTTCAGAGCGTCCCTTGTCAGCCACATGCAATCTGTCCTGATTAAAAAGCTGTAGAATATATTTTTACATAAAACTGAAAACTGAAATGTATATGAAACCCTTCCACAGTAAGGGAAAAATTTGCACCTCCTTTTCCTTGTTCAATAAAATACTGAAATAAATAGAATGAAAAAAATATGCAAAAAAAATTTCATCATGTTTGTATAGATGTTAACACCCAAATTTGTTGTTGTTGTTGTTTTTTTTTTTGGTAGCATTTCAAGATACTCTGCAACCTAGGAGGAATATATATTACTCTTCAACCATTCTTCAGTTATCCTGATTTTGTGCTACATGTAAAATAAAACACACTTTCAGAATATTTGAAGATTACTTGAAGCTAATATGTTTTATGAGAATACACGTGTGGCTATTCCATTTGTGTACGAAGAATGGTAATAGAGAATTCCATTGACAAAGTTTCATTCTTTACATTTATTTTTTTTTCAAGTTGTTAGCTTACTAAAGATTGTGGTTTTATTACGGTGTGTCATATTTTGCATTCTTGTAAGAAGAAAAAAAAAAAAAGATGTATAACAAGCCATCAAAATATCTATTCTGGGTCTTTCACCAGAGCACTGATGATGAATACAGGCAAGTGTTTGCAAAATTGCAGCTGTCTTGTTGCCTCTCTGTCATGTGGTTGGTGAGATGGACAGTGTTTAGAATGGTATAGGTCCATCATGATAGCTGCATTCACACATACACAATAGTGGGCAAAACTATATCATATCTCGAGATTCTCTTTGCAAGCATTCAAACGGACAGAAATATCCTGCCAATTGGCACACACATTGCACTTCACTGCATGCGCTTTTCTTTGCCCTGTGTTCTTGCGTGTCAGAGTGGTGTGGTGTGTATGATTTGTTGTGGGGCACATGCTGTTGTGATGTGTGTTACGAATGATGGGATATAAAATCTCAAGATTATTTGGTCCAGCATTCACACGGTCACTGCAGGGCAAATATGTGATAATTCAGAAATAAGTGCATGATTTCTTGGGATTTGCATTGCGATGCTGATCGCGATAATTGATTGGATTTTTGTGTCCACAAGGGCAAAAATTTTGAGATTTTAATCCCGATGCAAATATTGAGATTTGTATGTAGATAATTCATGTGTTCACTAGGAGGACTCTTGCTGAAAGGAATTTCTTAATTTAAAAACCAAAATGAATTTATGGAATTTGGAAAATTCAAAACCACCATTTTTATGAAGCACTTGTATTGTGTCCCCATCACATGGCATGATTGTATCATTACTGCTGAACACACCACTGCCCAGGGGTGGATCTAGCTTTTTATAAAGGGGGGGTGGGTGTGGGGGGGGGGGGGTATCCCCTCTCCCACAGTAGGGAGAATTTTTGAAAATCTGTGTGTGAAAATTTTGTTTGTTTGTTTGATTTATTTTTCTTCCAACACAATTTCATACATAAATCAAAATTATTTTCCGTAATATCACATGGAATATCAGTAAGCAGATTACAAGTACATGATTCAAAGAAGGAAAATCGATGTGTAAATTAATTTCATTAACAAATTATAAATCGTATTACCAATTTTCCAAATAATTATCTGAGAAATTATGCGGAAGAAGGACTGCCACTATAAGCAAAAGCTTGAGCACGTGGCAGCCCAGGGACCTATCTACATAATACACAAAAAATTATATTGTTTGCGGAATGGAGAAATACTACAAAATATAAAACACTGTAAATACATTGTTTTTTACATACAGTATGTATAGTGCATAGGTACGAATAAGAGTAACGTGAAATATGATGATGATGATGGTGATGTATGATGATGTTGACAGGTTAATGATGAAGAAAAATGTGATAATGAAGATGAAAGTGAAAATGGCGTTTTCTTGCATCTAAAACACCACTATTTTTGGTATAGAGGTCATTGCCATAAATAGAAAAAAATAAAATTACAAGTTTTAAAAAAAAGATAAGATTTAAAAAAAATGGTCCTCGGATTTTTTTTTTCTCTAGATCCGCTTCTGCTGCCGGTTCATCAACTGCAAACAGCACTTTTGAAATATGCATGTCATGTATAGATTGTAGTTACAAGTAAGATGGAGGCAGCAAAAATTGTATGAATTATTCCATTCTGAGAGGACAGGCTTTGCTGTTCTGGATTTATGTATCATTGCTAGGACCCTGACACAACCTATGAAAACTCTCACTTTGTAATTCCACAATGCATGGCATAGCAAAAGTGAATGAAATATAATGAATATTAAGCTCTAGCTTGCCATGAAAATGCAGCTGATCTTGTAATGTCTTTTCTCTGTATAATTCTGTCAACCATTAAAAATTTACTACTTGCAGTTGGTGTTAACATATTGAGTTTGATGATTGTTGCTCCTCCTAAACTCATGAAACTTTTGTTTTTCAGAATGTAACATTTTAGGATTGTAAAATATTGCTGTATTTGGTACATTTCACAGACAATAACCCATACCACATTTATAGCATACATTGCTTTATATATGTATGAAGTACTGTTCATGCTTTTGTCCAACAGCTTTCAGCACACTTTAATCATTCCAAAGATTAAAAGAAAAACTTATTTAAAGAATAGGCAAATCTAGGAATAAGCTAGTCTTTTAGCCACTAGAAAACAGTTTCTAGTACAAAATAGCATAGTTTAAGTGATAGCAGGAGTGTGTAATGTTGTCACTAGATATCTGGATAGAACAAAAGGTATGCTAGAAATTTGTTGTATATATATGCAGAAGTATTAATCTTGAGAAACGGAAAAATGCTTAAATCCCTCTAATCATAGGAAATCTAAACTAGTTGAATTTGAAAAAAGACAGAGTAACTCAGACTTGTATCCTGTGAAGTGTAATCTGTCCGCCAGTATTTTCAGCCACTATGCATTTATTCAGATTATCTTTTATTTATTACCAGCTAGGCTAAGCAGACTGAGTAATTTGTGTTCTCTGTGGTTCAGCATTCATATTCCTGTAGTGTTGCTTTTAGAGAAGCCGCTGTTTTGTTTTGCAGCGAAAAAGCCCACGTCCAACTGTGTTATGGTGTGAAGAGTGACCCAGTTTATTTTAACAAATAGAATGAGGCCGTACGTAATAAGCATGAATTACACTTGTTGCATCATTGTTTTGTCCCTCCCAAAATTTATTTCCACTTGATGGGGTATAAAGAGAAATGAAAGCATAAATGGCCACAACCGTTTAGGGCACGACATGGCATTGCCTTTGTTTTGTTGCGATTATGCTGCAGTGTGTTTACAGATGCCTTCGATTGGTCAGATCAATACTCACACGGTTGAATGAGTTTGGAATGAGCTCCCAATTTATAGTCCGAGTGTGCTGCTGTGTAAGAATTTCAAGCCTCATTTTGTGTGTGCATTGCATACATGTGTGACTGTGTGTAGTGTGTTAATTATGTATTTGCTATGGTAAAAAACATATTTTTTTTTTTAAAATTAGCCCTAAACACCTTTTATTGTGGCATGGAACATTGTGAACAGACACATATAAAAGAGAAACTACTAGACAGAAAGCATGAATGATAATGAAGCAATGCAAGTAGGCCTACACAATTCACCAAGGTTTGAGAGTGTTAACATCCTGTTATTTATACATCAAGTGGCTTGAGACATAATCACTCTCAATAATCCTCTTAAGTGTACTTGTTCTGTTCTTCTCCTCCATTGCTGAAACGTGAAGCAACACTGCTTGAGAGCAGACTTAAAGATTATCCCTACCCCTTTTTTCTTTTTCAAAAAAAAAACAACAACAACAACAACTGTCTCAACTGCCCTCTCCCCCACCCTATACCCTTTTCAGGTGCATGCATGCATTTTGAATGTTGTATGCATTCTACTCTTGTTGACATACCAGCACAAATTTTCACCTCGAGCTGATAAAACTCTTGGTGAGGTAGCTATGCACTGTGCAGGAAGGGGAGGGTGCAGCGTCAACCCCTTTCACCAGTGTTGGATGACAACAATTGTCTCCAGCAACCTGCATTTGCAATGGACACCCCTTCACGTTCTGCATGGCCAGTCAGCTGTTTTATACCCTTCCTTTGCCTACATTGTAGCTCAGTGTCCCACACCATGTCCCCCCTTTTCAAGTCCCGTGACTCCAACAAAAGGATGAGAGAGTATTTTCCATGCAAATGGGGCAAGTCTGAGGGAAACTTATTGATTTCTTCTTCTCTTCATCACTGCTGTGCCCCCTAAGTGAATCAACTACCTATATAGGTCCAATGTAAGCCATCTCCTCTCTTTATTCTACAGTGCTGATCAAACGAGAGTTGACATTGATTATGTGGTTTGGTTTTTAATAAAGACCAGCAAATCCCCCCCTTCACCTCCAGCAGCATACTCTCATGTTGCTGCACAGAATTTATCTGACACATAACAAACTAACACAGTGCTGCAAAATACCATTGTAGTTGGAATTCACATTGACAAGGTGAATTTTGAAATTCAGCAAAGCTCTCTCATATCAAAGTTGATATCAACAAGGATTCCTTGTACCCTGTTTGATTATATTTCATATATGTATACAGTAACTTTCCTCAATCATTGAAATGATGACTTGTTGTTGAATTTAATCCGATGAGGATGAGTCCCAAGTATACTCGGGCAGATGTCTATGGGAAATGCATGTTGTAGCATAATCAGCCTGTCCTCAACGGGTAACAATGCTTTCTTACTGGGTATGTCAAGCATGAAAGCAATTATGATACAGGGATTCACTTGAGACTAAGATTGAGACTTCAAAATTGAAGAATGGCAGTAAATATGAGTTTGAATATCAATATTCTACATTTTATTATTACAAATGAATGGCAAGGAACAATAATCTTGCAATATTGGCCTATTTACACTGCAGATTTCCAATACATCATCGGATGATGTATTGGAAATCTGCAGTGTACAGATTCTGTACAGTCTTTTGAAAATCATTGCCAGATTTGTCTTTGTCCTTTTGTGTACAGTTTATGCTCTTTATGCCACACATCTTGGGGATGTGTGTGTAAATAGAATATCTGAGTGAGAAAATAAATCAATCATACCATCAACTACTTTAAAAAAGATAAGAAATTCTCGACAAGGATAAGCCGCTAAGTTAGATCGAAACGACTCAGTGGCATGACCAAACTGCACCATTGAAACATCGGGTATGAAATGACTCCAGTTTTTGTCTTCACACTGTGAGAAGCACTTTAGTTGATGGTCAGTGGCATGTGGCTGCCATTATTACTGTAAATATATCTGAGAGAAAGTGATAACCATGCTCAATGGGACGGATCAATGGAGATGTCTGTGGTTTGCAATTCTCATTGCATTTACCTCTCTTTTTTTTTCCGTGTGAGGCAAGTCTTTCAATGCATTTTTAAGCGCTCTCTCAGTGTGTTTACAGAATTCACTCAGTAAAATTATGGTAGGGATCAAACTTGAATATTTCAGTTTTAGTTTTGAATGTTTTTTTTTTCTACTCATGATTTGGCAGCAAAAATCAAGATAATACTACAGACTTAGCATTCAGAATTCCTGTGGATTGGGTATACACATAACATCTTCTAACAACCTTCCATAGTAATGGAACTTATTGGAATATTTAGTTAATCTGAAAGTATCTATGTTTATTCTGTTTATCATTGCACAGAAAGATGTATTGAATTCCTTCAACATTAGAATGACCTAGATTGTATCAGCTGCATATATGGGGTAATGTGTCAGTGTCATACCTCAGATCGAGGAGTCGTCATTTACTAGTAGACTGTCTGGGTCTCAGATAGAAACAAACACCTCATCATTATCTAGCCCGAGGTGACAACCAGCATTGAGCATGTAACTCATTTTATTCCTCATGGTCCGACAGTCAGTATTTACATTGTATGCATTTTTTTTACTAACTATTAAAGACATTGATCATTCTCAAAAGACCGCAGAAGATACTGCAAACTCTCAGTAAGCAAATCAGGAAATTCTGCAAAATCTTTTATCTTTACATGTCTGAATCTCTGGTGTTTTAACCTATTCTCAGCTCATGTGATTTCTGAAATTGCTGTCAGAAGCATTGTACACAGGACCCACTATAGCAGGTTTCCTTCGATAAGCAATGTACACTGTATATGTTTATAAAAGTTGATCTTTATTCTGAAGTTTGTGGATGTCAGTTGTTTTTTCTGGTAAATGGATGTGAAAGTGAGAATGTCATGGTTTTGGATAGAGTGCCATATTCTTATTCTTTGCTATGTTCTGGCAACACCACATTTATTGAGATGAGCACTGTTTCTAGCCCAAACTCAATGACATCGTAATCAGAAATATTTAAGGGAGCATGGTACCTAGGCTTCTTCTCTCATATTGTGAATCAAGACACTCTGAGACTTTGTGCAAGAATAGATCCCTTTAACATCCTTTCGATTTACATCAATTTGGGCGCCGTGTGTCAGTACCATTAAGAATGCATCGTGGTCGTATTGTAAGCGATCTCGTCCTGCGTGTGAAACTAATTGTGCGCTGGCCTTGGTCTGCGCCAGCTGGTTGCCGTGCGGCCGTTGGTCTGCCTCTTAGTGATGTTGCTCTGGCATGCGGTGTTAGAGGCATTTAAGCGTGTTGACTGTCAGAGGTGCTAATCAAGTTTCAAGTGTACAGAACGTTTTATGGGTTGGCATTTATGGCCCGCTTGCTTTATCATAATTCAGCGCCACAACCACAACTACAACAACAGCGACAAAAAAGTGAATAGTGGAGACGACGGAGAATGATGTTAAATTTCTGCTGCGATATAGGGGATGATTTTTGACGCGTTGAAGATAGTCCCGAGTATACTTGGGCAGGAATCTATGGGAAGTGTGTGTTGTAGCAAAATCAGCCCATCCTCAGCGGGCTAAGATGACCAGTAGCATGTTGAGATAGCTGTACTGTAATGGTGTACTCTGATCTGTGCAAGTGCAATATCAATCATCAAGAAACTGTGGTGGCTCTGCTCTGTAGTCAGTCAATGTTTTTAACTGTCAAGTTATTCTTAATCAAGTTAAGCATAAAGGATTTGGATGATTATTATTTTTCTATCATTTGAAAAGCACTCCATCAATATTCAGTGCATTTACGGTGATTTTGGAATTTACTCAAAATAAGAAAAATCAAACACCAGGAGCTTCAAGCCATTCACTTTACAGCTTTGAGCCATTTCACCTTGCCTTAATGCCATGTCCACTAATAGTCATGTCTATTTTGTAAAGGTTTGTAGTGCCAGACCACATGTCTCTCCTGTCTGGCTCTCTGTTTTACTGTGTATTTTCTCATACTTTTCCCTGCAATAATAATAAACAAGTATAAGACAATATGAATGCCTTGTAGGAATCTCACTGAGGGGGACATTCCTTGACAGTTTTGTCTGATAAATGTGTCATGAGTTGGAAGGGGTTAAGCTTTGGTAATATTATAGGTGCCATGGGCCCCTCAGGGTGTCTTGCGATGTAGAGCCAACTGACCATTCCAATTTCATTGCTCGGGGACGGCGACGTGAGTGCCTGACTTCGTCTGTTGGCTGTGCAGGGGCAGTGAGCAAATACTACGACATCCAACCTGTATGACTATGAAGCGATCCCAGTTCATTAAGTTAAAAGCATTTTATTCCAGGGAGAAGGAATCAGATGCCTTTTTACCCCCTCCATCCCCCAATCCCAGAACCTCAGGCCATGCAAGCATGTTTTTTGGAGGTTTTGCTTAATTCTATTTGTTGTCATTACACCAAACATGTTGCAGGGGAAACCAATCCTAATTGCATTTGGTTTATTAATCCTGTAGTATACTCCTCCTCTTCCATCATGTTCCTTCTCAAGTGAAGTCAATTTAAACATTGCATTTTCATCCTACTGTGTAGGAGGTGGTCATGAAGGTTAGAAAGTTTACGGAGGTAAGACATTTAGATGATACGCTTGTACCTGTTGGGGCATTACAAGATAATGTTTCTCACACTCGCTTAAATGAGTTGGGGTCCCCTACATTAAACAGGTAAAGTGCTTACTAGTATCACTTGCCTAATTGTGAGTTTAGCTGCCCTCAGGCAAGAAGACAGAAGATAGTTTGCTTTTGCAGCATCATGCCAATGTTTAAATCTGCATGTTGAGGGATGATATTTCAATCCTGTCTTAAAATTAGAAGTCAAATTGGCATCAAACAAACATTGAGCTCAAAACAACATATTTGATGTTATTTGCTGCAATCTTAATGAGTTAGATTTCTTCACATCTGTAGATTATAAGTTTGATATTTACAGCATGGAGCTTTTTTGCGTTCTGCAGGCGGATGACTACCATTTCCTCACTTAAAGTCAAACAGCTTGCTGATTTAGACGTGTCCTGCGTAGCGTTTTATTGTGCCGTGGACCAATCAAGTCGAGGAATGTAATGGTGATGGAATCCATTGCTTGAGATTGAGGCATGCAGACCTCTTCCCGGTGAACAATTGCTGGTGTGGTGCTGAATGCAAATGAAGTGCCGAACAGTGCTGCACTCTCGAAAATGAGGTTTGCTGACTGTTGACGTCAGGTTTGATGCCCGACTGCAGTACCCATCTCATTAATTGTACAATAGACTGGGATATTAGTCCTCATACTGCTTAAATGACTTCAATTATCAATTTTCATTTTTCCCGCATGGCAATAACAGTTGATGTAGAAATATACAGCATGAACTTTTCCAAACAATAATGAGGTAATTATGGATTTTGATATGTACTATATACACACATATAAACACAAGTTGTATTAATGTTAATGTGTTCATCAGTGTATAGCGTCGCTATATATAGTGGCGATAAGACTTCGTGTATCTACAAAATGTCAAATGTTCAGGAGAGCCAAAAAACATGGCGGCCAAAGCACTGTGGCGATTGGGATAGCCTTTCCTTTGACATGCCGTGGTGGCTTCATTTTTGGAGTAAGACAGTTGGGATTTGGACAGGACATCACTTAACCCATTATTTGACCATTAATCAAAAAAACCCATTTTCACCAAAATTGCAGATACAAGGTCTTATCACCCCAGCGGCGATAGTACACAGCAAATATACCATTTTTTTGTAATAGGGGTTTTGCTAGCTGACACATTGTGTAATACCAAGGAATGCTTTTCAAGGAAAATGCAGTAGGCTGTAGAATGTCTGACATAGAAATTTGAAGGAAATTGAGTAGGTATGAATCCATGTTCATGGATGTCAAATGTTGATGCCAAAGGGTATAAGGTGACAACCATCCTGTATCCTTTTTCCTTCCCCTATCCCTCATCCCCTCTTTAAAAGAAGGCAAAAGGTACAGAGAGCCACAGCAAAGCACACCACTTCATCCATGTTCGTAAGCCTCTAGGGTTCTCGGCTGCACGCAGGTGTTTTCTCATGGCATCCTCTGCAGGGGCCTTTAAACCAATCTGGTACAGCGGGATTATTCTCTGAAAGGACCTTTACCCTTTTGGAGGAGGCTGTACCCCCCGCAGAGTGTGCATTTTGAGAAGCTATATGATCCACGCACATCCTATGCTCGAGAGGGACGTTCATGCGGCGGGGGGGGGGGGGGGGGGGGGGGAGGTTTGAACATGGACTGATTCCTTACGATGGGTTGAAGCAGCTCACAGTGATCTTGTTTGTACATATTCATAGCGTTTTCTTTTTTTTTCCTCCATCCATATTCCTGCCTTGATTGTGAGGTGCCATAAGAGGGGGAGTTGTGCTATATTTCCAGGCAAGGTCCTGTAATATCCATGAGAAAATGTGAATGTTTGGAAAGCTGCCTAGTGCCAGAGACATGCTGCTTCGATGTATATGTGTTCATAAATGCAATGGAAAATGAGAGTGTCTCCTAAATCTCCCTTTGAATTCTTCTCTGTGCTTAAAGTTCAGCTTCCTTTATGAATCATACATGATAACATGAATTGATGCAATTTTATGTCTGATTTATCATTGTGGCTCAAATGTTTTCCTGATTGCTAGTATTGCGATACTCATGTATTGTTTTGGATGGGTGTACTAGTAAATGTTGTATATTGCACGAGTCAAAGATATTGACCAGCCTGAAATCAAGGCAAGAATTTTGTCTGGTATCCCTTTAACCCATTGAGGACGGGCTGATTTTGCTATAAACACACATTTCCCATACACCCCTGCCTGAGTATACTCGGGACTCGCCCTCAACGGGTTAAATGAAGCCCTCTGATATAATTGCTTTCATATCTATACAGCTTGGCATATTTGGCCCGGGCTCATTCAGAATATAATCCAAGTCTTTTATTGTTCAAGCCATGACTGTCAGATGTTGGAGACAATTAAAAAAATATATTTATTGAGATCTTTCACTCACCAAAATTAAAGGACATGAAGATAGCTGTTTGCGATAACTGATCCTTTAAAATTACACTTGCACATGCACACACACACACACACACACACACACACACACACAAACGGAAATTCATTTGAAAATGTCTCAATACAGCTAGTTTTATGTCACTGGCAGTGGCTAAAATAAGAAGGAAAATATATAGAAGAGTACACTCGACATCATCGTCCGTGATGCCGGTAAACCTACAATGTACATCTTTGTTAAAATAGTTTTTTTTACCACAGAACATTGTATATTCCCTGTGGTTCTCTTCTGCAACTGTATATTCTATTATAACCATTCCTTTTCGTAAGTGCATAGAAACGTGTGCGCTATGTGTTATCTGGTATATAAGTGTCGTTGATTATTAGGTGATTCGAGTATCCTCTCGGATCACCTTCTGTATCTGTTCGGATTCTTTCTTCTTCTTTCTCCTCAAAAGTTGTGCAGAGGTTAGTTCAGAAAGTCCTCTGGCTATCAATTTCAAAATTATACCATAAATGTATCGTGTCCCAAAGACGACAGATCTAGTAAAATCATTGTGATCAGTCGACCATGACGTCAGTATGACGTCATTATATGAAAACACATTTTCATTCATATCTCATTAATGGAATGGAATTTTTCAATGAAATTTAAGTCTCATATAGTTCAAGTCAAGCGCTTTGTACTCATATTCTCAAATTTCATCTTAACCTTTAAAACGTGCGTGTATGCGCGCGTTGAAATATTCATATGCTCCAATCGAGCTCAGTTTTTTTTTTTTTTGCACACATTTCAGACCATTTGGAGCATTAATTTTTTGAAAAATTGAAAAAATTGGACGGACGCGTATGCATGGGCGCATATACGCACGCGCAGCTCATATGCAATAGAAATTTCCTGTTTTTTTACTTGGATCGGATGTCTGAAATGTCAAGGAATATTTCTACCAAGTTTCAAGTCGATCCGACTCAATATGACGTCATACGGGCCCGTCAAAGTTGAAATTCCGTGCGCGCGTCAATGGCGATGTACAGTGCAACTATGCGAAAAAACTGCCAATTTTAAATCCGACTTTACTCGTCAGGATGGACGGTGACCCCCCATTTTCTTTACATATTCTGGAAGATGATGAGTTGTACATGTCATTTCATGGGTTGGCGATGCTGGAAAAATGATTAAAAGATATCAAATTTCTTAATAAAATTAAAAAAGTAAATTTTCAAAATGACGTCATCAAATTTCAAGTTCACTCGAGCGTATCTCACTTATCCTTTGCTGATTTTCACCCAGATTTCAGTATGTTGTAGCTTATTAAATGCTCTTTCATATTGTGTGTAACAAAATTTTGATTGGGTGACGGCATCACCTCGTAAAAATGGATTGAAAGTAATCTTGTCAAATTTGACCAGTTTACGTGTTATCTCTATGGGAGTGCCGTTTTTCTGGAAATGAAAATTGACATGACTATCTTTTTTGAGCACTAGCTCACTTATCCTTCAGTGAATTTCTCCCAGATTTTAATATGTTGTAGCTGAGAATTTGGGCTATCGTGAATGTGCCCTCTGTTTTTTCATACGACGTCGGCATCACGTCGAAAAACTTGGTTGAAATTAAAGCTTATCTTCGATGTATTGAGATATTTCTTTCTTTCTGCAACTTTCTTTGCAATAACTCAAGAAAAACAGCCCCTATCACCCCCATATTTTGCACATGTTTATTTCATGTCACGTACATTATTTCATAAAATAACAACTACTTAATTGGACACCATCTTGGGTATGTAAATTAGGGTCAAAGATCATAAATGTTTCATCCTCTATCTTGGTGAATAAATGTCCTATCTTTCCCATATTTTTCACACGCAAAGTCCATGTTACAAGAATCATTTTACAAAATATCCACTTTTTGCTCAGATGCCATTTTGTCTGTGCAAAGTGGGGTCAAAGGTCATATATGTACTTCTTTCTGTATCTTCGTTATGACGTGTTATCTCTGTGGGAGGGAATTTTTCTAGATGTGAAAATTGACATGATTGTCTTTATCGAGCACTAGCTCACTTACCCTTTGGTGACTTTCTCCCAGATTTTAATATGTTGTAGCTGAGACTTTGTGCTATCGATAATGTGTCCTCCGTTTTTTATACCATGTCGAAATCACATCAAAAAACTTGGCTAAAATTAAAGCTAAGCTTCGATGTATTTTCATATTTCTTTCTTTTTGCAAATTTCTTTGCAATAACTCAAGAAAAACAGGCCCTATCAGCCCAATATTTTGCACATGTTTAGTTCATGTCACGTACATTATTTCATAAAATAACAACTACTTGATCGGACACCATCTTGGGTATATAAATTAGGGTCAATGGCCATAAATGTTTCATCCTGTATCTAGGTGAATACATGTCTTATCTTTCCCATATTTTGCTCAGATGCCATCTTGGGTGTGCAAAGACCATGTTACAAGAATCATTTCGCAAAATAACCACTTTTTGCTCAGATGCCATCTTGGGTGTGCAAAGTGAGGTCTACGCTGAAATATATTTCAATCTGTATTTTGATTAGCGTATGCGGAATTCGGTACCAAAGATGGCAGGTCTGACTCCCTTTTCTAAATGAGAATCCAACATCACACGGCCAATGTCCCCTCAACACAAATGAAACCGGTATGGTCATGCCTATTGGGATCAGGACTCAAATCATTGATTTCCGACTAGATCGGATCACCTAATTTGTCAGTGTTGACAAATTCCAACTCTAGTTAGTTATCTTTATTCTGTATGTGTTGTTGCCATGAAAAGTATGATGGATATATTGAAAAAGAGCATTTCCTGCATGCAAAGTTTGCACAAGTAAGGACAGTCTATGCAACTTGTTGATTCTCATCTTGTGCGGATGTGAATATCTTCAAATCATACATATATCTAAATCTAATGTGGTTTGCAGTTTATTGGTGCTTTAATTGTCATCAATAGATGCAAGAAAAGCTTCTCGCATTATAGACGTATTGACTGTAGGTATTCCTTAGAATCCTTCCTACAGATGTAGATAGTGATTTGAATGCTTTACAGTATCATTCTTTTTGAATAGGAAATAAAAAAAAATGACATATCAATTCTAATATTGTGCTGTGACTGCGAGTCAAGAGATTCAATATCTTGAGATATTTATCTACCAGAACCCAATTCCGGTAATCCACTGCCATCTTCAGTAGATACAAACATTGCTGGCAGCCCGGGCTCAGCCATATACATTTATGCATAATGTAAGTCGTGAGGTTCTCTGATTGTCTGTGAATACACCAGATGCAATGTTTCTCGCCGACAGTTTCCATTTCTTGTCTCATCTTTGAATGTCAAGAAGCCAGACGTCACAGTGCACGTTGTATTGCGAGCAAAAGTCTGAAATATTCATGCAGTGTGCCTCCGAGCCTCCTTTCGCAGTATCGCCGGTCAATGTTCACGGGAAACAATTTGGAGCCGGAATTAGATATTGCGATCTGGCTCCACCATCATCTGCAGCGGGACCTGCCCAACATATTGTGTCACATTCAGAGGCACAACAGGGAGAATGTAGAACAGATTAGTAAAACTAACATTATGATTTGTCAAACCCCAAATGTCAGAATTTATTGAGAATAATGACATTTTGTCGAGCAATTGAAGAATCTATACAGATGTCACATCAAATTTTAATTTGTTTTATTGTCAATGTAATTATTTTGATTGAAGAATCTATGCAGATGTCAAATTTTGATTTGTTTTATTGTCAGTGTAATTATCTTTTATCATTATAATTGGAATGAAGATGATCAAATGCAACTTTATGATTTGATGAACCTGAACGCCATTTAATCCATTGAGCATTATTTATGACATATGACTACTGATTTAAGAAGTAATGTGATATCACATCAAATGTAGATTTGTTTTCATTATCAATATTCATATCTTTTTCATTACAATGCTGATAAAGGTAACTGCTGTATGATACATTCAAAATTGCCATTTTTGTCAAAATAGCATCAGCAACAGCAAAAGTAGGCATTTGGGGTTACTCTACTTTTACTGTAAAAATTAGCAATGGTCAAAGCAGTGCAGAAAATTGCCATTTTTGAAGTTGTTGATTGGTCACAAAACTGGGGAGGGCAAAGTGCTTCTGTGCCAGTTATGATCACAACACAATGTAAGAATTCAAGTTCCCAAATTACTATCAATATACCTTCATTCTTTGTATACTTTATTGTTCAATTATAACAAAATTTAATATGTAACAAATGGATGTCGCCTGTTCCTTTCTGTAAAAGTGGAAATTTTTTATGCATTTTGGGCAACATGAAACTAGCAAAAAACTAAATGCATGCAACCTTGTCTCTTGTTATATGTCATCATTTTATAATTTGATTCTGCAGAGGTAGAAACATGAAAAATTCATCTTACCCAGTCGAGCACAAAAAATTACTCCTGCAAAAATTTCCTTTTTTACAGTACACTAAAGATATTATGACAGATTTCAGACAGACTTCGGATTCATAGCCTAGGGTCAAATGTATGTTTTGAAGATGCTTCTAAATTGGTCTAAAGCTAGGTTTAGTTTGTTGTCCTTTGTTCCATGGGTACTGCTATTAAAATTGACAACAAGAACAAAACCCATGATGAAAAAGAAATATAGAAGAATGCAGTACAAGCACAGAAACAAAGGTATGGGTATGGAGAAGTGGACGCTTCATCAAGGGAGGATGGAGCTTATGGCAATGCTATGGCCTCTGTAAATATTCGCTGTCACACTTCAGCAGCCTCTGATCCAAACAGCAGTGAGTGGGTAGAGAGGCTCGACTGTATTCCGCTGATGGATTGATATGCAGCACATGGTGACGCCGAGTGCATACTGGCAGTGAGATTATTACCACCCTTTTTATATCTTTCTATTTTCTCCTCTGCACATGCTTCCCTATTCCTCTCTTTCTCTCCCCCCCCCCCCATCTCTCCCTCTCCATATGATCTGTTTGTCTCTCTCTCTTTCTCTTCTTCCTTTGCTACCTCCTACTCATTCCTTTCCTGTCCAGTCCGTGCGCGGTCCTGTGTATACCAATTAACGGCAAGAGAAACATACTTGTCACGCTCGGTGTGAATTTCATTAAAACATCGGACCCCATCTTTCCCCCTCCAGCTCACTGATGCAAGACGGACGTCACTAACAGTGTCACATGCCCCGGAGTGAGCAATTTGACACTCGCCTCATTCTTCCCCTCTCTGTTATCTTGTCCTGACCGTTCTGGCTATTAGCAGAGAGTACAATGTGTGTTGTACTTGCAGTCGATCACAGTCGTATATCTTTTACTGTCGTGCCTGTTATCACATTGGCACAGGAGGGCACTGTACGACTGGCTGCACAATGATGTGATATTGAGTGATGGATAGACTTTTTAGAGAAAGTGTTTTTTTTTTTTCTCAGCATGCCTGAGTGATTTGATATCCAGCAAATTCTGTAATGATAGAAATGTTATGCTGTATATATTTGCAATGAAGATATCAAATTTCACTTATTTGTCATTTGTTTTAAATGTATCATTTGCTGAGAACCAGGAGGATGTTATTGTAATTTTGAGGGGGATCTAATTATTGGTATCAAATTGTAGAGGTCGATCTCCAGTACAATATGGTGTCAAATTTATATTATTTTCATTTTCAGTAAAATGTTCAAAGTCAAAACCACAAGAGTGCTTTTACCTGATATTTGGAACAATGCTTATAAATCTGCCCACTTTTGATTAACTAAGCTTTCTATTTCGCGAAGATTAATTGTTTCATTTTTATTTACATTCAATCTTAGAGTGCAATTGTGCCCTTCTGGTTCTCAGCTGATGATATGTGATCCATGGGGACAACTTTGACACTACATTTTAAGTGTGCAGTGTAAATGATCCAATATAAACATATATTATTGTTTCTTTTAAATATGTTTAATTCTTATTTGGCTCTGAGCAAATTAGCCAATGTAGGCAAGTTATATTATGAAAATTCTATTTTTTTCTTTGCCATTGCCATTGAGAGTAAGTTTGACAAATTCACTCAGGTGAATGGAAAGGACCATTCTACTTGGAGGCCATTGTTTTACAGTTTTCAGAGCACTAATTGTGGTGACTACTAGCAACCATTAAGCCACAGTATATCAGCATGCTGTATACTACCTATGGTAGGAAAAGAAGTGTTCAGGGTGCAGACAGAATGGTTGTGTTTCTAACCAATACCATACAGAAGATATTCAATGTGGTTAGTTTACAAAATTCTAATCAAAAGAAAGAATTTCCCTCAAGAATAAATAATTGCAAATAGAAAATGTGTGAAGTCAAAATGGCATGTATTTTGCCAGAATCATTCTGCAAATTGATAGTACTGTGGATATATATATATATATATATATATATATATATATATATATATATATATATATGGGTAATTTCATGGGGTTGGGACTGAAATTGTGACATACAAGTTGAAACTTCAAGTTGGATAAATTGAAATTTCCTTTTCCCCCTCATTTGTTACTCCCATTCTTCAACTTATTCCACTAGAAATCTGTTCATTACTTCGCACACTTTCAGTCAGCATGGGTAAACAGGTATGACAATATACCTATGTTACACGGACTTCATTTTTTTGACATCCTCAATAATTTTGTGTTCTGAAATGATAACAATGAACACATCCAAGTTTTTTTTTGCCACCATAACACATCAACATGTTATCTAACAGGCACATGAGATCATTATTAGTAAGATTGTACGTTCTGATATCCACTGCAAGACACTTTTATTAACATGTTTTTTTCTACAAACCATTTATAATTTCAACCAAAGGTTTAACTTTTTCCTCAAGAGTGACACAATAACAATATTCTTAAAAATACTACAATTGAAGCAAGTGAGTTGTATGGATATTCAAGTGAAAACATGATTTTATTGTTATCATCAGGGGTTTTCGTACAACAACCTTGCCCACAGTGTACTACCTATGCTACACGGACAGTATGTCTTTGTAACATAGGTACACTGCGACATATCAACTGATTTCCCTTGTTGTGGTGTCAGATGTTAAAACCTACACATATAGACTTTATGTATGTTCCCACAAATAACACTAATGTAACAATTCTTTGGAATTATTCCTGCTGTATACCTTTGGAACAATACCTATGTTACACAGACTTCAATTCTTTGTAACTCTGGTATGAAAGAAGGTAGACTTCATAATAATAATAATAAGAAGAAAGTCAAGCCTTACACAATTTGACCTTATAAAACACTAACAACATCATCAACTGTCAACTCAACTAAGAAAACTAATAAAGAGAAATCATACAAGTTTTCTTGTCTTCTCCATGTTCTTTGTTTGAAGTTCATTTCTGCTCTTTTCTACAATGTCCATGTAGCCCTTTTTCTTTTTTTTTTCTTCTGTCCATTTTCCCTCTGTGCAGTTTTCTTCTTGTCTAGTTTGTTACGTTCGCTTTTCTTGGGTGTTGCTCTGTCAGCTTCCTCTCTCTGTTTGTGGAGTGCTGTGGATGTGTCCTTTTCACTCTTTCACATAGTTTAACACGTAGCGGTGGCAAAGGAGGAGCCATGGCAAATTCATCGACAAACTGGACAAAAGGTGTTATTAAGAGAAATAAAAAAAAAATCAACAGAAAATTTGTGTCTGGGTTGACTTTATATTCCTGTTGATGTGTCTGTGTGTTTATGAATGGAATTAGATAATTTGAACAATTTTGCTTACATTTCTACATCTTGGCACACCCATTGGCTAGAGTTCCATGTGTACCCCCCCCCCCCCACCAAAATTAAGAAACAAAAATATGAGTTACACTTAAAATGATGTAAATATTAAGAATAACAATATAGCATGTAAAACATGGGAAAATATCATTTTCATACTCAATGCTAAGAACTTGTTTTCAGATGTAAGCTAGCAAGGGCAGGGCGCTGCCCCCGGTGTCCTAGCTAGGGTTAGGGTTACGGTGTCCTAAATAGACCCCAAACAAAATACTAAGCCCCCCCCCTTTTTTTTTTACTCAATCCCCATCAAATTCAAAATTTTTGCCCTCTTTTACAATAATAGAATAGAGCAATAATATGCCAATTTTGATGGGGGTACATATGGAACTATTTCCTACCAATCACCCACCCAAAATGAATAGGAAACTGGCATTTTAGCTTTTGAGTTTGAGACTTCACAGTGGATGAGCGTGGAATGGAAACAGTGAACCCATGTGAAATGTTACCACTTCATCAACACTAACACTAACAGGTCAGTGAAATCTTCGAAGGAAAACATTGACATTGTAAATCTGTTCAAGAGAAAGAATTTAACAGCTCTTAGTTCCCGAAATATCAACAACAAAATCATGGGCAAACTCTTTAGCTCAGACGCAGTCTTGACGTCTATGTTTTCCAACTAGTAAATTTATAGTACCGTACTAATGTTTAGCACGTCTACTTGGTAGATACCAATGACAAAAGTAAGGTCCAAAATTCACAATAATCGGGAGGTAAAATAATGTTATATTGCCGTGAAGATACACTGGACATACTTTTGTACGGTTTTCTACGAGAGGAACATATGCTCCTTTTGCAGAGACGGGCATGGAAGGGAAAATTTGGCGATCAAAATTACGAACATGAACAAGTAACAAATATGTCAGTATGTGGGACTACAGCGTATTAACAGTATCATCGTCCACTGTATTTTTGGCCAGTCCTGCGGTTTTAATGTCTTTTTTTCCTTCAATACAGTCTACAGAATATGACAAATGTTGTCTATTTCGTAAAATAGCGTAAAACCTTACCGATTGACATCGAAAAAACCATGACACATCAACAGTGGAACGTCCAGTCACAGACAAAATAAATTTGTACACGGGCTTGTTTTTTATTCATCAAATAATTCTTCACACATCTCTCTCCAAGAATAACCACAAACCACGTACAGTTATTTGGTAAAATTTTCAGAATACGACTTTTATTCCCTGCACAACATGAAAATCTAGAGAAGACCCAACCCCATGGAATAACCCATGTATATATAATTTGACTGGTCATTATCTCTGTATTTGGTGTGATGATACACAGTGTATGTCATCCCCGCCCAGGAGGCATGGAGTCCAATGTCACTTTTACCAGTGTGAATATGTTCTGTCTTTTCTTAAAATGAGAGACCTTTGCAGAGGTGAAAAATCCATCACTGTCATATCTTAGAAGATATATTACCACTGACATTCCTATTAATTTGACTCGTCTTCTGTATGATCCTGGTAGGTCATATACAAATTACATTGGTTGCTACGGAAACCTCAAGGGGATGGGCTTAACTTCATCTTGGATGATGCATTATAGCATGGTTATGCCTGATCTGTATACAGCCTAGGAGGAGAAAAAAAAATGTTCCACTGGATTTTCATGAATATTCATGATTCTCTGAAACCCAGATGAGGAGAGTGAGGTGAGAACATAACACAATTTCTCAGCAGGTGTATAAAACCAGATGGCACAGCTGTCTCTGATGTGAGCAATACAAGTGTATGTAGACATAAAGTAGGTTCAAGACAGTGTAGGATTAGTAATGATACTTAATTAATACAGCCAGTATGAACAGGGCTAAGAGATTACTGTGTTTGAATGTGTTGGTACATGTACCTTCAAGCAGTTTTGATTGATCACTTGTCACATTCCATACCACGCTTCTTCATGTCTCTTTTAGACTGATTTGTTGTGAAGATTAACCTGCTGAAGGCGAGTCCTGAGAATTACTCGTGGGCAGGTGTCTATGGGAAATGCGTGTTGTAGCAAAATCAGCCTGTCCTCAAAGGGTTAAGACTGAGATAGAAAAAAAGAGACTTTATAAAAAAAAAAAGGATGGAGAGGGCGATACAGAAAGAGAAAGATGGAAATCCTTATAAAGAGAGTGAATGTATGTGTGTGTGTGTGTATGTGTGTTCGTATTGATGGCATGATTACTGTGTATGTTAGGGTATGTATTGGCGTGTATGTTATGCATGTGTGCGACTGTATCTGTGTGAGTGCGTGTGTGGGTTGTGCGGGGTATGTTTGTACGAGTTTATGGGGTGCACAATTAATTGAGTGTAGTCTATCAGTGCTTGAGTGAGATAGAGGGGCTGAATGAATTCAATGAATGTCAGAATTGCCGTGTGGAGGGACAGACTAATTCCTGTGTACATGAATGAGATAGGTGGAAGGGATCAAGCCAGATCGAAGGAATGAAGTAATGAATTGGTGACTGTATAATTCTTGCATGGAGTTGAGCACGAATCATTTCTACTTCAGGCTAGTCCTGTCATATAGAAGTTATCGGGACTGGCAGTTTTCATTCATTACATTGAAAATTCATTATAGCCAGACAAATAAGGTATGTAAAGGTGTAATTATATGAATAAAATAACATTATGAGGACTTGAATTTTTACTTTGTTGCAATGAAATTTAGTTTTGACCATATTCTCTATAACTGGAGTGCACTGTATTAAGACATGAAATATGAAAATATAGTGACCTGGCCACAAACTTCAATTCACAAATATATATCATATTCAAATTCATGGATATTTCTTCTCTCTGCACCCACTTATAAGATATTCCATTCGCCAGTTCTCACCCTTTGTATGTTATAGCTTGGAATCAAAGTTTTCAAGCTTTCTCATTGTCAGGAACAAGAACCTGTGCTGTAAAGTTCATGCATATGGAATCAAAATATGTTAGTACATGTAATTCCCTTCTATATGGAATGATGTACCCAATCAAGTACCTTTGTCACAAATAATTCTGAGTGAGTCTCCAACAGGTTATAAAACACAAACATTTGCTAAAATATAAAATAAGCAGTGATGTGGTCTAAAAAGTCTAAAAAGTCTTTTGTTCCTCCGTACAGTGTTGCTTCAGTTCAAATGCACCATCCGAAGAAGGAGAGTAGAAAGAAAAGGAATTCAAGGAAAAGACAAAAATGATAATTAATGAAAAAAAAGTCAAAATGAGAAATGTGAATGTATGAAGGAAATGAATGATTGTGGTGCACTAATGACCACTAGTCCAGTTGAGCCAGATCTGCTCTCAATTCTTCTGCATGCTATCATTGTCTGCGTTGACGACGACGCGTGGATCGACGGTAGTGGTTATATCACAGTGCGCCCACTCCATCCGCTGCTACCCTGTGTCTATTGCCTCTCCTTTGATGCAACGATCCCAGAATGCGCCTGCATCATTGATAGCCCCATCAAATTGATTGCCGATACTAGCTGTCCCCGCTCCGTCCCCTACTGCTGCCTGGATGGGGAGCTACATACAGTGTCTAAATCATGGCTAATCTGCATAGTTCCGTGCCTTTGATCGGCAGGGCCAATTGACATCCACATACACTTTAATACTGTCCTTTGGAGTGTTTAAGTTTCAAATCTACATGTAACATGCCTACCTGTAATGCACATATCTACAAAGTATCTATGTGGCTCATTCACGTTTGGAAAGGCTTGCACTCTGTACGACATGGATACATTTTGTCTGTATAAAGCATTTGTGCTAATATACATGTACCACCGCATCTCTTCCTCTGAGTAACTCTCTGTTCACAGAATAGCTTTAAAAGGCACTTTGATGTCCCAAAATACTCAACTATACCTGCTGCATAAAAGCATACCATCAAAAACTTAGTATTTTGCAGTATAGATTTCAACAGATTTTTGCTATCTTGTTATAATGAGTGCACTGGTACTCAAGACCTCCACTACAAAACTTTTAGTGGCATCAGAACCATTAAAAGAAGGAAAGGAGGAAATTGTCCCCGCAGTGAAATTGATGCACTCGCCTGATGATTGGAGTACTCAAAATGATGTCATTTTTTGTTTCTTTGTTGTTGCTTGCCTGACAGTTTTGAAAGATCATGCCAAATTACCTTTTAGCAAAACTGCTCATTCTAAAAATTACATCGTAATGAGGCACAATGAGTGTTTAATAGCAGTAATATCCTCTGATACCTTGCTGGGAAATTGTACCGCGCCGTACATCACGCGCATTTCAATTGATGTGGAAGTGGCTGTGATTGGTATTAAATGGACCCCTAGATTTGGAATCATTGCGGTTGTCACATTCAATTAAAAAGAAAGGAAGATAAAACTGTACATATACATTGTAGACTGTGCTCTAACTGTGCATTAATGGCACACGCTTTTCATGAATACTGTCATTCTAGGTTTCCATTGGAGCTAGCAGATGGATTAAAAAATGTGCTGCTGGCCCAAATACTGAATGATTAGGGTCAAATGGCCTTTTGCAGAAGTGTGAGTACCATAGCCACTCCCGTGAAGCATCTCCCACCTTCTAGGCAGGCAGAGATATCCCTAGGTCTCGTCAAGATAGTGGCGAGTTCTCTTTACTCATGAATGAGATTGGGTGGAAATACAGAATTTGTCTATAGCAGATTTTGCTGTATCCAATAGTAAAGCCTAATTGAACATAATATATCATTATAATAATAATAATAATAATAATAATAATAATAATAATAATAATAATAATAATAATAATAGTAATAATAATAGTAATAATAATAATAATAATAATAATAATAATAATAATAGTAATAATAATAATAATAATAATAATAATTACTATTATTATTATTATTATTATTATTATTATTATTATTATTATTATTATTATCATTATTATTATTATTATTATTATTATTATTATTATTATCATCATCATTATTTGCTGTAAACATTTCAAAGGTGTGTGTGTCATTTCTTCTTCATCAAGCCTCATATTTGACTAGCAGTGTTGCTTGAAATATTTTTGTTGCAGAAAAGGAAGAAGATATTTTCAGTCACATATTAAATCACATATCAATCCAGTGCTCATGGTCATTTTCATAGGCTCCATTCCTGAAACAACTAAATTATATGAAAAAGGTTTTAAAGTAGCTTTGATCATCTTATGTGTGATCATTATAACATCAACATTCTGTGAGACACTGTACAAAAGTATCTAGCATGAAATAATATCTTCTGTCTTCTGTCCACTAATGCAATTGAATCATGTATTTTCTCCACAAAATTCATGAAATCAGGATTAACTTCTTGAAAATCATTTTGGAACAGACGTAGAGGTAGAGGTAGAGGTAGAGATGTAGATAGAAAGAGAAATATA
Organism: Diadema setosum; assembly: GCF_964275005.1. Classification (NCBI taxonomy): domain Eukaryota; kingdom Metazoa; phylum Echinodermata; class Echinoidea; order Diadematoida; family Diadematidae; genus Diadema; species Diadema setosum. The sequence continues at coordinate 15,182,122 of NC_092702.1, forward strand.
TACGAGGTATATATATCTATCGTTGCCCATAGGCTGAGTGTATCAATTATCTTAAGTACAGGATTTTTTTCCCTTTTGAACGAATCCTTGCTTCCACTATCATGTTTATGCATGGTGCTATTTTTCATTCTATATTCTTCCATTAGGTCAGTGTTTTAGATCTTATGGTACAAGTGTGTGCATGAACAAGAATCCAGCATACTGTATTCACTTTATGACGGTGGAGTAGCATTTGCAGTAAGAAGGCAGTTTATGTTGACTTGAACAGGAACAGCCTTACCTTAATCATAGCCTTCCTCGCAGGTATCTTTATAACCAATTCACAAACCTAATCACTTACTGTCAAGGGCACAATCAAATATGCTTGCTTGATGTGAAGGAAGTCTGTTTTGTGTTGAATTATGAAAGGGTCATTCATTATAGATTATGGGGGAAAAAATCCCACCAATATCATAGTTCCCTTGCTGTGTATCTTACACACTTCTCGGTGGAAAGGAATGTGTAATGCACCTGTGTGAAATTCTTTGCATCGGTGTGGATTGGATCATCGAAAGTGTAACGCTTGCTGGATGCCAAGATATCTCCAGCATATGAATTTCTGCTGGCAGGGCAGCCTGTGTGTGACTGAAATGTGCCAGCATCTTGTTTTAACGCTCTTGAAATTAAGGTGAATTTCATCCCCCCCCCCCCAAATAAAAAAAGTTTTCTGGAGGAGAGAGGGAGAGAAAGATTACAACTATCATTTTCCACCCACTTATAGTTTTCAAATGTATTGTTTAACGAGTGACAAAGTATAGCAAAGATCTATTAATAGAAAGTTTCACACTGAATATAGACCAAGTATGTTACTGATATGGGGCCATTACATGCAGCATATTTGACTTGTTAGAGTCTGATGTCTGTTATTTACCCAACTATCTACCCTCAATTCAAGAGAGAGAAAGGAAAAAAAAAACACCCCAAAGTGTTTAAGAGTTGACGATTTTTCCTCCATGAGAGGTGAGGAAGAGGAGCCAAACGTTGTGTTTGTGAAGCGCTGGCTGGCCTCTGTCAAACTCAATCAACGGCCGCTAAGTGTCCTCAGCCAGTGGTTCGCTCCCCCCCTGTCTGGGGCCGGCTGGTGTTTTACCTTTGCCGTATCGGGACAGATGTCTACCCGGCAGTGGGCTTGTAATTGCAACCCGACTCCTCGGGAAGTCTCCTTCGGCATCATTGCCCAACAAGGGGGGAGGATCTAGCTGTCATTGTAACCTCCAGTCACTGAGCTGAGAAGGTGTCCAACCGGCCCCTCATTTTTTTTCTTTTTGCCTCAAGTCTTTTCCCTCCCTCTCTTTCTTTGGTACCTTTCATCAGACTGTTCCTGGGAATATTCTCTGTAAGATTGGTATCGACAGACACGTGCATCAGCCTTACAAGTCATGTGACAGAAGTACTTGATGACAGCGCTGAAGTTTGGAAGACTTTATGAGCCCTGATGAGAAAGTTCACCTATAGGAATCTATCGAGAGTCGCTGGACGGAGCAACTTTGCCATTTTCGTACTGTGTCTCCTGCCTTGAAGATCTTGTTTTTTTCCTCTGGATATTTTGGATTTACTGAGTTTATAAAGTCTGTACGTGCACACCCCCTGGGAATTAAATGGCCAACAGCCCTGAAGGTAAGGTATTGCGGAACCGTGATTATAGATTGCGGTTCAGGATACACTTGTGTGGGTGTTGCAGGGCTCTTTCTGTTAACCCCCCAAAACTGGCCATCACAAGGGGCCATTGGGCATTGTACAAAATTAGCTTGCCAGAGGTAATGATGTATATATATGATGCCAGAATTAATTGTAGTTGTGAATGTGCGTTTGTGACTTTAATTAGTTGCTGCCTATTCATTTTTGTTTGAGAAGGTGGCATGTACTACTTGCGCACAGTGCACAATCTACCCTGGCAACAGTGCGCTGCGCAAACACATCCCGTGAGACTAACTGCATTTCAGAAGAGAAAAATGTCATGCATCAGATGAACAGGATTAAGAATGCTTGTTTCAATTTCATTATCATGATTGTTTAGCCCTTCTGTAGAGCTTTGTTATTATCATTTATTAATTACACCAGATACTGTTCACTATGTGCTTATTTATTGGTTGGAAATTCATTTTGTATCATGCACTGGCAGTGCTCATGTTCTCAACAAATCTAAGATAGCATCTTAATAGGATAAACTCTTGGCATGTATCTCCCTGTAGTAAGCTTAATATTGAACTAGATTTGCTGCAAAGTGGAATAGATAAACTGACCTGAATAGATAAACCAGCCTAATTGATCTGAATTGAATTTTTCTTCCCTATTTATAAACCAATCAACTCTAACTCTTTGTGTTTGTGTACGAGGGCATGGAAAGTACTTTCATTACACACTTTGCCATGCAGATTGCTTTTTGTCAGAGAAGTCTTTATTTCTGTCCTTATCTGCACCTAAATGTATTTAAATGGACTCAGATTATTTGCAGTAAGAATTCCTCTGTGGCGCAATCTCGTTTGATTTGGAATGTGGTCAGCAATTTGGGACAAATTGCATGAAATGACACTTTCTTTTCAGTGAGGTAAATGGAGAATAAATTGCTACAAGATTTGGTACTTAAGAGCTTTGTTGCTGTACACTCTTATTTCTGCGGCGTCAAAAATAACTCGGAAAGTGTGAAATGTGACTCGGAAGTGGCGCCGGCTGGGAGTCAACTCCTTCCGAGTGAAAGCTACTCGGACTTCCGAGTCAAATGATTTCACTCGGATTCCGAGTCACTTTCCGAGTCATTTCTATGGCGTCAAATTAACTCGGAAAGTGTCAAATTTGACTCGGAAATGGGGTCAGTTAGGTGCAATCTATTCCAGTAAAATGACACGGATTTCCGAATCAAAATATCACAATTTCACTCTGATACGGTGTCGTTTCCCCGCATTGTAAGTAACCCATTTTGGTGTAGTAATGCCTCGGATTTGGTGTGCACTTTTCTAGAGGAATACGGAATGGAGGAATACATAGGAGTTTTCATTGGTGAGTACCCACCTCATTCACAACACTCATATAAATAATTGCCTGAAACATGGTCTAAACAGTCAGTTTTATTTAGGGCAAAATGAACTTTCGACACGGACACATTGACTGGTAATGGCGTAGCCGTAGGCGGCCGTACGGTAGCTCGAATTAGCAGTCATGATCGTATGTGTATTTTATGCATGTACAGTGGAGGTGTAGCTAGGTAGGTTCACATCTATTGAAGATTGGTTCTAAAGGATAGCATATTATAGCCCAGGGCTACGTACAAAAGGTACGAGCTACCGTACGGCCACCTACGGCTACGCCATTACCAGTCAATGTGTCCATGTCGAAAGTTCATTTTGCCCTAAATAAAACTGACTGTTTAGACCATGTTTCAGGCAATATTATTTATATGAGTGTTGTGAATGAGGTGGGTACTCACCGATGAAAACTCCTATGTATTCCTCCATTCCGCATTCCTCTAGAAAAGTGCACACAAAATTCTCCATCTTGAAGACAAAAAGTTGCAAGACATCTCGCGGCCGCGGCGGATCGTCGAAAAATGACGCTTTTTTTCGCGGGGGTACTATGTCACATAGGACACATGACATGTTTTGTCCAATTGTAGCGCGCGTATGTCATGTACACCGCGCTGGGTTTTTCTGATGTGACTCTGCGCAGGTGTAAAAAGTCCGATAACCAAAATGATAACTCGGATTTGAGTCAGAAGTACACGGTTGGTGTTAAATTTACACGGATCGAAGTGAAAAATTTTTGACTCGGATTCAGAGTTGAAATTTTGACTCGGCAGAAATAAGAGTGTATGTGTTCATGTACAGTGTACACACACACACTCTCATTGTAAATTATATACTCATCATCACAACCTTTTAAACTTAATCAGAATGCTGTAAACCCAGAATTTGCTTCCATTTTAATTTTATGAATTTCATGAGAGTCAAGATTCCAGAATTAGAATGCACATGAAAGTTCTTGTTTATGCTACATGCATTGAATGCCAGTGGCAATTGCAAGAAATTTCATGCTGCAAAAAAGGCTGTCGGCTGTAATTCATGAAAATTCCATGACGCAAATATTTCTTGCTTTACAGAAATGTTTTTATGAAATAATGGTAAGGACTGTAACTCCCAATCTGTAGTAATATTAATTTAGAGTCGTTAAAGAACTCTATCCCCTCTTTCACATCTCATTCAGAATGAGAGTTAAGTCTGGAAAAATCGTATCATATATAAATTACAGGGAACTCTGAACAAATTGATTTAGGGGAAATGTTTTTGTTATCCAGCAGCATGTTGGTAGAGGATGGTGGGGGGGGGGGGAGATTACACTATGGCTTTTATTCACTTTAGGGCTTTCGCTGCTCCTTCTCTACCCCTATCTTTCCATTCTGTCCTTCAACACACTTTCCATCCATTCTGCCCTTCTCTGTTCCTTCCTTTCATGCTGACCTCTGTCCTTTGCTTCCATTTTGTCCTTTTCTGTCCCCTTCCTTCCATTCGATCTTTGTCTGTTCCATTCATCCCATTCTGTTTTCTACTTCATTTTATTCTCTCCTGTACCCCTTATTTTTCTTTCCTTCTATACATCTTCTTTCCATTCTGTTCTCCATTTTCTTCTCTCCTTCTGTACTTCCTTCTGTTCATTATGTCCTCTTATCACCTTTGATTTGTCCTTCTCTGCCCCTTCCTTCTGTCATTCTTCTCTACCCCTTCCCTATATGCTGTTTTTTCTACCCCTCACCTAGGACATTCAAATCAAGTATGTGATCATATCTCAGATCAGTAGAGGACTTGGTATATGTGTGTGTGTGTGTGTTTGTGTGTGTGTGATAACAAATACAGAAGGTCAGCACCATGTAACCTCAGGGATGCCAAGTTAAAAAAATTTTTATGAGTGAGACTTTCATGACTCGGCATCTCGGCGCGCGAATGTGCGTGCGAGCGAGGGTGTGGGAGGGGTTTTTCCTCCCTGTGGCCTTTCAAGGTAGGGAGCTTTTTCAATTCTTAGCTCTAATGGTGCCACCAGGTGCATATTTATACCTTCAGTTGCAACTATTACTTTAATCCTTTGAGCTATGCTCCTTATTAAATAGGCCAAAGTTGCAGACTTCGCCCGATGTGTGAGAAAAATGGGGTGCCATGCGTGAGATCGTGAGACGGCCCCTAAATGCTTGAGTCTCACTCAGAATGCGTGAGACTTGGTAGCTCTGTAACCTGTCACCATTAAACCATGAAAGATCAGCACACCTGATTTCGGTATTGTTTAATTCTCCATCCCTAGGTGTACAGGTATACAATAGTTTGTCCCACTTCCATTTACTTGAAACCAAATTTACCACAGAAAAGCAGTAAGACAGCTTGCCACATGATAATCACAGTACTGAGAAAATGGATATCTGTAGGCAATCAACAATTGCTCAATTGAACGCTCCACAGAAACATACTTTGTGAAAAGCAAAAATCTTAAAATCTCTACACATTTTTCAACTTTGGAATTTTGGAACTCTGAAAAGGACAATTTTAATATATAACTGCCTAAAGTTTTCAAAGCTATGAGAAATAAAAACTTTTGTAAAGGTAAAATGAAATTATTTTTATCAATTTTCACAGCTCTGATGTCTGTGACTTTATCAGGGTAATACAGTGAGGGGTCAAATGTTTTGCACTGACCGAACACAGACCACTTTGGAATGCCTGTTCTGTTTCGTTTTGCGAATTTAGCGTAAAGCAGCATTAGCAAGAAATAATCACAGCAAGCAACAAAGACTATAAAAGAGAGAGAGGAACAAACAGACTAAAAGCCCAAAGAGGGGAGCATGTTGTTTACGCCAGCATGTCTCTTGATCCGGAAGACATGATGTACGCCGATCATTAGTGCAAAGCTCTCGTGGGCTTGGAGAAATGACTGAGTGTGTTTGATTTGACCTTTTGCATTCAAAGTGCATTCTGCCTCGGTATGCAGGGGGTTAATTGAACGATGCGCAGGGTCCCCCGCTGCCCCCCTGCGCAAATGTCAGTTAACACTGCTACATTGTGCGTGGGGCTGATTGGAATTTGATGCAGTGCCCTAGTCATGTGCTGAAATGTGCGTTAAAGGCACAGATCAGTTTCACTCGGTCCCTTGATGTTGCCACTTTGTCAGACGCTAAAGGGCAGGTGAACAGGCATGGATGTAGCCATGGTTTCAGGCTTTTGTGTTGATAATGAGCCATGTGGCCTATATATCATATAGATATCAGTAAACAAGGTTGCAAGGGAAAACAATTCCCAAGCCTGTGGTGAGATCCAACAGGCAGAATGTAGGACGAATGGAAGCTGTGTATAATACCGGTATGCACTGTGCACATTTTTTAGTTGACATGAAGATTGTGATGTCAACAATGTATTTTAGTCTTGTTTCAAGAGTGTTGAGGGTCTTAAATAGTTAGTTTTTTTGTTTGTCCAAAATTGGTTATCATAAAATTGGTGTCCAAATTTCAGCTAGGGAAGGTCTCTGTTCTTATTTCTCATACTATTATCTGGAGTTTATGGGATTTCTGGATCTGAACTACATTCCTTCATTGTTTTAGAAGAGATGAATTATATAATTATGGTCTAAGAGAACGGTTTGATTATGTTTATGTCTGCTCCTAAAACAACAATAAGAACAAACTCTGCTGAACCCAGAACAAGTGGACTGTAGACCAATTCAGAGAACCATCAAATGTCACACCAACAGCAAAGTTGAGAAACTGGATCAGAGCTTTGAATCCTCCCCCCCAAAAAAAAAAGAAAAGAAAAGAAAAGAAAAGTAGTATAAGAAAACCAATCAGGACGACCAAAAATTTTTAGCAGAGACTATAGAAAATAAGTAGAGAGAAAAAAAGAATACTTTTATATGTATGTGTATACTGATTTGGTGCAAGATAGAATATAGACCTGAGGGGGCCCAAAAGACTGAACATATACTCGGTGATTACCTCCCCCCCCCCTGCTGAATAAGTTTCTGTCAAGAGTCGTACTTTCACATTCTTCCGCCGAGTTTGACGATCCCTCACACCGAGCGACAGCTAGGATTACAAGGGCGAGGGTTTTGATCAACGATGATTTTTCCCAAATGGGACAGGAATGCTCATATTAATTTCTGTGTCAGCGAATTGTGGGAACGCTGCATTGCTGATGAAAACAAAAGATAGAGAAAGAGATAGGTAGGTAGAGAAAGAGAGAGATAGAGAGTGGGATATATATGTATATATATATATATATATATATATATATATATATATATATATATATATATAGGGAGAGAGAGAGAAATAGATAGAGATAGAGACTGGCAGACAGATGGAGTGAAATAATTCAAAGAAGAGACAAATTTTGTAAGAAGAGAAATGTAAATCAACTAATGTATCGATAGGAAAAGAGGAAGAGGTAAACCAGATGCAAATGGAAGAAAAAACAAGGAGGGAATTACTCATAAGCCTTAATTGAGATTAGAGAGAAAAAAGATAGAAAAGGAAATAAAGAGAAAAGAATCTTAAAATTCAACTTGAGGAGAGGGAAAAATTTAAATCTATAAATATCAAGCTGTTTAAGACTAATCCCAAGTATTTTCGGGCTGGGGTTAATGGTAAGTGTGTGTTATAGGAAAATCAGTCTGTCTTTTCAAGGGCTTAACAATACTGTTGCATACTATACTATGGCAATATGAATGTCTGTGGAAAGTATTCATTTGGCTGTCATAAATTATTGTCATTTCCTCAATCTCATGAAAATCTTCCATTATTTGAGGAAGATGACAGGAAAAATTCAGAGAATGCCTTTTATACTGTACATTTATACTTTTTTTTTGCTCAATTATGACATCTCCTGTGATTAAAAAAGAAAAAAGAAAAAAAAAATGTTTTATAGGTATAAATGGAGAATAATGATGACTCACTGGAAGACTGATTCCTTTCTATGATATCTTGAAATTGAGACATAATCAGCATTTTTAAGGATATATTCAAACCAATGAAGTCTGTAGGAAATTTATGTGCAGATATCTGTCCTTGTGGTCTGTATTTTTGGCAACTCTGCACTTAACTGCATATCTTATAATGCAGAATGATTACGCACAACTGATAGGAAAATATACACATTTTGACTGAAACTTGAGAAACTTGAAACTAGAGATTTTTCAATTTACTCTAATTTATGAAGCACAACTTAAACATGTTCAGATGTATTGGAGAAAATTTGAACTAAATTGTGTGAGGACGTAGAAAGTGGCAGTTTCTTTGAAACATGTTGAACCCTGGAGGACAGTCATGAAATCCTGTTCAAATTGAGGACAGCTCTTCAATTTGAGGAAAAAAAGATGTCATTTAAGATTATTCTTTTCTTTGACTCCATGGTCTAATTTCATAATATGTCAGGAGAATGTACTTTCTGCACACTGCATCCTGATTGCAGAGAGGGATGTCAGCTCATTCACTAGAAAGTAAGAACAAGTCTATAACTTGTCACAATTTTGATTACTGGTTTAAAGAATTGAAGATTTTGATTAAAGAAAATGGATGTAACATCCTTATTCCTTGCTCAAGTTTATGATTTAAACAAAAATTCATTTAGAAATATTGAACCCTTTTGATACACATTTAGTAAAGTATTTAGCTCGTAATACTTGCATTTCCATGGCAACTGGATTAATGATTTTTTGCTGTATCTAATTTTTATACTGCCCTTAGTGTGAAATACATCATATGTGGCATTTTGTAATTCAAAACTTATTAAATTCAAACATGGGCATAAGCATTCCAAAGATGCTTCACAATTTGTTGTACACTTTGATCAATATCTAGCGCAGATGTGAAGTTTGTGGACTCCAAGATATGCTGGATCCAAAGATATACACTGTAGCTGTTGTGGATTAAATGCGGTAATTGGCTGCTACGCTGCATTCACTTGCTCAGCATGGGATAGAATGTGAAAACTTCTCTCCTCATTCAACCACCCTGCCCATGTTTTTGTATCTTCCTCATTCTTCGTCTTCGTCATATTTTTGTATTGATCCAGCTGCATGCATGCATTATTAGCTATCTGTGTTTTTTTCCCTCCAGGCTACACATGAACAATATATTCCCCTCAGCATTATAGCATCTCAGGCTTTGCAAGCCAAATATTTTGCAAAGGCTGCAGCACACTTTTGAGCAGAAGAAGAAGAGAAAAAAATTCATGTGCAACATTTAGAATATTCATTTCAACATGCAGAGAAATAGTATGAGGAAGATTTTCATATGTTCTTCAGATTGGAATTTGAATATTTCATTTTATTATTCTGTGCTGAATTTCATATCAACAGTCATCATTGATTTTGTTTTTTATTTTTTATTTGTTGAATTGGCAACAGTACCCTAAGTAAGAAGTGTGCTAGTTAATATGCATACAAGTTGCCTCTATTATTCATGGCCTCTCTGAAAAACAGCCTCTTGGCTGATTGAGGGCTTTTAACCCCTTGATTAAATAGAATAAACAAACAAAACAAACAAGTTCAACAATTTTTTTTTGCCTAAACTTTGTCTAAAAGTCTGTCTTATTCAGGAATTTTACTGATTGGTTTATTCATTTCTCATATTTGAATTTGAATAAGTCAACACCCATTATCATATATGTGTGTTATATGGGACAAGGATTGAGATTGACTTCACATTTTCTTTTGTTTGTATTTACATCTCATTAGTATTTCCCATGAGCTAGTTTATCAATGTTGCAATGATTATCCATATAATATGGATGCCAAATTGTAAGTTGATTGACCATTCTGGTTGCCTGGTGTATACTCGAGTTCTATTCTTTGTTTGAACATGAGTTCCATAAATTATTACGACAAGCAAGCTTATATATGCTATGTGCCTAACTGACTGAGAAAAAAAAAGAAGAAATTTGAATCAATGTGCACATGAGCCAATAGTGAACTGGCATATTATTGGGATTGGGTAAGGTAGCATTGCTAGTATACATTTCTGTGCTTTTGTGACCGTTTTGCCATGTGAAACAACAGCCAGAGTACATATGATTTGGCACATGACTTTGAAGTGAAATTTGGTGGAATGTTTTTTGTTTGTTGTTTTGTATGGCTCTTTCACTGTGAAAAGGGGATTTTTTTTTTTGAAAAACGCATTTTTTTTTTCAAATGTAGAGTTTATTACCCCCGACCAAATTGACTGGATATAATGCCATATTTGGCTTCATCTCTCCCTCCCCCCCCCCTCCTCATGTCATACCCCATCCTACTGGTGGACACCATCCTGCTCTCCTCCAAACGTCATCTATTGGATGGTTGACCTAATGTTGGGAGCAGTTTACGAGGTGACGCTTATAAAGACATCACGCCGCGTCATTAGCGGCAGTGGTAATGGTTCTGTGATGGGTAATTATACGCTGCGGTGATCACACTATATCAGGATGTGAATCAACTGGAGCATGTAGAAGTAAAATGACTCGTTGAAACCCTCCTAGGGCTATTTTTTGCCATCATGCCTGGGATGGGAGGAAAGAAGTGCGATAGTTAGATATATGGATTTTTTTGGGTTATGCTTATTACATGACTGACTAATAGATGCCGATTCATATGCATCATAGATAGTACACACAGCTGGGCCCGTATATATCAGGGTGTTAAGATTTGATGGCAATTCTTGTCCTAACTGCAAGCAGCCTGGCTTTTTTAGTCTTGTGGGATGTGTACCATGCGGTAGCATTTGATGGTTTGAAATGTGACTCGTTTTGAGAGACTCATTCAAGCAATAGTGTTTGTGTTTCAAGCTAAGCATGATAAAGCAGATATTGTCCCTCTGACCAGAGGATGCAAATTTTATAGCAGACCGACTGAAATATTTGCATATTTCAGACCAGGATTTGACTAACCAGCTGATAAATGCCTCATTATTTTGCTCCAAAGAATTGGGTATGATAATGAATGTGATGTCAGTGTGTCCAGGGGGGCATTTCATGAAGCATTTTGTCCGACAAAGTTGTCGGACAAATTTGCTCTTAGCCGATCAGATGCAAGGATTTCTGTAGCTTGTAACAGTTTGTCAGAAAAATATCCGACCAAAACGCTTCATGAAATGCCCCCCTGGTCCCATTTCATAAAACTTGTTATCAGTAACAACTGCTACATTTCTATGACAAATTTGCTCTCAGCCAATCAGATGCAAGAATTTCAGTGGCTTATAGCAACTATTGTAACTTGTTATTGATAACGGGCGGTGAGTTGGCTCAGTCGGTAGCGCGTCTGCCTCTTGATCATGCGGCCCGGGTTCGAACCCGAGTCTGGACTGAGCAATGTTGTGTGTAAGCATACCGTCCCCTCTAGCAAGAGGCAAAACACTCTACCCCTCGGATAGGACATAAGATGGAGGTCCCGTGTATGAGAGAGTAACAACTCATGCACTTAAAAGATCCCGCTTCATTCATTCATCGTAAAGAGCAGGGTGTTTAACCCGGTGAAGTGGTCCCACCTCACATCCAACTGGACCCCATGGAAGACCAGCTTAACATAGCTGAATATGGGCTATCCAGCCATCTCTCAGATGGAAAAATGAACAAACAAATAACAAGTTTTGTGAAATGGGCCCAGGATGGGTGACTATATGTGACCCGCTACAACAAAAGGATCCGAAAATCAGGCGAGGTCCATTTTCTGAAAATGACATGACATCATTCCCTTAGTCTTCCTCTTTAATTTCATATATTACACGACTCATAAAATTACCTGGTTGCAGAGATATCAATGATTTTATTAGCACCTGTCGAGTGGTTTAGAAAATCATTTCAAGAAAACCGCCTCAAAGTTTCCCTTCCCGTGCAAAAGAGGAGGGCTCAGTCATCAGCGACTTTCAGATCCTGTTGTGGCGGGTCACATATTTTTATTTCAATGTGAGGTGTAAAAATTCAGAAAATACTGAGAAGTGTAGGACATTTTTTGTGTTGCTGAGAAGGTTTTGATATCTGTGTGATAGACCATTATTACTACACTTAGGCTCAATGTTAGACACATCTGCTAGTATGCTTTCATTGATGACGATAGATCTCCCAAAGCTAACTATCGCCAAGTGAAAGTTATAATCCACTTGAATTCCTATTGAAATACAAGAAGGTAGCTGTGTCAGGATGATATCATTGTTTGTCACTGATAGGGTGTGTTCTTCCTATAGATGAGCCATGATTTGCGGTCATTTTAGAAAAAAATAATTAAAAGATAATCAAATCTAGAAAATGTCAACATAGAAAGATTGTATGGCTTTGGCTCGTAGAGTTTATTTTCTTTAACCAGTGCATCTACAACCTTTTAAAATAAAAGTATTGACATTCTTTCAACTCAAGCAAGGGTGTACAAGTACATTACAGTCCGACCTCTCTTATCTGGTCATGTCGGAACCGACACTCATTCGTATAAGGGATTTGGCTGGATGTGGGAGACTCAATGTTTAATGATACATACAGCTACCTACCCAATGGTAGCTACATGCAACCTATTGCAGGTAGCATACATTGAAACTCTTTCTTTGATATCAGTGCAAATTATAGGTTTTTTATCAAAATGAAATCAATCTCTTGTCAAATGATATGTAATTCACCTGAGTTTGTGTTGGAATTTTGTTTGAGTTTGAAATCCCCTTTTCCATGTAATTCATAGATTAAAAAAAAATAATGACGAGATTGTGTCCAGATAATAGAGAGATCCAGATAAAGGGAGACCGGATAAGAGAGGTCAGACTGTATTCAGCCTTGACACTCAAACTGTTCCCTATCCCCGTCCCATTCTTGTGGGTAAGTCGAGCTCTTCCTTCAGCAGGCTCGTGTACTGTATTTCAACGGCCCTGCGACGACGTCGGCTGGCTGGCGACATTTGCCGAAGACGGAATCCTTATTAGCTGCTATGGTTGAGGCATGAATGCCAGGTGATGAGTGAAGGCTGTGTGTTGGGAGAGGGAGAGAAAGAGGGATGGACAGATAGAGAATTATATATATAAGTGTGTGTATATATATATATATATATATATATATATATATATATATATATATATGAATATATATGTATATATATGTGTATATATATACAAACATGGAGAGAGATAGATAGACAGATAGACTAATACAGTAATAGACAAATAGATGTATAGATAGATAGAGAGAGGAAAAGATATATAGCTGCAGTGTAGATGGATAGATAGATAGAGAGATAGAGAGAGAGAGATAGACAGGGAGAGGGAGATTGAGAACGATGCACCCTCGGGTTTCCTTGGACTGTCCGAATGTCAACTCTGTTTACACACCCTTAAGCTGTGACCTTTTTTATTTTCCCAAAGTGTGCATGTGTAGGTAGGGGTGGGGGAGGGGGAGGGGCTGGGGGAGGGGCTAGAGAGGGGAAAAAAGTAAAATGCTATTGAACAGCTATTCCAGTGTTGTATCCATGTTACTACACTGTATTCTAGTTGCCCCAGTACTGTATGTGACCATGTTCATTTTTATATGTGTGTGTGTGTGTTTGGAAGAGGAAATAATGATTCATGGTCCTTCAAGTTCTTACAAAATGATAGAATGATAATTGTTTAATGTATGCCTTGTATTTTGTTTCAGTTTTTGTAAGATGAATGTGAATATGTAAATGTCAGTTAAACTGAACTGAAAACTGATAGGGAATAATGTCTGGAGATATTGAGCTAAGAAGAGAGATTAAAAAAAATGAAATACCTTTAGATGACTAGTAGTAGGCATATTTGCTGTATTAGAATATTTGGTTTCAGACTAGAAGTCAATTGCCACTAATGACAATAACCTCATTTAACCCATTGAGGATGGACTGATTTTGCTACAAAACGCATTTCCGATAGAAACCTGCCAGAGTATACTTCGGACTCGTCCTCAACGGGTTAACCTCAATTACCTCATCATGGTTAATCATGCTAAACATTCAGTTCAATATGCTCAATTATAGTTACAAACATTCAATTTTACAAAATGGGCTTTAGAATCTTTTCAGTCTGATTGGCCAATTGTCATGCATTGATTTTTACTGACATAACACTGAGCCATGCAACTGCTAAAATCTGAATGCGTGGCTCAAGCCTTGTATAGTATTGTAGGTGTACTGGAAAATGATGGGGGGAAAAAGGTTGAAATTTGTGAATTTACTTGCCCATTTTATAAAACAAATTATGCATCATAGGCCTTTTTTGTGGATCAGTGAGAATTGAATGCTCTTGTAAACTTTGAAACCCATGAGCACAGCAAGTGGGTTTAAACACTTCTAAAGTAAACTCTCGCATTCAGTTTTCGCTGATCTACTCTGTCCTGTGCATCATTTGTAGTAAAGGATAGTGGCACTTTGGTCACTGTGAACTCAGCAATAGATGTATATTGACATGACATTTATTATTTACTGCTAAGTACAAAGGAATGCAAAGCATGCAGGATTTATGATTATGGTCCACTAATGTCACAAACTTAAAGCTGTGCATTATTTGTTTTATAAATTGGGTAAAAAACATAATGGCATATTTCATATATACCTTTATGAATGAATACCAGTCAGCTACATGTAGAACTTGCTCAGAAGCTAAAATGTGTGAAGATCTTTCTTCCAAACACTATTATCACGCACTAGAAGTTGTTTACAAAAATAAGTGAACGTGCTACATGCTTGTAACAACTGATTATAGTGCGTACTGCTGAAGTATGAATTGTGACACCAGTAAGTGTGCATGCAGTTATGCTGTTTTGGTAATGTGCTGTAGAGTAATCCAGTTTTAAAACCCTGTAAGTTATGTTGGCCATAACTGGGGGGGGGGGGGGGATGGGTGGGGGCTACCACCACAAGAAGAAAAAAATGATTCAACAAGTTATGCAATGAGTCAGGTGCATTGCTGTGTCCACCATTGTTACACGTACTGAAGCCCCCAGTTGGGGCTGATATAGACATTAGCATAAAAACCAGCACCCAAACTGTATCGGTCTATAGAATAACACACCGTGCCCTTATGCTTTTTTCTTGTGCTTTTTGCACGCCTGCGCATTTTAGTATGAAACTGAAGAGTACACACATGACTCATTTCAGCGCTTTGT